>NC_061117.1:75111734-75475476 GCF_002878395.1 Capsicum annuum | reverse complement strand
TTTGAATTTCAAATTTTAACTTTATGGTTAAAAATCATGAAAATAAGGTGTATAATCGTCATAAATGAACAAAATAAAGGTAGAATAACATAAAATTATTATACGATAAAAAACCATCAATAATCGCCTAAAATGGAGCTTCCTAGCTCCCAAAATATCAAAAATATGAAAAGAATTTTGTTTGGTCCTAAACTTAGTAATTTTTGCTTAATCGGCACTTTGTCCACATAAGTGACCTGATTAACGGGTTAAAATATTACATAAGCTATCAAATAGTTGCTTAATATACTTTGTCAAATGGTCAAAGGCCTCTTAAGTAGTCAAACAACCGCTTAAGCGGCTCCACCAGTACCAACAATTTCAAAAACTTGATTTTGACCCTCAAAACTAATTTGAAACCCTATAACCTGAACCAATTGTGCAAATTAATCATAAAATACATTTCATTCCTAATGGAATCATCAAATTTCATAAAGGAGGTCTGCATCAGCAAAGTTACCCACATCAAGGCCATTAAACTAGTATTCTGACCAATGCTTTAAAATTACAAAAAGGCCTCGGGACACAAACCAAATATGCTACTAACCTAAAATAGAAATTTCAAATCTAATGGAACTGACTAAATCATAATCCAATGCTCAAATAAACTTTTTTTAAAACCCCATATTTTTGTGCTAGAATTCTAATCGTTGTTCTTATGCGTATTAGACCTAATACAAATGATTACCATGTTAACATAAGTTTCATGATTTTTATCCTAGTGTGTGAAGTGATTTCTAGGTGAAAAGTATTCATAGGAATCACTTAGAACAAAGTTGAGCTAAGAACCTTCGATTCGTCCATAGTTTGGTATTCGATTCTATAAATTTCTACTTTGAATGTGTATAAATTTTGATATATGTAGAATTTTTCATCTCAAGACCCACCAAATCTTAGATAATTTATTTATCTTCCCACCGATACCAATTTTACCTTAATCCAACACCCGAGCAAGAAGTTATGGCTTTGCAAAGAGGTGTGTGTTGACTTATAATTACAAACGTTCACTGGAAAAGGGTTTTCCATAGGGAGTGCGATGCAAACCTTAAATTTTACCATATCTTGTGTGACGCAAACCCCATGGCACAATGACGTAGACATTTTATTTTTGAGTTATTCTGAGGGTAAATAAGTCATTTGACACCTTTTAAACGTTCCTAAACATAACTACATGATATTTATAGCTCCTAAACATGTTTTAACCTTATTAACATCATTATTTTATCATCTACAACACAAGAGGAGAGAAACAACTAGGGTTTACACAATCAAGCTTAAAGGTCTAATCTTTCCGCAATTTAATCACCATTAAGGTATGTGGAGTTTATGAACAAGGATACCTTTCATCCTTGAGCCCAAAACTTGATCTTTATTTGAGATTTCATATTTCTCAAATTAGGGTTCATACCCAATTGTCATTATTTGAAGATTATGATGTTACAAGTGATTTAAATGTTGAATTGCATATCTATTATCACATCTTCATGCTTGAGACATTATTTTATAGATTTATAATTGATTTTTAAGCATGATATTATGATTTTGATTTCATTACCTTAATATTGTTGAAGTATTTGAAGAAGTATATTGAGCATGACGTTTTTCTATGAGTTTGTAAGAGTTTAAAGAATGGGTTTTAAAGCACTAAGTTTGAAGTATTGATATCTCAATAAGATTATGATTTTGAGACCCTTTTTTATGAATTTTTTACCAGGACTTATGAAAGAAATTGATCTTTTGATCCTAAAAAAAGATAAGGAATCCACATTGTTCTTATAGTTTGAGATTTTAAAAAGAGAAGGATAATTGGTTTCATTATAAACCCTTGAGTAGTTTTAATATGGATCCCCTAAAGTTTTGAGCAATAAGTATAGGAGTAGTATTTAGCACTGAGTTGGGTATGATTTCAAAGGTCTCATGCACCAGAACTATGTGCTATTGTAGGTTTATGATTTGGCCATAGTGGGCTAAGATAGGGATTATATAAGTCAAGGTTTTATTTTAATGGTAAGGGTAGAATAGCTCTCCAAATGTGGGTAAGACGTTGGACTCCATGACATCTCACATAGTTTATGTTGGTTAGACGAACCTCCCAAAGTCCCTAATTCCTTAGTCCTAAAGAGAATAAAAGTACAACTTTTAGAACTAAGTGTTATGGCTCACAAGATTTATATAGTATGCTTTGTTTCTTATGATTTATGATTTTCAGATTTCAGTTATTTAAGCCAATGTGACTCACGTACACTTAGCATGCAGTATTTTACAAGTTTATATGAACATTGAGAGATGATTTTTACTTATGCTCACCCTCACATGCTCAGTACATTCCAAAGGTAATGATCCATATATACATCTATATGGTACATTGTTTAATAATGTAGGTACCAGTTGTAGCATGCACATCATAATAAGACAGTTGCAGCTTTCGACCCGCAAATGATGAGTCCTCCTACTTTGGGGACTTTAGTTAAATGTTATTTATATAATTTATTTTCTTACTCATATATATTGATTAGTGGTAGTTGGAGTCGCGTCCCAACTATCTATAGTTAGTATGGTAGAGTCTTCATAGCCCTCAACATAGTTGATGTATTCAATTTTAGTTTTTTTTTGTATAAGCAGAGTTGTATTCATCTTAATTTGTATGTAGCTTTGTATTGATCAAGCTTAGAAAAGATTTATTTTCTACATTTTTCTTCAGATCTATGTGTTTTATTCAGTTGCTTATGAGTTATGCTAGTATAAGGGTTAGCGTGGTTTCACTTGTGGTCCTAAGCACCTAGTAATGACTAGGGGGTAGTCTTGGGTTGTTACAAACTTGGTATCAAAGCATAGAGTTCAAGTGTCCTAGGGTGTCTATGAAGCCATGTCTAGTATAGTCCTGCAGAATGGTATGGACACGTCTGTACTTTTGTTTGAGAGGCTACAGGGCATTTGTGAAAAGTTTCCTTTCTTTCTTACTCTAGATCATTCTGTAAAGTTGTTCCTTTAGAAACTTCTATCAATTCATGTGTTAATCCATACTTCTTCATTTATGCTCTATTCTTGAGATAATATGATTAGCAAGTTCAAAATTTCTCCTAAGATGATGGTCTTAGATTTACTATCAGTAACTTTAGAAGTCACAAAAAAGGGCTGGAGAGGAGCTCAATAATGTGTTATAAGTTCCTCAAGTTGAAAGTTATTTCCTCATCCCTATGAGTCCTTCAGTTAAGACAGATTAAGATATGTATTCAGATTCCCCATTAACCTTTCAATATAGATAGTGCTCATAAAAGGAGATAGTATGAACCTAGATAGTTAAATAGAGTTTTCATTCAAGGGATATTAAAAACCTAGAGTGTTATGATTTATAAGTAGTAGAACCTTCTTATAGTTAAAAGTATGGGTTTAGAAGTGTAGTGAAAAGAAAAGTGGTGATGGCGATTGATTGAATGTATATAGCTGAACTTTTGCATATGATAGAGTTAGTAGTGAAGTGAAATGTCCTTTTTTGTTAGCTTAGTGGAAGTTGGAGAAGTATTTATTAGTTAAGGTGAATTGTTGTTTGCTTAAAGTATCAAAGGAGTTATTGATGTTATTTATTTTATTAGAAAAGTATGGGTTATTAATGAAAGTATTTGATGGTTAAGTATTGTTAATTTAGGCTTCCCATAAGGTTGCACAAAGGAGTTTAGTTGAAGCTTATAGAGCTATGAAAGTAATTTAGGTACATAGACGAGTAAATAGTCATAATATGTAGAAGGAGGATATGCTAACATATTTTAATAAGGTATATTACATGATTATGACTGATTATTATTGTCATGCAGTTCTAGTGGACTAGTGTTTCTTGGTATTTTATTTTATAGCTTCCAAGTTAGAATAGTATGTGAAGTTGGGTTGTTAATCATTTGTAGCACTAGACACTAAGTTTGAACAATGGATGATCATAAAACTGGAAATAATGATTGTTTGGTTTGTGATGGTAGTTATATGGAGGTGAACTAATAGGCTTGAAATAGTGAATGCAAGAATTTACGTTTATTGATTTGAGATTAAGTAAGATGTTGTAGGTATGATGTAGTGGTACTCCCAAGGCGATATAGGGTTGTATTATTTTTTAAGGTTATTAAGTGTCATGTGTGTTTAGTAGTACACTTGGGTTGCTAAGTGGAAGAAAGCTAGTTATATAGTACAGGGTGTTCTTAATAGCAAAGTTGAGGAGTTTTGGATAGATGGTGTTGTCTTTTAAATATGAATTTGATTCTTATGGTTTGTGGAGAATGTAAGTATAGAAATGTGATCTTAGTAGGCTATGATTATGTGTTTAGTAAGGTAGATATGTTTACAATAAGAGTATAAGTCTCTGATGATGATTATTAAAGCTAGAAAGTTAAGGATGGTATATAAAAAGAGTTGTTCAAGAGTGAAGTCAGTAAGTTCGAACTATAGTTTATTCTTGCGAGTTTAGCATTTATGGATAGACATTAGAATAAAGAAATTATGGATCAGTCTCGAAGATACCAAGTAGACCCGTAAGCTTAGAATGTCAGCTTTGATCTAGGGGGATGGTATACTGAAGAACCAAATAAATTTTTTAGGATTAGATTATGATGCATGTCAATAAGAGTTGTGATGAGATAGTGATCCCTTATTACTCTAGAGTATTCCATAGATTTCAATCATTATAACACCAAACCCCTGTCATGTATGATAGATCCATTCCAAAGGCAAATGCTAATATACTTTATGCGTAATCAAGTCTATTCTAAGCTTCTAGTAAGTAAGTAACAACTTCACTCTTTGATTCGAGACATTTCTCAGATATCTATTAACTCCAATCTTATGTTGAACTGCTTATAATAAGTATGGACTCATGTTATAGAGAATGATTTGTTATTGAAAAAACTCATGATCCTAGTGAAATCCAGTTTATATCATGTATGCCCTTAGTTTAGATCTTTTTAATGAATCCATACCTTAGACGTTCTATTCCTTAGGCCTAAGTTAAGGGTTAAAGTTATGTATAGTAGTCTTTCGTGCTTCAAGTCCTTATGTGTTAGCCCTTCAATGACCGTTCCCTATGTTTAGATAGTGATGATAAATAGTTGTTTAGATGGGAGAGAGTAGATATTTCGTGTTGACAAAAGATCATTTTATGGCCATTTTAGCTAAGGCTATAAATGTGAAGTAAGATTGAGGCCAAGTCTTTGATACATGTCGTGGTTAGTTGAAAATTGGTGTGTATGTTCTTAAGAATAGTGCAAGAAAGTTGTTGTTGATAGAGGTTAAGAGAATATGAGAAGTATGCCTTGTGGGTGTTTGCCTTGAAGTTCATATATGGTGGTAATGATAGACTTTAATGTCATGTTGGGGTGTACGTAGAGGAATGCAATATATGCTAGTGAATCCATAGTAAGAGTTTAGTCATTGAAGTGGTGAGGTATGTTATGCTTAGGGTGTGAGCTCTAGAAAGATATAGAAGATTGAATTATATGGTTTAGACTAGTGTTATAGTGTAGCATGTTGTACCTTGTGATTTCGAGTTAGGCTTGATCACAGCGAGAGGATTTATTTCAGTTTACACTTTAGTAGATGGATTTATCTATGCCTATGTGAGAATTATAAGTTGAATCAAATGAGTATTGTATTTAACGAAAATAGTATATCTGAGGAAGTATTTGAGAAGTATTGCTAAGCTTGAAAGTAAGAAGTTGTATTGCCTAAGGCCTAGTAATTCTATCCTAGCATATGACTTATATAACCATGTTCCAAGATATAAAGTTGTATCGAGGTTGTGATTCCTTGGTCAGATGTTTTATTTAGAACATGCCCAAAATTCTTTGCTCCCTGATATTATTAGAATTTCATAGGTTAGTGTTAAAGAAATACTCCATTTGGGTATGAGCAGGCAGTATGATTTAGTTCGTATAGCCAGCAATTTAGTTTAGCAGTTAGACGGACAAGTTCTAATGGTTTTTTATATTTCATATAGTTTGACTACACAAAGATTCACAATTAAGTCCATTCCATGAGGTAAAATGTTCGCATTTGTGCAAATTGGTAGTCAGCTCAGTCAATGTACCTGGCATCAGTTTCAGATTCAGATTTTTATTCATGACATAGTTCATAAGTGTTCAGTGCACGATCTCAGTTTTCCAAGTATTCCATCTCAGACATTTTAATACCTTTGTACGACCTTGGTCTCGTTACTTCACAATTCGTGCTTAGAAAAGTGTACTTGGTGATGCCATGAAGCCTATTTTCTCTTTGATTCTTATACGTGTCTTGTTGAGGGATAATCCCTAAAAGAGAAATTGCATACTTTATTCCATCCTTAGTGAATCTTGAAATTTTTAATATATAAGTTAGCACTTTGCAATTCTATATTAATGATTGTATCATGGAAATCTCAAGTGAATTCTAAACTCCAAGCACGAATCAGTTCCTGGTAGTCAATAAAGTCAAATCCGCTCAGAATTCAGCTACATGATAGAGTTTTTAAAGTTTCAGCTCTGCTATATCCTTCGTTAGCAGTCATGTCATTTCTAAATTATTCCATACTTTTAATGTTTCAATAAGTTCCTACCGATCATTCGTGGATGAATGATTCCAAGGGGAAGATAATGTAACACCCTGTATTTTTGTGCTAGAATTCTAACCCTTGTTCTTATATTTATAAGCCTTAATACAAATGATTTCCATATGAATATAGGTTTCATGATCTTTATCCTAGTGTGAGAAGTGATTTCGAGGAGAAAAATATTCATAGGAATCAGTTAGAACAAATTTGAGCTAAGAACCTTCGATTCATCTAAAGTTTGGTATTCGATTCTACAAGGGTCTACTTTGAACGTGTATAACTTTTTATTTACGTGGAATTTTTCATTTCAATACCAATTAAATTGTATATTATCGAATTAACTTTCCAATGATACCAATTTCAGCTTAATCCGACACCCAACCAAAAAGTTATGGCTTTGCAAAGGGGTATTGTAATACTCCAAAAGTTCGGACATTTTTAGGATCATGCTTTGAACTCATGAGTAATAAATTTTAGTGCTTTGGTAGTGCTATGATCAAGGTTGATGTATATTAAGGTGTTAAAAGTGACCTAGCTAAAAGGCGAATCAAAACACTTCCTTACCGATTGAATTCTTAAGAAGGATATTGTATAGTCATCTTCAAACGAGAATATCTCTTATTATGCTATGAATCTCTGATCTCATGAACCACCAACAGATAGATAATTAAACTATATTCCTAAAGATATCAATTTCTCCTAAATCCGATATAGGAGCAAGGAGTTAAGCATATTTTACTCTGGCATGTCAGGCTGGGAAACTGAGTGACGACATTTTGTGACAAGCCGTCACGCCCGTGATGGCCTATCACCAATGTCGTCATACCTGGGCAGATTTTCACCCCCAGTGATAAAATTTTGTGCCAAGCCATCACGCCCGTGATGGCCTAACACCAATGTCGTCAACCTTAACCAGAAAACCAAGATTTCACATTTTAGTGACGACAATTCGTGATAACCTATCACTAGTATGACTTGTCATAAATGTCGTCAGCTATTTTTTCCAGCAACTGAGGGACGTTTTAGTAGGGATATTTTGGTCTTTTTCCTTCACTTCCCATGACTTATAACCCCCAAGATGCGTATTATCTTACATTCTCTTTAGTTAAACATCTCAAAAAGCTATTTCTTACACTCTCAAACACAAGATTAGGGTTTTCTCTCAAGATCATGTCCTCAAGAGAAAGCCTGAAGAATTCTTCAAGAACCTTCAGAAATATTAGATCTCTGTCAAGATTCAATCACTAAGGTATGCATAGTGTTCATCCATGGGTCCCTTTCATCCATGGAGCTCAAGAATCATGTTTTAAATTATAAATTGTAATTTCCTTGTCGTATAATGATTATGTTCATGTTGATGATTGTTTTTTGGATTGAAGGTTGTATCTTGATGTTTTTTCATAAAGCATTTGAATAGGTTAGCTGAAGCCCATAAATTTTGGATGGATTAAGATGGTCGAATTGATAAATATACCTATGCCTTAAAAGAGTGCATGATAGGTGTTTGATAAAATGCCTAAGGAACTAGAAATCATGCAATATAGCTAAATTGTGACTAATGGAAGGATTTCATGATATGCCCATATGTTCCAATGATTTTCATGTTGATATTGTGTCTTGTAAATGTTGTTGGGATGTTCATGAACAAGTCTTATGAGATTATGCCATGCTTACTAGCAAATCCTACTTATGTACAAAATATATGATATCTATGCACTTCATGGAATTCCCCAAGTTATGATATTATGGATTCTTAATGTTGGTCACGTACTCAAGTCAGTTATATGCGTCAGTTTCCTTCCATCGAGTCCTGGGGGTACTCGTACCCAAAAAATATAGTTATGTTCCTTGATCCTAGCCATGTTTCACGATCTCCAAAATCAAGCCATGAATCAATAGAAATCATTCAGTCATGTGACTCAGGAAAACCTTATGATCTCAGTCAGTTATCAGATATCAGAAGTATTTCATTAGTTAACAGAATTTAGTAAGTTCAGTCCACGTACAGTTAGTTACTAATGTTTAGTATCTTCAAATGGGAGTAGAAGTTAGCACCGAGCAAGCCCAAGGATGGGAACGCACTTGTTATATTAGGGTATAATTCTTAGCAGTCATTCTTGTGTTCCAGAACTATATAGCTAGCATAGTTTGAGACATCAAAGCCTGGAATATGAGGGTAGATAAGGTGACTTAATCAGTTATATGAGAGTTCCCACCGTTCTCACTAGAGTTACCTGTTATATGAGGGTTGCTCATATGTTGTCCTTACCAGTGGTGCGGTATTGACACCCTTCCAGTCAGGGCAGAGATCGGACCCCAGCTTAGCCATTATTGCACATATGGGGCATTTCTATTAAGTAACTACCTCACACAGTTTCATCATTAGTCTCAGTAAAAGAACTCAGATAGTTTTTCAGATTTTAGTATATCAAGTCTGTCATATACAGTGAATTTAATTACAGTACAAAACTCAGATAGTTCAATTAGATTTAGGACTGTCATATACAGTCACCATGTTATCCGAACTACAATATCAATCATGATTAGTTATTAGTAATCCATGTATTAGCATACAGATTTAGCTATCACACATTCATATTCTCAGTTACTATGCATGCATGTTTGCACTATCATGTTCATATTAGTCAGTCAGTTAGCATTGCTCATGTATGTAAACCCTTTTCCATTCAGCCGACCTCACTCGTATACGCAGTACATCCCCACGTACTGATGCATTTGCGTTATGGTGCTTTCTTTTCATGTTACACCATAGGTCCAGAGACACGAGCTCAAGATCTACAGTAGCAGTAGAATTCTAGTATACATAGTTGCAGTGAGTCCTCTTTATTCGAGGACGATATAATTTGATTCATTTATTATCTTAGTTAGCTTTCAGTTTTATGGAGTTAGTTGAAGAAATTTTCCTTTATCTCCTTATTCAGACAGTGCTTAGAGGTTTTCAGATTTAGTTCAGATTTGTATTCAGTTTTGATTAAGATTCAGTTTTTTTGGGTATTCGTTACCCCACATAGATGTTATGTTTTGACAGATTCTTTATTCAGTTGAACCTAATGGCCTATTTTTCATGTTTTCCGCATTCGCCATGTATATTATGCAATGTAAAGGTACAGATATCAATCATGGGTTAGCTTATGGTCCTTTAGGGTCATAGCCACTGTGTAACATTTTATTTTAGAAAATAGAGGTGTTACAAACTTGTTATCAGAGCTTAACATTCAATAGAGTCCTAGGAAGTCTGAAAGCCTCATCTAGTAGGGTCTTGTACATGGGTATGTTGCGTGCCACATTTATGTGCAGGAGGCTATTTGATGTTTTAGGAACAATTTTCTTTCTTTCCGTATTTGTGCCGTGCTAGTGAGCATAATCTGAAGTTAAACTCTCAGCCTAATCCATTCTTCTCTTATTTTAGAATATGCCTCTAAAGAGAAAAAACCAACTAGCTCCTCAGCCCGAAGATCCTTTGGGCGAACATGTTTCTCATGCAGAGTTTAGGGCTGCATTTACCATACTTGCTCAGTCTGTGGCTGCCCAGAATAAACGGCCGCTAGTTATTTGGGCTAATCCAGTGGTAAACTCAGCTGCAGCTAGGATTCGGGACTTCACCCGAATGAACCCTCCATCTTTTTTTTGGGTCTAAGTCTGATGAAGACCCTCAGGAATTCATTGACCAAGTCCAAAAAGTCATTGACATCATGGGTGTTACTTCTGTTGAGACTGCTGAGTTAGACTCATACTAGTTACAAGATATGGCTCATACTTGGTACAAATAGTAGAAGTATGAGAGGGTAGAGGATGCAGGTTCTATTAAGTGGAAGGAATTTGTCATGGCTTTCTTAGATAGATTCTTTCCCCAAGAGCTGAGAGAAGCCAAAGTTCTTGAATTCATCGACCTCAGATAGGAAAATATGACGGTTAAGGAGTATTCTCTCATATTTACTCGGTTAGACAGATATGCCCCTCATGTGGTTGCAAACAGCAGGGCTAAGATGAGCAAGTTCGTTTTAGGGGTGAATGATAGTATGGTAAATGAGTGTAGGTCTGCGATGCTGAATAGTGATATGACTTTAGCTAGACTCATGACTATGCCCAACAAATAAAGGGGCAGAAGTTTAAGACTAGGGAGAGGCAGAACAATAGAGCAAGATCAGGAATTTTCAGTTTTGCTCAGCCCAAATCAGAGGGAGGAAATTGTTTGCAGTTTCATCCTAAGTCAGCAGTTCCAGCCCCTTCCTTCGTCAGTGCCCTAGTGCCAAAATTCAGAGACGGCAACAGAGATAGAGCACCAGGCTCTAAATCTCAGGGCAGTGTTAGCAGTGCCTGCACTTATTCTCAATGTCAGACTTGTGGTAAGCACTATCAGGGTATGTGTAGAGCAGGTAGTGGCATTTTTTTCAGTTGTGGTAAGCCAGGCCACAGAGTTAAAGACTATCCTCAACCAGGTCCTCAGGGTCAGCAAAATCATTCCACAGCTCAGTTCTGGTGCCCAAACCAGCAGGGTGCCGCTTCCAGTGCTACTAGTGGTCAACGTCTAAAAAGAATCTATGCTCTTCATACCCAACAAGATCAGGAAAATTCTCCTGATGTTGTTACTGGTACATTACAAATTTTCCATGTTCATGTTTATTCTTTGCTAGACCCAGGTGCATCCTTGTCTTTTGTTTCTCCATACATAGTAGGCTATCTCAAAATTAGTCTCAAAATTTTACTAGAACCCTTTTAGATCTCTACCCCTGTGGGTAAAACCATTATAGCTTGGCGGGTATACAGGAACTGTCCGATTATGATATTTCAGAGATCCACATCAGCAGATTTAGTTTAATTAGAGGTGACTTATTTTGATGTCATTCTCGGCATGGATTGGCTTCATTCATGCTATGCTACAGTCGAATGCAAAAATAGGATAGTTCATTTCAGTTCCTGAATGAACCCGTCTTAGAGTGGAGGGGTAGTACTTCATTATTTAGGGGTCAACTTATTTCCTACCTTTGGGAAAGGAAAATAATTTCTAAAGGGTGTGTGTATCATCTCGTGCATGTTAAGGATTCCAGTTCTGAATCTCCTAGCTTGGAATCAATCCCAGTGGTTAATGAATATTCAGATGTCTTTCCTGAAGACCTTCCATGCATTCCTCCCAAGAGGGAAATAGACTTCGGCATAGATCTGCTTCCAGACACTCAGCCTATTTCTATTCCGCCGTACAGAATGGCACCAATAGAGCTCAAGGAACTAAAAGATCAGTTGAAGGAT
Organism: Capsicum annuum; assembly: GCF_002878395.1. Lineage (NCBI taxonomy): Eukaryota > Viridiplantae > Streptophyta > Magnoliopsida > Solanales > Solanaceae > Capsicum > Capsicum annuum. Next base: position 75,463,604 of record NC_061117.1, on the reverse strand, counting down.
CTCTTAAATAAGGGATTCATCAGGCCCAGTGTATCCCCATAGGGTGCACCAGTCTTGTTCATACGCAAGAAAGACGACTCTCTTAGGATGCGTATTAATTACGACCAACTCAACAAAGTTGCGGTCAAGAATAGATATTCGCTTCCCTGAATAGATGTCCTGTTTGACCATCTTCAGGGTGCCAGTTATTTTTCCAAGATAGACCTCAGATCAGGCTACCATCAGCTTAGAGTTAGAGAATGTGACATCCCGAAGACAGCTTTTCGTACTTGGTATGGTCACTTCAAATTCCTAGACATGTCCTTTAGTCTTACCAATGCTCCAGCTACATTCATGGACTTGATGAACTATGTGTTCAAGCAGTATTTGAACATGTTCGTCATACTCTTCATAGATGATATCTTGGTCTATTTCAGCCCAGAGCATGATCATTCAGACCATCTCGGAATTGTTCTGTAGACTCTCAGAGATCATCAGTCATTCACCAAGTTTTGTAAGTTCAAGGTTTGGGTAAGATCAATAGCATTCCTTTTCCATATTATTTCTGGTGATGGCATTATGGTAGATCCTTAGAGAATCAAAGCAGTAAGAAACTGGCCTCACCTAGTATCTCCATCAGATATCAGGAGTTTCTTGGGTTTGGCTTGATATTAAAGATGGTTTGTCAAGGGATTTTCTTCTATTGTGTTTCCCATGTCTAGATTGACTCAGAAGAAGGTCAAGTTTTAGTGGTCAAATCCATGCGAGAAGAGTTTTTAGGAATTGAAGACTCAACTCACCTCAGATCCAGTCTTAGCTCTTCCAGATGGTTCAGATGGGTTTGTAGTATATTGTGATGCATCCAGAATAGGTTTAAGTTGTGTCCTCATACAACATGGTAAGGTCATACCCTACATCTCCAGACAGTTAAATTCCTATGAGAAGAATTATTCTACTCATGATCTTGAGTTAGCAGCTGTGGTATTTGCCTTAAAGATTTAGAGGAATTATTTATATGGAGTTCATGTTGATGTCTTCACAGATCACAAAAGTCTCTAGTATGTCTTTTATTAGAAAGATCTTAATCTTTATCAGAGAAGGTAGTTAGATCTTTTAAAAGATTATGACATAAGTGTCCTTTACCATCCGGGCAAGGCCAACATTGTGGCCGACGCTCTCAGTAGACTCTCTATAGGTAGTATTTCTCATGTTCAGTATAGCAAGAAGAAGATAGCTCAAGAGATCCATCATCTTACCAGACTAAGCGTTCTCTTAGTCGACTCTTCAGAGGGTGATGTATGTGTTCAGAGTAGTTTAGAGTCATCTCTAGTTTCCAAGGTGAAAGAGAAGCAAGACAGGGATCCTAGCCTTGTCAAGCTTAAAGAGTCGGTTTAGAATCAGAAAGTAGAGGTTTTCTCCCAAGAGGGAGATAGGTTTCTTTGTTGTCAGGGTCGTCTGTGTGTTCCAGGTGTAGATGACCTGAGGCAGCAAATTCTTGTAGAAGCTCATGGTGCGTGATACTCTATTCATCCAGGGGCCACAAAGATATACCGCGACTTACAGGATATCTATTGGTGGAGTGGGATGAAGAGAGATATTGCAGCTTTTGTGGCTAAGTACTCTATATGTTAGTAGGTTAAGATAGAGCATCAGAAACCTAGTGGTTCCATGCAGGAGTTCACTATTCCTACTTTGAAATGGGAAATGTTGAACATGGACTTTGTGACGGGTTTGCCTCGCACTCATCATTAGTATGATTCAGTTTGGGTTATTGTAGATAGAATGACCAAGTTAGCTCACTTCTTTCAAATTCATACTTCTTATTCAACTGAAGATTACACCAAACTCTATATCAGGGAGTTGGTCAGATTACATGATGTTCCATTATCAATCATCTCAGACAGAGGTACTCAGTTCACCTCTTACTTCTGGAAAGAGTTCCAAAAGGGTCTTGGTACCCAAGTTCATCTTAGTATAGCATTTCATCCTCAGATAGATGCTCAAGTAGAAAGGACCATTCAGACTCTTGAAGATATGCTAAGAGCGTGTCCAATTGATTTCAAGGGTAGTTGGGATGACCACTTGCCTTTGATTGAATTTGCATACAATAATAGCTATCATTCCATTATTCAAAGGGCTCCATTCAAAACTCTCTATTGTAGGAGATGTAGATATCTATTGGTTGGTTTGAAGTTAGTGAGGCCTCAGTCATAGGTCCTGACTTGGTATTTGACGCCTTAGAGAAGGTTCAATTGACCAAAGAGACACTCCGGGCTGCTCAGAGCCGACAGAATTCTTATGCAGATGTTAGTTAAAACCTATAAATTTTGGATGGATTAAGATGGTCGAATTGATAAATATACCTATACCTCAAAAGAGTGCATGCAAGGTGTTTGATAAAATGTAAATCCTACTTATGTACAAAATGTATGATATCCATGCACCACGTGGAATTCCCCAAGTTATGATATTATGGATTATTGATGTAGGTCATGTACTCAAGTCAGTCATGTGCGTCAGTTTCCTTCCATCGAGTCCTGGGGGTACTCGTACCCAAAAAACATAGTTGTGTTCCTAGAGCCTTGTCATGTTTCATGATCTCTAAAATCAAGCAATGAATCAATAGAAATCAGTCAGTCATGCGACTCAGGAAAACCTCATGATCTCAGTCAGTTATCAAATATCCGAAGTATTCCATCAGTTAACGAAATTCAGTAAGTTCATTCCATGTATAGTCAGTTACTTATGTTCAGTTTCTTCAGATGGGAGTAGAAGTTAGCACCGAGCGAACCCAAGGATGGGAACGCACCAGTTATATGAGGATGTGATTCTTAGCAGTCATCCTTGCATTCCATAACTATATAGCTAGCATAGGTTGAGACATAGCAGCCTGTTATATGAGGGTAGATGAGGTGGCTTAACCTGTTATATGAGGGTTCCCACTTTTCTCACTAAAGTTACCATTTATATGAGGGTTTCTCTCACGTTGTCCTTACCAGTGGAGCGGTATTGACACCCTTCCAATCAGAGCAAATATTGGACCCCTTCTTAGCATAATGGCACATATAGGGAATGTTGGAGAAACAACTACCTCCCACAGTTTCAACATCAGTCTCAGTAAAAGAACTCTGATAGTTCATCAGATTTCAGTATATCTGGACAATTAGTTACAGTCAATTTAATTACAAGACGAAACTCAGATAGTTCCATCAGATTTAGGATTGTCAGATATAGTAACCCATGTTATCAGAACTATAGTATCACTCATGATTAGTTATTCATAATCCATGTATTAGTGTACAGATTTAGCTATCACGCATTCACGATATCAGTTACTATGTATGCATGTTTTCACTCTCACGTTTATATCAGTCAGTTAATTAGCATTGCTCATGCATGTAAACCCTTTTGCATTCAGCCTACCTCACTTATATACTCAGTACATCCCCACATACTGATGCATTTGCGCTATGGTGCTTTATTTTTGTATTACACCATAGGTCCAAAGACATGAGCTCCAGATCTGCAGTAGTAGTAGCATTCCAGTATACAGAGTTGTAGTGAGTCCTCTTTATTTGAGGACGATTTGATTTGATTCATTTATTATCTCAGTTAGCTTTTAATTTTACAGAGTTAGTTGGAGACATGCTCCTTCATCTCCTTATTCAGACAGTACTTAGAGTCTTTCAGATTTAGTTCATATTTGAATTCAGTTTTGATTTAGATACAGTTGTTTTGGGTATTCGTTACTCCACGTAGATGTTATGTTTTGACAAATTCTTTATTTAGTTAAACCTTATGGCCTATTGTTCCTGTTTTCTACATTCGTCATGTATATTATGCAGTGTACAGGTACAGATATCATTCATGGGTTAGTTTGTGGTCCTTCGGGGTCATAGGCACCATGTAGCGTTCCAGTTCAAAAAATTAGGGTGTTATAGGTATGCATCGCATAACAATTGCAAAGGTTCACTGGAAAAGATTTTCCATAGGGAGTGTGACACCAACCATAATGTTTGCCATAGGGAGTGCGATGCAAACCTTAAAGTATGCCATTGCTTGTGCAACACAAACCCCATGGCACAACGACCTAGATATTTTGTTTTTGAGTTATTCCGAGGGCAACTAAGTCATTTGACACCTCTTAACCGTCCCTAAACATAACTAAAGGATATTTATAGCTCCTAAATATGTTTAACCTAATTAACATCATTAGTTCATTATCGATAACACAAGAGGAGAGAAACAACTAGGGTTTACACAATCAAGCTTGAAGGTCCAATCTTTCCGCAATTTCGTTACCATTAAGGTATGTGGGGTTTATGAACAAGGATACCCTTTCATCCTTTTGTTCAAAACTTGATATTTATTTAAGATTTCATATTTTTCAAATTAGGATTCACACCTAATTATTATTTTTTGAAAATTATGATGTTACAAGTGATTTAAATGTTGAGTTTCATGTCTATTTTCACTTCTTCATGCATGTGATATTATTTTGCAGATTTCTAAGTGAGTTTTAAGCATGATATTATGATTTTGATTTCATTATCTTGATATTTTTGAAGTATTTCAAGAAGTATATTGACCATGACGTTTTCCTATGAGTTTGCATGGGTATAAAGAATGGGTTTTGAAGCCCTAAGTTTGAAGTATTGATATCTCAATGAGATTATGATTTTGAGCCCTTCTTATGAATTGTTTACCAAGATTTATGAAAGAAATTGATCTTTGATCCCAAACTAAGATAAGGAATCCTCATTTTTCATATAGTTTGATATCTTAAGAAAGAGAAGCATAATTTGTTTCATTATAAGTCCTTGTGCTATTTTAAGACTGATTTCCTAAAGTTATGAGTGATAAGCATGGGAGTAGTGTTTCACATCAAGTTGGGTATGATTCCAAAGGTCTCATGCCCCAGAACTACGCGCCATCGTTGGTTTATGATTTTCCCATAGTGGGCTAAGATTGTGATCACTTAATTTAAGGTTCTATTCCGATGGAAAGGGTAGAACAACTCTCCCCAATGTGGGTAAGACATTGGATTCCATGATAGATCACATGGTTTATGTCGGTTAGAAGAACCTCCCAAAGTCCCTAATTCCTAATTCCTAAAGAAAATAAAAGTACATCTTTTAGAACTAAGTGTTATGACTCACAAGATTTATATAGTATGCTTTGTTTCTCATGATATATGATTTTCAGCTTTCAGTTATTCAAGCCAATGTGAGTCACTCACACTTAGCATGCATTATTTTACAAGTTTATATAAACATTGAGATACGGTTTTTACTTATGCATTCTTCCATGACATTCTCAGTACATTCCAAAAGTACTAATCCACATATACGTTTATGTGCTACATTTTTTAATAATGTAGGTACTAGTTGTTGAATGCACATCATAATCAGACAGCTGCAGATTCTAGCATACAGATGATGAGCCTTCCTACTTCGGGGACTTCAGTTAGATGCTATTCATGTAATTTATTTTCTTACTCATATGTATTGATTAGTGGTAGGTTGAGTTTCGTCCCAGCTATCAATAGTCAGTATGGTAGAGGCTTCATAGAAAGTCAGTATAGTTGATGTATTCAGTTTCAGTTTTGTTTTGTATAAGCAGATTGTATTTATCTTAATGTATATGTAGCTTTGTAAAAGACACATTATATATAGCTCTTTTTCATAAACACAAGAGAAGATACTCAACATAATCCTCTGAAAATTCAGTGTCATATGCACAAGATCATCTAATACTATAGAAGAAAGATAAGAAAATATGATACATCATTCAAAAATAAATAATAGAAATAAAGATAGAGAATGACATATGTCCCATCTTTGCAGGTAGTATTTCATCACAAATTTGAATCAAGGAGACCTCGAAAGAAATTTTGGACTATGATGAAAATTTGTACTAGGATTTGCTTTAGAAAAAAGCAAAAAATATATGGTGGGAATAACCATTAATAGTCAGTAGACATCATATGCCTATCGAGCATAATCAGTTACTATATCGAGAAAAAGAATGTTAAATAACCCTGCATGCACACAGGAAGGTCTAATTGTTAAATAATGACAATTAATAAGGAATAATTTAAAGAATATGATGAATAAAAAATGATTAGGTGCTGTGTTATGAAATGAAATGGTCAATTCCTATCGCTATACACCCCATCCACATGGCATGCTATAAGGTGGGATCTATGTGGGACTGAAGAGGTCCAAATATTCATTAGAAATATTATCTTAGACCCACTAATAATCTTACCTCGAACTCACATACCCGTCTAACATCTTACCTTAAATTAAATCAATGGAAGATGATACATCTTCTTTGAAAAATAATATTTACAATCTAGTGGTCCATAAAAGTAATGAATATGCATGATCAAAATAATATAGTTCTTTCAAAATACAATAGATAAATAAATACAAACCAATTCTCAATTCATAAGTATATGCTACAACCCCCAACATTGATAAATACCTCACTTTCTCTCATAAGCCATACTTCTTCTTTCATCTCATTTGATTTTGATGTTGTGCCTATTGTGGCAAATTAACACCTCATATGTATAGTAATGTATAAAATATACTAAAACCCGATATATGAAATAGTGACTCCAAATCTAAGGTCATACATTAGGGAAAACACCATCCCGGATATACAAATCATATAATCATAATAACTACTTCAACCCAATATTTCACTCAATACATAACATTCTTTACATGATAAGTTTTTCTCAAGCAAATTCAAAAGAAGAGTAAGACATAGCCTACCTCAGTGCTGAGAAAACACACCACAAACTATCACACATGAATCTTTCCTTCTAAACAGCCTCAAAATTCTGTAAAACTATCAAGAACATTATCTATAAATGAATAAGAGTCTATTAATATCCATATTTCTATATATCTATTTTGAGACTGAAAATCAACCAAAAAATCAACTCCGAGCTCCAGGAAAAATTAGAAATTTTTTTAAAAAATAAGTTTACTATAAGGTAAGGAATCCAAACATGAACTTTCGTACAAAAATAAAGCTCAAATCACCTTCAAATTATCAAAACATGATTTATTAACTTTAGACACTAAATTCCTAATTTCATAATCAAACATAATTTTGAATGATGAAATAGTCGAGTAGGAAGAGGAGCCCCTCCATTGGGCGTGGAGCTTGATCACCCATGGGAAGATCATCCCTGAGGCATCTAAAATGTTGTGGAGGCTCACATACCCTCTTATCAATACAAGAGAGGACCCTAACAACCTTGGAACAAATGATACATGATATATAATATTGCATCTTCAAGTATAGTTTGGGAAGAATGTACAATTTGAAAGCACAAGATTCCTGCATATATCTCATTGTTGCTTGTACAATAATAATAATATCCTCAGAAGGAACCTTTTAATTGCTTTGTCCTTAGCCTAACACTTGTTGTAGTCAAACCAATAGATAAATTTGACTTTAAATATTAAGTTTTAGCATAGGAAGGCACCAAACATATTGATGGAATGTTATCAGTAGTTTAAAAAATGAGAGTTCAATAGAAGAATAAATGTATGAGGAGGTTGAATCACGTACCCAAAGTTTATAGTACAAGAACACATCAAAAATTATCTTAATTGGAGATCTGTAATGACCTAATCTATTGGGAGTGGTGCCTACACTAACTGTCGATGGCAGAACCGCCCGACCCCATACATGGAAACCTAACACTTAGCTAAAAATAAGGCAAACTAGTTGTTTTACGACACTTAAATAGTGAAATCTCTATTCCAATGAAAAAAATATGGAAAAATAACAGATGCTAACAATCCACTAAACCTAAAAGTCATTACACTAAAAACACTAAGATATCCAATAAAGGGTTCAACCTAAAAAACAACAGAATGTCTAAGTCAGAGATAATGTACTAGAAATTAAAAGAAGAAATCATGGTAGTTCAAAAGATGTTGCTTACCCTTAAGTTCAAATTTTATAAACTCTACAACTGTGGTCTCAAAACAGACTCTAGACTATGCTCTATACTCAATGAAAATAAGAGGTCGTGTAGTATCAGTACACAAGAAACAACATTGTACTAGTAGGGTCATCGACCAACTCAAATGAGAAATTGAACACACAACCATAACTTTGTAAAGCAAAACAACCATGAAAACCAACCATGTACTCTTACTTCATGTTCATAACACTTAACCCTATTTAACAATATCATAGAATTTAGTCAATACCAATCAAGATGCATAAAAATCAAGCCAAGACCATTACTACCAATAAGACTCTAACTCAACAACCTTGACTCAAACAATTATATCAACCATATCTCAATTACACACATAAATAGATAATATAGAGTTATGTCCACTATGCGATTAAACCCGATATGCTCAAAGATCCTTTTTAACAACAACTCCGGTAATCATCATGAATTTTGATTTATATCAAGAAATCAAACACATCAAGTGAGCACATAATCTGGTTTACTCAAGAAACTAAAACAAGTCAACACTTAATCCTAGTTCACTTAAGGAACCAACACAATGAGTAACCATATAACCTGGTTCACTCAAGAAATCATTACACTCATCTGTACCTTATACATACATGTTAAGTGTCTTATAATTGCCCACTAGCCATGACCAGTAGGTGGAGAGCTTGTCTATTTATCAATCCTAGACATCAAGTGTCTACTAAATTCATGTTAACCAAATCCTATGATGATGTCCAAATACTCGTTTATCCAAAAAAAATGACAGATATCAGATAATCACAACCATAATCATAATAGAAACAACACTTGTAAAACCCAACAATCTTTTCATGTAAGTTCATTGCATGCAATTATCACTTAGAATATAAAATATTCCTTTACTTTCTTTGAACATGCATTGTAACAAACAATACACAAGAATATTTATCATACACATAAAACACAAATTTGATTTTAACTAAATTAACTCATCTTCTACCTTAATCCAACCCTAAAATTCTCTTGAAAACTTAAGGTTTCCATTTTCTTGCTACCTCTACTTAATTGTAGTCTAAAACATGAATATAACACATAATCAATAAAATGGCCAACAATATCAAGGATTGTAGCCTAATGTCAAAAACGTAAGACTAAATTTATGGTCATTCTCCCAACTCTAGGGTTTTCCTATCATAAATCCACCTTAGTCCTATCAATTTCATAGTTATGATAGTTAATTATGAATAAGTAAGAGTAAATTAGTAATCTTTCATCAAAATCAAAGGATTTTCTACCCAATTCACTTAATTGCACTAGAAATTAGTTAGGTTAAGTTAAATCATACGAACCTAAAAAATCCAAAAAAACTAGTGATTTATTAGTTACCAATTGAACTACAAGTTAATGTAAGGAATCACTTACCTTTATAAAGAGTTTGGATAAAAATTGAGTGATATTCACCCAAAATTGCATAAGCCCTTCCCAGAATAAGTTTTGAAAATAATAAAATATTTTGGGATATTTTTCAACATAAGCTCATGCATATCCCGCTATGGTGACCCTATCCTACTAAGGTGGCCTTGTTATAGTGGAATCCATCTTCTATGGTGGGATTAACAAATATTGACTCCCTATATTGTACGATTTTTTTTTGCAATAGCAATATAGTCATATCAACCTACCACCTGCTATAGGACAGTATAATCAGTAAAAGTTCAGTCAAGCCTAGTATGAACTAGGAATCAGTTGGGAGTATGATTCAGCACCAAGCAAACCCAGGAATGGGGGCATTCCTACCAGTAGAGATTTTGACCCTTAGTAGCAATCCCTCTATTACATAACTATGTAGCCAGTGTAGGTTAACATATCTTCCTTCCTGACTTGGGTTGATACATCTCATACAAGTTTTCCTACCAGCAAGGGTTGACAAAAGAGCTTTCTATCAGAGAGGGTTAACTCATAGTTGTCTTTACCCATGGCACGGTACTGACACCCTTCCAACTGGGATTATAGGTTGGACCTCAATCTATTCAGAAATGGGCATGTCGATTAGATGATTACCTCCTACAGTCAGAGTTTCAGTTTTGGTCTTAGTATAGAACTTAGTTCAGTTTTACAGAATTGGGACTGTTAGATGCAGTCACTCAATTTAGTACAAAAAACAACACAGTTCCATAGAATTCAAAACTATCAGATACAATCATTTAATAATGAGTTATACAGTATCAGTAAAATCAGATATTAGTAAATTAGTAATTCATAACTCAGTATCCAGTGTTATCATGACCTTAGTTACAACTTACATATTCATGCATGTACTCTCATTCAGTTATACTTATGTTATTCAGTCAGTATTGTTTATGCATATGAACTCATGCATCACAGCCTACCTCACTTAGCATACCAGTACATTCAAAGTAATGATGCATACCTTTCTTTATGCTATGATGTCTTATATCATAGGTTCAGATGCACGAGCTCATGATACTAGCCCAATACATCAGCAACAGATTTAGTAGTGAGTCCTCATAGTTCAAGGATAGATTTATTATTCCAGTATTTCAGTACTCAGTTTATTTTAGTAGTTGGAGTTAGTTGGGGACTTGTCCCATCAACTCCTTGTTCAGACAATAGAGGCTTTTTAGACTAGAGTATTTATAGATAGATGTTCAATTTTGGTATTGATGTACCATACTCAGAATTTATTTACAGTTTTAAAGGTTATGGAAAGTGTTTGCCAAATTTCTGCACAATTGCAGTACTATTGTTTAGTTATTGCAACATGTACCAGTCATAGGTTAGCTTGTGGTCCCTCAAGATTATGAGCACTGTGTAGCATCCGGGGCATAGACCCGAGGTGATACACTACGAGAGTAAACTAGAATATCATTGATAAATACTATGACAAAAATGTCCTGATACTATTTGAACAATTTGTTCATTAAGTCAATGAAGGCTTCTAGGGCATTTGTTACTCTGAAGGACATAACTAGAAACTCAAAATGACCGTAACGGGTTTTGAAAGTTGTCTTTTGAATGTCAAACTCCCTTACACTAAGCTAATGATAGCCAGATCTAATGTCTATCTTGGAGAAATAACTTGCACTACGGAGTTGATCAAATAAGTCATCAATTCTAGGAATAAGATATTTGTTTTTGACTGTAACTTTATTTAGTTGACCATAGTCAATGTACATTCGCAAGGAACCATCTTTATTTCGCATAAATAGAATGAGAGTGCCCCATCAATAACACTAGGCCTTATGAAACCTTTATGTTCAAGATCTTAGAGTTACTCTTTTAACTATTTACTCCCTTTTAACTCTTTACGATCTTAGGAATAAAAATTGGTTGAGTATTTAGAAGAAGGTCAATCCCAAATTCTATTTCCAATTTGGAGGTACCCCTGGCAAATCTTTGGGAAAAACATTATGAAACTCATTGACTACACTGACTAACTGAACTGTTGGAGTCTCTGACTTAGTATCTTTGAATTGAACTAGATGATAGATACACCCTTTGGAAATCAACTTTCTGGCTTTAAGATAAGATATGAAATGACTCTTAGGAGGCACTAAATTACCTTTCCACTCAAATACTGGCTTATCAGGAAACTAAAACTTCACTAATCGGGTGAGAAAATCAATGGATACATAATAGGAATAGAGCTAATCCATGGAAAGAATAAGGTCAAAGTCAACCATATCTAACTCTATTAAATCTGCTAACATGATTTTATGAAGGACAGCGATAGGACACTTTCTATAGATTTGTTTAGAAATGACTGATTCACCTACTAGGGTTGAAAACAAGAAGGGCTCAGGGATCTTTTCAGGACTTATTTCAAAATTCATTGCTACTAATGGGGTCACATAAGAAAAACTCAACCCAGGGTCTAACAACACATAAACATCAAGATGAATGACACGTAGTATACAAGTAACAATGTATGGTGAATCCTTCTGCGCCTGATGGGATGGTAAAGCATAAAACTGTTCTGGCGCTGACCGCCACCGTATTGGATGATGCACCTTGAGGAAGGACTGGGCGACCTAGAGGATCCGGTGCACTAGTGGCCTAAGTATAGAGATCAACATCTCTGTACCCCTGTTTAGCATACGGACACTGTCTAATTTTATGTCCTAACTTGCCACAACTATAACAATCGTTCTATCCCAATATACACTTACCAGGATGATTCTTACCACACTTAGAACATGGGGGATAACCGGTTCTTCCACTTAAACTATTCTGAGATCAGGACATAAAAGACTTACCCCACTACTCCTATCTAACTCTGGGAGTAGGAAAAATAGCTAAAAATAGTGCTAGAATTTATGAACGATTCTTAAACTGTGAATGATTTCCCCCTTGAGATCTAGCCTGGCCATACTCAAACTGCCCTATTCTAGCCTTCTTATTCCCCCTCTCTCTTTCTTTTAACTTCTCTGCCTTAATCTGCTGAGCATGAATTATCAACCTAGCAAGATCCATGTCTCCAATAAGCATGACAGTCTAATACTCTTTGACTACCAAACGAGATACTCTAGGAACAAACTTCCTCATACTTGCCGTAGGATCAACCATTGTATCTGGGGCATACTTAGACAACTGAGTAATCTTAAGGTAGTACTCGTTCACTGTCATTGAGTCCTGCCTCAGGTTCACAAACTCCTCTTAGCTTCTCTTATTTCACATGGAAAGAACCTTTCTATAAATGCATCTCTAAATACCTGCCAACTCACAGGAGCTACATTCTTACCTCTACCATTCTTCTATATAACTACCCAATCATATGCCACCTTCTTTAATCTATAGGGTGCCAACTCTACACTCTCCTTCTCAGAAATATACATAATCTAGGTGATCTTTTTCACTTTATCTAAATAATTTTTTAGGTCCTCACCTGCCTTCCACCCAAAGAACTCAGGCGAATTCATTCTCATGGAGTCTCAGATTCTGGTTGTTGCTAAATCACCATTCTATTGAAGCATGACTGCAGCCTGATGGTTTCCTAGAATATTGGCAATCTCTGCTTGGGCCAATGCCTGAAAGGCAGCCCAAATCTCAGCATGGGATACGTTCTCATTTAGAGAATCGGCGGGGTAGTTATCGTTTTAGTGCACATTAGTTCGACAAAGAGGCCTATTCAACTATCATATAAAAGAATGATTTAATAGTAGATAGGGTACTGTAAGCACGATTGATCATGAAAGAAAGAGAATATTTCCTAAAAACATCTCGTAGCGTCTTACTCATAAATTTGGCGTGCTTCACACCCATGATCAAGACTCAATATAACACAGCTTGTCTGACTCCCTAGGAATTTAAGAAAACCTTAAGCTTTGATACCAAGTTTGTAATGCCCCAAAACCTATTCTCAAGATATCACGCAATGCTCAAGACTATGAGTAGCCTTAAGCTAACCCTGTTTGCCTTCTACTAAGTCGGAATCTCATAATAGTGAAAATATAGGTATAAAATTATACTAAATGTAGAAATCTATCTAAACTAACTGAGAATATCTGAATCATAACATCTAAACTAATGGACTTAAGAGTCTAGGCAATCAAAACTAAATAATCTTAATAATATCTAGCAGTCTGATAAGTCTCTACTACTAATAACTAGAGAGTAACTGGGATACACCCTATCTAACTCAAACTGTCTGAAAATAATACTGAATTATCTAAGCTGAATATCAAAATAACTAAGTCCCCAAACTATGAGGACTCAACAACTATCAGGATATAGATGGAGATGCTTAAAATTACTCACACTGATGAACTGAGCACCCGAACCTACATTATGAGATAATGTAGCACATAGACGTATATGTGGATCATTACTTTGAGGATGTACTGAGTATATGGGGTTGAAATTCATACCAAAAAATAGTATATAAATCATCATCATCATTTGCAAAACAATGCATGCCAAATGTAAATGACTTACATAAGCTTGAGTAACTGAGAAACTTAAATATATAATCATGGGTAGTAAAGCATATTGAATAAATCTAGTGAGTCATAACATTTAGTTTTAAAATTTGTGCTAGTGATCTATATGTAAATCATGTTGTCTAAGTGTTGGAGGGACTCACATTTATATCTAAAATTTAAAACCTAAAATCTATAGCTAATATCTTTCTATAAAGCATAATCTAAATAAAATTGTAAGCCTTTACACTTAGTTTTATAAAAGCTTTTCTGTTATTCATTTCTATTATTATTACTCTTTTTGTAAAGAGGTTCTTCTAACTAACATAAACCATGTGAGCTAACATGGAGTCCAACATCTTGCTCCCCTATGGGTAAAACCTCATGATTAGGAGAGGTGTCATACTCTTACCAAGGTGTATAACCTAATCTAACTGATCATATCTGTAAGTGTCATCCATATAGAAATGGGAAAAATCTGATAATTTGCACCTACGTTGGCTATGTAGTTCTGTGGAAGATAGGGCACGCTAATCCCACACTTCCATCTAGGTGCTAAATGCTACTCCCTTTTAAATTTGTATGCTCATTCTATTAGAAATCCACTTTAATAACTTGCATAAAGGTTAATTATAAAACCAATTATGCGTTTATCTGATTCAATCTATAAGTAAAGCTATTTTGAGTATTGTAATCTATAATAAATCTGTAAAATGGATTCCAAATCTTATCTAAGGATCAAAAGATCCAAGCTTTACCAAAAATCTAAAAATAAACTGATTATCTAATGCTTAAAGAATAATATTTCTTGAAATATTAATATTCAATTGTGGGATAGTAACCCATTCATCAATCTCATGTCAAAACATCATAATATTCATGCTTGATAATGAAAACAATGATAATTCAACTCAAAATCTGGAAATTACTACAATAGGCATAAAAATATGAAACTAGTCATGCAATTCAACTTCTAAAACACTTAAAATCTCTTAATCTTGAAACTAGCAATAATGGGCATGAACCCTAATTTCAAACTCATATATAATCATTCAACATCATATAAATTTGAAATAAAAACTCAGTCTTACGCACAAGGATGAAAGAAGTATCCTTGTTCATAAACCCCGCATACCTTGGTAGATGATTCGATGAAAAATCTTGAATTATTGATTCCTAATTGAGTTCTTGATTATCTTGTCTTAGGGATCCTCAATTTGGAGCTTTCATTGAGAAAAAATGGAGGAAATTAATTTCTTAGAGAAGAAACTTTGGAGCTATTGGGTTTTTTATTTGAGAGTGAATGGATGATTATAAGCATAAAGTGCATTGAATATGCTAAATTCCTTGTTTATGATGATTTGGGGCCATGGGAATTGACCAAAGTACCCCGTTTTAAACATTAATCAGAACTGGAAAAGAGAACAAAACTCCCGATTTAATATGCCACCGCGATGCGCTACTATTGCAGTGGCTCACTGGAAATAGGACAATTGGGAAATAAAAGTTCTCCACAACACGAAGCTATCGTGGTACATCTTTGGAATGCCATTTAGGACATCAATGCAACGCAGTAGTTTCTTGCATGGCACACTGTCAAAACTAAAAATACCATAACTTCTCAATCGAGTATCGGATTTGAGAAAAATTGGCATCGATGGAAAGTTTATTCAATTTCCTACACAATGAAGCGTCTAAATCTTAAAAATTCTATACATAATAAATGTATTCATTTTTAAGCTAATCCTTGATATTCTTGGAGTGAAATTAAGCTAGGAAAAGTACAGGGTATTACATTTACTTTGTTCTCATTTTCTGTAGAATCTAGGACTTGCCAAGTTAGTTATGCCTAGGCTATAGGATAGTTGGTTAGGAAAGGATCTTATGATATTCTTAAACTTAATCCACTCAAAGCCTAAAGTACCATCCAAATGTGAACAAGTATCCCTTGATCCCTATTTTGAGCCTGATAGACTTCTTTTCTTGTTCTCACATTTGACCTTCCCAATTTAGTTCCACTGAATTTTTTTTGGCCCTTGACCTCCATGGAACTGTGCACCTCAACTTAGGAACATAGCCTAAGTTACTGGTGGCTTTCATAGGGGTTCATGATTAGAAGTGTTTATGAAGAAGGGTGTAAATTGGAGAAAAAAAAGTAGGGGTAGGCATGGTAGAAAAAATGGAAAAAGAACAAAAAAGAAGAAAGAATTAAAGAAAGAATATAAGAAACTGCACCCAACATGAATGAGCAATTTAAGAATAAAAAGGGAGAAATAAGGATAATATAAAGAAAAGTTGGTTGATAAGTTCACCCCGAACATAATTGCAGTGCCAAAAAGTCTTAGTCACCAACCTTCTCAAATATACCATACCTGCCCCCAAACGTATGTTACAAGCTGAGTAAAGTCCTATAGTGATCCTTACCCGATGATCTAACAGTAAAGGTAAAGAAAATAAAGGGAAGACTAAATTATTCTTTGCACATTATTGGAACTTCTTTGTGAGATAGAGTGTAACATGATCGTCATTACATTAACATGCATGATACAATTGAGTTAATGAGACATATTTGTTGTGTCGGTGCATGGGTTCTATTGCTAGCTACTTATCTGTATGGGTAGTGTAATTTTTACATATCTTTTTTTATGTTTTGATAATATAATGCCATAGCTTGAATCCCTTGTGTCACATTATTGTGGTACATTGATTTACATAGTTGGTTTTGAAAAGTTAAAATAAGAGGTGGTGATATTTTTGGGCTGAATTTGAGATTTACTTCCATACTTATCTTAAGTTTATCTTGGTTAAGCATCATTGTGTTGTTTTATTGTGTTTTTTTTTTGCTTAAGGACATGTAAATATTCTAAGTTGAGGGTATTTGTGTTCCATGGTTTCATGGAAATTTCAATGCTTAAAACAAAGAAATATGCAAGAACCTAGTCCTAATTTAGGAGATATGATATCTTATGTGTTTAGATTGCACAAAACTAGGTTCTTGGATATAAACTGAAGAAAAGAAGTTAAAAGCTGAATTTTTGGTCACCTACGTTGGAGCCTAATGGGTATAGGTGCCACCTACTGGGCATAGATGATAGGGCATAGGTGTCACAGAGTCAAGTTCCTGAGAAACAAAAGCTATAAAAATAGTCTGCTACCTAAGGCTTGCCACCTATTGGTCGTAGGTGCCACCTACGACCCTTAAGTGGCACCGTAGGTTGCCATTGATTCAAAGTTCCGAAATCATTTTTGTTTTAATTTTTATATTTTTCATGTAATCTACAAATATTATTTTGATGATTTTAGTTAGTTTATTCCCTTGGAGGCTCTTTATTATTCACAAATAAATATTTAATTCTGATATTGACTTTTGATCTTGGGATCCCTTTATTTTTATTTTTTGGTTGATTAATTGATTTTGGACATTGGGTTTTCATCGTCTATTATTGTGAGATTGATTATATTCTTTATTTATCGAATTCCATAAATAGTTTTTAACTATGAGCAACTATTTTCTTTAGCTACAGTTGTGGAAAGCCTAGTAGAATAACAAAGTGGGGGAAGTGTGAGATTCGTTTAGATCATTGTTGCTGCAAGTATTGTAATCTTGATCAATTTAATTACTTTCTTAGCGGTGGCCAACATTTGCCTTACCTTGATGGAAAAGCAAAATAATGTCATAATCCTTTATAAACTACAATAACCTTCTCTAACAAAATTTTAACTCCTTCTGTGTGAAAACGTATCGGAGACTCTTATGATCAATGAAAACATCCATATGCACCCCCATAAAAATAGTGTCTCTAAATTTTCAAGGAAAACACCACAACTGCTAATTGCAAATCTTAAATTGGGTAATTTTTCTCATCAGATTTAATTATCTAGAGAAATAAATTATCACTCTTCTATTTTGCATCAACATATATCCTAACACAACTCTGAAGGCATCACAAGACACCACAAATCCATCTAATCAATCTGGAAAAGCTAATATCAGTGATGATGTAAATTTATCCTTCAACTATAGAAATTTTTTATCACATTTGTCTTACCCTAGGAACTTTACCTTCATTTATGTCTATTTCTACAATGTTTCAACAATTCTGAAAAACTCCTCAACAAATCTCCTTAAATACCCGGCTAAACCGATAAAGCTCCTAATGTTGGATTGAGTAATGGCCTAGGATAGTGCTTCACTACATTAATTTTTAAGGGTCTACATGAATTGCTTCACCCAAAATCACATGCTCTAAAAAGGTAACTACTCCAACCCAAATTCACATTTACTAAAATTTTCAAATAACTGTTTATTATTGAGGGTCTGAAACACTATCCTCAAATTGTCTGCAGGATCCTCCTCACTCCAAAAGTAGACAAGTATGTCATCTATGAAGACAATGACAAACATGTCCAAATACTACTTGTAAACACCATTCATCAAATGCATAAAAGTCACGGAGCATTTTTTAGTCTCAGAGACATAAACTACAAACTCAAAGTTCCTCAACGGATTATTTTCCAATCTAAAATCTGAGATCAGTTTTAGATAAACAATAGGCACACTAAAGATGGTCAAATAAATCATTAATTCTTGTTATAGGGTAATTATTCTTGATACTGACCTTATTTAACTATCTGCAATCTATAAATAGTATGATAGTACCATCCTTTTTGCACATGAACAAAATTGGAGCACCATATAGAGAAATATTAGGTCTGATTAACCTCTTATGTAAGAGGTCCTTAAGTTGCTCCTTTAACTCTTTGACTTTAGATTTAGCCATCCTTGTCACGACCAAATTTCTCTGGTCATGATGGAGCCTACTATAACCCAATAGTATGCAAGCCAATCCCATAGTCCAAAACTGCTAATAATGGACTAACAAAAGGCTGAAAAGAAGAATGTGGAATAGAAGAAATAAAGCATTAACACTCATAAGATAATCCCAAAACCTGGTGGAATCAGTAAAAAAGCTTCTTAAATAATAACGGTAAAAATGAGGTACAAAATGAATATACAGATACAAGTATCTTTGAATACAACAAAGAGACTAGTCTAGTACATAAGTTAGAGGAAATTAATACTCCAAACATCAGGAGCTCACCCTACATCTCCAAACCCTAGTTACTCTTCACGATGATCACAACAACGATAATAACTCGTACTATAATTTGCAGGTTGCTGAAGTGTAGTATGACTAACATACACATGGTACTCATTAGATAACTACCAATTGAGCTCCAAAGATAATGCTGATACATGTAAAATATAATAGGATGGAAAACTACTTCCAAATGTCCAGCAACAACATAAAAAAGCCAATGAGATAGTAAGATAAAATATAGTATCATGTCTAAGAAACCAAAATAATAGTGCTAAGGAAGTATTAAGGATGAACTGCCCTATTAAATCCACAATCAGGAATATCAACACTATATCATATATCACAGGCCAATATAAAAAATAAGGGCAAAAGGTAATTATATATGAGTATACAAGGCCAAGGAATTAATATAAAATATGAATATATTAAAGGAAAAGATATACTGTAACACCATAACTATAAATAGCTAGATATACACACATAAACACACGCACACACAAAGATATATATATATATATATATAAAGGTAAACTCAAGGTACAACCTAAATCATCAGAGTAGAATTTCAGGACCTCATAATTATAGCAGCGACTAGTGATAGCATACTCAGGATATCTAATTCATACGTCTATTCATGATTTAATCATGCATAAGAATTAAGTCTTAAGATAGAAGAGCCGAAGTCATACCTCAAATCTCTATTCTAGATCATTAACATATTTGTCACAAACTAGCTCTAACAATGATCATAACAATAATAATAACAATAACAATGATGACACGAGTAATCGAATACCCTAGAAAAATAATACCTAACCTAGAATTTCATGAGCCCCCACTGCGCCATGCTCAGAAGGTTCAATCAACATACAACACATTATAACATATACTTATCACCCATACCTATGCAACCCACTATAAGGTTGATAGATATAGGCGCATACTGGTGATAGACGATGCACATGTAAGAATGAATATAAAATATGATCCATAATACCAACCATCATATCATAATAAATATCATAATCATCCTTCAGAATTAAACTGGTAAATATGTAATCAATATCAAAAGTTGAATCGGTAAATATATTATCAATATCATAATCATCCTTCAGACCCAAACTGATAAATGTATAATCAATGTCAAGACTTGAATTGGTAAATATATAATCAAATCATTAACATCATCAATCACTGGGATTTACCCAAAATTCATAACATCAATACATACATCCTCCTCCATCTCATACCCAAGAGATATGTATTTAGATATGTATTAAATGCATGGATTTATGTTCTGATAATGAGTGTAAATATAAAATGTGTTTCTCGGGGTAAGCTTATGAACTAAATCATTACCAAAGTGTAGAAATAATCAAAATCTCTCATGACCGGAGTCAATAGTAGCGTCAGAATCATAGATCAAAATCTTAGTCAAATCTTTAATACATTTTTTCCGAATCACTTTACATATATGTTATTCATTTAGACGGTGCAACTTTTGATATGAAGAAATTCATTTTGAGGGTGAATAATGGGCTTTAACCCCAATTTAGTAAAAACAATAATAAAATCATATTTCAGTTGGATTTGTATCATTTACCAATTTAATGATGATGAATGTACCGAATCTATGAATGTCATCACCAGGATTCGAATAATGGAATTATAAGCATTCAAATATCTATAAACTGCAACCACATCCTTTACAAGGATAAAATCTTAGCGGA
This sequence comes from Capsicum annuum, assembly GCF_002878395.1. Lineage (NCBI taxonomy): Eukaryota > Viridiplantae > Streptophyta > Magnoliopsida > Solanales > Solanaceae > Capsicum > Capsicum annuum. The sequence continues at coordinate 75,442,873 of NC_061117.1, read as the reverse complement.
TGTCTAACTGATATCATACCATGACCTTGTGCTCAATAATGTACCTGGAATAATTACAATATCAAATCATGGCCTTATACCAAAAATCATATCTATAACCCATATCGATGTTTATGTAAATAAGGTATCTCACATCTAGGAGGCATAATTTATCAATAAGCCATAACTCATAATCTGGGAGAATCATCACCATTCACCAAGTCACGAATTAACCTTATACTAAATACTCAATGGTCTCAACTATGCCTAACATGCATGAATAAGTCCACAATGACTAAGACAAGTTTTGGCCTAAGGTGGTCTAGAAAAACCCACTTCTAATCCACGAATTCCATATTTATGCAATTTATACCCCGGATTAGGATAAGGTATCTATACTAACCTTATAAATATGCCATAGTCAATCCTAAGATGGGAATTTTCTAGAGCATGAGAAATTATGTCAACTCCACCTAAATTATGATTTTAAGGTCACCAAATAGTCCAAATAAGGATATTCATAATAAAAAAACCTTCTGCCACTTAAACTACATCCCAAATCTAAATCTTATCATAAATATTCTATAAATTTGCTTAATCTATGACGAAGACATTGGGATCCTAGAAAATATAACAAATATTTCCTCGTACGAGTCAAATCCCTAATCTAATCCCCAAACATAAATAATCAAGATTATGTCACGGTGTTCTTCCCATAATCAAACTAAAAATTCATATTCATATGAAATATTTAAAACACATCATTTTGTGAAGAAAGATAGGCAAAATCATTCCTCAAAGTCGAATCACAAACCCTAGAATCATCTACAAAACATTCGTGTTTACTTCATAATCACAAAATTCCCCTAGCTATTAAAATCATAATCTATGTGACATTAGTAGTAAAATAAGACACATATGGACATATAAAGGGTCGGGTTAAATTTTATGTCAAGAACGAGCTGTGGGGCTTGCTAACGAAATAAAAAATTAAACACATCACGAGATATCTCAATGAATAAGGAATTTATGTTCAAAAGATGAGCAAAAATGGAACACAAATCGGGTCTCAAATAAACCCTTAAAATTTAGAATTCAAAGCCCAACTTTCTAAAATCTTATCAAGAAATCGAATGAATCTTACCCCAAATTCGACAAGAAATCATGGAATAATCGTTATCAAGCTCCCTAAATCATCTAAATACTTCAAGCCGACCTTATCTTACATTTTAAGGTTTTTAGCTCTTAACAAATAAGTGAAAATGAGTAAAATTTAGTAAAAGACTTTTATATCCATACTAGGAACTCAAATCCCGCTATCGTAGGATAAGACCTTTGATCGCAACATCTGTAGGCTATATAGGGAGTTACGATCATCACTTTTCCACCGTATTCATAGTTTAATTAAATAGAGCATAAAATGTAAGGGGGTGCATTTTACCCTTTAAGCCATAAAACTCATTCGGCAATCACGATTTGTTGCAATACCCTTTAAGCAATAAATCTCATTTCATTTTCATAATTTATGCATTGCGAAGTCTAAAATGGACTACGATCGGGTGCTACAGATTTATTCAGAACCCCGTATATGCAAAAACACAATGTAACCATACAAATTTCAATGTTCTGGACATGATGAAGTACTCAAAATTTCCATCAAAGGTCGTTTTGACCAAATGACGGTTCCACACCAAAATTTCTAATTTCTTAATTTTTTGACCAATAAGTCTAATGAGATCAGGTGCTTAATTACCCAAAAAATGTCTACCTTGCCTAAAATTCTCATACTAGGTCATCTACTAGGATTTTTGGTCTAACACCAAATCTTAATAGCAAAATCTTTAAAATAGTGAAATGATCCTAAAATCCAACTAAACTATCCGATTAGTGAACCGAAAGTTACGATAAGTCATAAATGACCTGTAACCATTATGGAAAAGCTCAAAATGCTATAAATGCATAAAAATCAAGGAAATAACCTAAAGGGTCATTCTGATATCAACTACTTAAAGGAATTTTATCTATGTAAGTAAATGGATAGAAAGATCTTAAAAGATTGAACGGATGAGGTACTAGACTCGCATATTTCGAGCATGACTTCCCCGATAACTTCCATAAAGAGAGATCACTTATAAGGGATTTTGCCATATGTATTCCTTTTTCAACCAGCTCTTTCATATCACTTCCAAATAGACAAAACTCAACCTCAACCACCAACTAGCCTCTAACCTAACCGAGGAAGGTTGATGCACACAAGCTGAACCACAACACTATGATACTCTCTCGATACCCATGAAATTCGACAATACCCCATCTAATCCAAAAGAAATAAAATACATGAGTCATACCTCCAACTCTAAATATAAATATAACCTTTCTTTACCATTCCACACCTGCTACCATTCCAAACAAAGAGGAAAAATAGCTGAGTTATGTCGGCGTAATCTAATCATAGTGAACACAAAAAATTAAAGTTGATCGAACAAAAGTCGATATGGAAAACATAAGAATAATCCAATTAAGTGCTATTTGGGAAAAATAGAGATGATTAAGGAATGTAATCTATGCTAATGCTACAACTAGTATGGAATGAAATCATGGAAAAAAAGAGAATCCAATCTCAACAATCATCAAAATAAAAAACAATCACAAAGAGATGAACCCAACAAATCTCAGAGATGACTCCAAGACATCTCGATATCAATATCAAACCACTATCAGGTGGTAAAATAGCTACAAATAAAGAAAAAATTAAAAAAAGGTCAACTTAAAAAATGGGCAATATAGAAAGGGATAGCCAATGCAACAACCTTTGCAATCAAGGAGGAAAGTCTAAGAATCCCAAACTCAAGAATGACAATATAACTAAATTGTCAACTCTAGAACCATAACAGAACCATGAAGGTCAACTTACCTTCGATACCATAGTCCAAACCACAATCAATTTAGCACAGCTAACTATGGGAAAAATGACAAACCTCACTTTTCTATAGAAAGAAACCGTAAAATTAGGCTATAGTTTACAAGGACAACAAATAAGAACTGCAAGGAATGAACTTCTAACTAGATAACACTAGTCTAAATACATACCCAATGAGGATCTATAACCTCATGCAATTAAAATAATAACAATAATAATATAAACATCAATTTAAAGAATAGGTGGTACCAAAATAAAAATCAATGGAAAGTATCATTCAAGGGATGCTACACTAGACCCATATAGCCCATTGGTGGTTCTAGGATTGTTAAGATACATATACCCATGTTAATGGTTTTAAAGGTATGTTAAACTCAACTTCCTTCCTTGTCATAGTTATATATATGTGTATGGTTTGTATGTATATGGTTGGTTTACTTGGTTTTACTAGAAGGTATTATTTTATCCTTATCCTGAGTTCATGCTAGCATTCACTCTCTAACTCATCTTTGGGTGGCTGTATCATCATGCAATTTATGGACTAACCGTTGTAATCATCCTAGTTAGTGATTGAATTTGGGATCATCTATTGGATTGAAGTAGTGAGTTTCCAAATTTTGTAAGGCTTAATTTCATATGATGGATATCTTTGTATACTTTATGGATATTGGTTTTGACTATGGTTGAGGGCATGTCCCAAAAGAATATTATTTTTCTTTTGGTTAGAGGCTTTGTTTAACTACTATGTGTTTTAATAGGCGGTGTTAGTATAGGTGTCAGTCTTAGTATTGGCATTGGTATTGGGGCTAATATCATTGGACTTAATGTATGATTGTCCCATCTTTTTATAGTATATTCTGGATAGGAACTTAGTTTTTGTATTAGTTTTTAGTTATGGTTATTGGTTAGTAATGGATGGTTAGACTTGCTTGGGTTCATACCAATTATAGACCTATCCCAGAGTCTAGTATCATAATAAACACCATTTTATTATATGTTTAGAGTTCATCAGACTCATTGTATTCATATTTGGAGGTTGGGTTGGGCAACAAAGGTGGTTCCCAGTCCTAGATGAACTTGGGATGCCAATTACAACAAGTCCCTAGTTTGGGTCATGTCAAGTTGGTATCAAAGCATTAAGTTCATGATCAATTAGGAGTCTACAAAGCCATATCGAGAAAAGTCTTTTTAAAGGATGTGTAGCGTGCCTCATTCATAAGGGAGAGGCTATAAGGCATTTAGGAATATTTCACTTTTTTGGTTTTCTAATTTCAAGCTTGGAGTCTAAATTTTGAAATCTTTAGTAATTCTGGTTTATTTGCCTTTCAAATTATGCCTCGATTATCTGAGATATAATGTAACTCTTCTGTCCCAGCTAGGGATGGGATTAATGGGACACATACTACTCAGGAGACCATTATTTGATCTAGGGGTCCAGTCCCTTATATTTTTGAAGTTCCACCAATTTTTACTAGTCCTCCTCAGCATGAGGTGACTAATGCAGAATTTCATCAATTGATTCATGTTATGACTCAGTTGGTTGTTACTCAATCTAAGTATGATGTATTTGGTTTTTTGTTTATTGAGGACACAAGGGTTGGCGAATTTAGTGGGATACTTTCTTTAATCCTCTTATGGATTGCTTCTTACCTTAAGAGTTAAGTAAAGAAAAGGTAGAGAAACTTGTCAATATGAGATAAGGGAAAATGTCTGTCAAGGAATATGCCTTGAAATCTCATGAGTTGTCAAGGTATACTCCAAAATTGGTGTCTGATATAAGGGAAAGAATGAGAAAGTTCACTTTTGGACTGTCTCAAAATTTTATCCTTGAAAGAAAGATCGCATTGCTGATTAAGAATATACATATTTCTAGGTTTAGGGTTGATAAACAACATATAGAGGAGGAAAAGAGAAAATAGGTTGAGTTTGGAGAAAGGAAGGGTAAGAAGTTTAGGTCATCTTAATAGGGTGGTGCTCAATAGTAAAGTGGTCGAGATGGTGGTAAGTCGCCAAAGAATAAGTGGCACAATTTTGGTTCCTTCTCCACAGCTAGTGCAATTTGCCCAAAATAGTTAGGTGATAGGTGTCAGGATGGTGGCAATAATTTTTAGGAACCGGGTGCCAAATCTCAGGCAAGTGGTGCTTAGTTAGCCAAATTATGCCCTCCTTATCAGTTCTGTGGTAGGTTGCATAGGGGTTTCTATGATGAGGAGATGGACATGTGTTTCTAATATGGTCAGCCAGTCCATATGCTCAAAAACTTTCCAATTTATAAGGGTGCTTTAAAAATGAGTAAGGCTCTGATTGCTTTATGTTCTACTCTTGGACCAAAGCGTGCTACTTTCGCATCATTTTTTTCTTTTGGTACCATCTTAGGTTGGAATAGGTTATATTCTCTTGCTGCTTGATAGAAAATCGAGGTATCATATGCTGTCATTACTGGTATATTACAATTCTTTTCTCATGACATATATTATTTTCTTGATTTAGGGTCTACTCTCTCTTATGTGACACCATTTGTGTCTGTGTATTTTTGTTTTGATCTCAAGATTATTTCAGATCCATTTTCTATGTCTACCCCGATAGATAACCCTATGATTACTAAAAGGGTCTATAAGAGATGTGCGGTATTGATTGGTAGTAGAAATACGATGGTGGATTTGTTTAAATTGGATATGGTGGATTCTAACGTTATTCTAGGGATGGATTAGTTACACTTTTATTTCACTTCTTTAGATTGTCGAACTCAAAATTGAATAGGAGGGTGGTTCCCTATCTCCTGGGAGGTTTATTTCTTATCTTAGAGCTTGGAGATTAATCTTCAAAGGGTGTCTCTATCATCAGGTCTAGGTTAAAGATTCTAACTTAGAAAGTCCTTCTTCACTATTGGTACTAGAGGTGAATATATTTTCTAAGGAGTTTCTAGATGATCTTCCTAGTGTTCCTCTAGATAAAGAGATTGAGTTTGGGATTCATTTTAATCCGGATACTTATCCAATATCTATTCCTCCTTATAGAATATCTCCAACTGAGTTGAGGGAACTAGAGAAGAAACTTAAGGATCTTTTGGATAAGGATTTCATCAGTTTTATTGTATCCCTATAGGGTGTACCGATATTATTCATGCAAAAGAAGGATGTTTTCCTTAGGATATACATTGACCATCGGTAGTTCAATATGGTGATGGTTAAGAGCAAGTATCCTTTTCCAATGATAGATGACTTGTTTGATCAGTTGCAAGGTTCTAAATTCTATCTTCGATCTTGGTATCATTAGCTTACGATTGGGGAGGCAGATATCCCTAATTTAGTTTTTTGTACTCGGTATTGGCAATTTAAATTCTTGGTGATGTCATCCAATTTGACTAATACCCTAGCAGAATTTATAAATCTAATGTACAGGGTTTTCAGGCAGTTTTTAGATCCTTTTGTCAATGTGTTCATTGATGAGATCTTGGTGTATTCTAGAAATGGGATAGATTATGCTAATCACCTCTGTGTGGTGTTCTATATCGTAAAGGTATAGCAGTTGTATGCCAAATTCTCTAAGTCTAAGTTTTGGTTAAACTCTGTAACTTTTTGTAGTCATATCATTGCTAGTGAGGTGATCATGGTGGATATACAAAAGGTGGTGGTTGTTAAAAGATGGCCTAGACCTATGACTCCAACTGGCATTCAGAGTTATTTGGGTTTTCCGGGGTTTTATAAGTGGTTCATAAAAAGTTTCTCGAAGATAGCTGCCCCATTGACTAAGTTGACTTAGAAAAAGTTAAAGTTCTCTTAGTCGTATATTTGTGAGGGAAGTGTTGAGAACCTAAAGGATAAGCTAACTTCGGCTCCAATTTTGACATTGCCTTAAGGTAATGAAGGGTTTGTGGTTTATTGTGATGCATCTCTGGTAGGACTTGGTTGCATTTTGATGCATCGTTGGAAGGTGATCGCCTATGCTTCCAAGTCATTTAAGGTACATGGGAGGAATTATCTACACATGATCTGTATATTTTTGCAATGATTTTTTCTTTAAAAATTTGGAATCATTATTTGTATGGAGTGCGTGTGGATATCTTTTTGTATCATAAGAGTCTGCAGTATGTATTCACTCAGAAGGAGCTAAATCTTAGGTAGAGGGTATAGTTCGAGCTTATTAAGAACTATGATATGAGTCATCACCACAACCCAGGTAAAGCTAACGTGGTTGTTAATGCTTTTAGCAAGTTATCAATGAAGAGTTTATCTCATGTAGAGAAGGAGAAGCGGGAATCGGTGAGGACATCCACCGCTTGGTGAATCTTGGAGTTCAACTATTAGACTCTAATGATGGTGGTGTGATGGTACATAAAGTGGTTCAGTCATATCTTCATGTAGAGATCAAGGAGAGAAAATGCTAGATCCCATCTTAATGAAAATAAAGAGTGATATTGGTGGGTATAATGTGCTGGTATTTGAGATCAGTGGTGATGGTACTTTATGGTATGAAGGGAGGTTATGTGTTCTTGACATCGATGGTTTGAGATAAATGATTTTGTTTGAGGAACATAAATAGCGCTATGCTCACCCACTTAATGAAATTTATCATGATCCCAAGGAGATATATTAATGAAATGGTACAAAAAGAGATGTGGCTAATTTTCTTGCCATATCCATGGTGTACCAACAAGTCAAAGTTGAGAACATGAGGCCTTGTGGGTTGTATCAAGAAATGGATTTGCCTGAATAGAAATATGAGGTAATCAATAAGGATTTTGGTAATAGTCTGCCTTGCTCTCAAAAATAATTCTATTCGATTTGAGTTATCGTGGATATGATGACAAAGTCTGCTCACTTCTTGCCAATATGGACTAACCTTTTGGCTGAGGAATATGCGAGGTTGTATCTTTAGGAGATTGTAAAGCTGCATGGGGTACCTATTTTGATTATCTCTTATCATGGTGCACGTTTTCATCTCACTTTTGGCGGTATTTTTTGAAAGGATTGAGGACTAAGGTTTGTCTGAGTACTGCTTTTCATCTGCAGATGGATGGGCAAGTAGATTGGACTATTTAGACATTAGAGAACATGGTTCTTGTGTGTGCAGTTGATTATGGTCGCAATTGAGTTGAGCATTTATATTTGGTAGAGTTTGCTTACAACAATAACTATCAATCTAGCTTTGGGATGGCCCCTTTTGATGCATTGTATAGTAAGAGGTGTATATCTCTTATTGGGTGGTTTGAGCTTGGTAAGGCAGATATGTTCGGTTCAAATATGATTTATCAGGCTATGGAAAAGGTGAAGGTGAGTCCGAACAGGCTTAGGGAGGCCCAGAGTCTTCAAAAGTCCTGTGTAGATGTGAGGAGTAGAGACTTGGAGTTTGAGGTTGGGGATAAGGTTTTTTTAAGTATATCACCTATGTAGGGATTGATGTGGTTTTGTAAGTAGGTGAAGCTCATTCCCTTGCATATTGGTACTTATGAAGTTTTGTGAAGGGTTTGTAACATAGCTTATGAATTTGAGTTGCCTTCTAGTTTGCATTCCATTCATCTGGTATTTTATGTCGCTATGTTGAGAAAGTGTCTTGATAATCCTTCTTTGGTGGTTCCATTGGAAAGATTGGTTATCTCGGTTTCTCTGTCTTATGAAGAGGTATTGGTTTAGATCTTACTTTGGCGAGTTTATTTGTCATGTACCAAGTATTTGGCCTTGGTTAAGGTTTTATGGCAGAACCATAAGGTGGAAGAGGATACATTGAATGCCAAAGAAGACATGAAGACCGAATATCCATATTTGTTTTCTGCTCTGGATATTCATGTGGAAGGTATGTGTTCTTAATCACATCTTTATTTTCTAACTTGTTTAGATATTGGATTGATATTTGATTATGCAAATGAATCATGCATGTGTTTGACCCTACCTTATCAGTCATTCGAGGATGAATTATCCTAGTGGGGGAGACTGAAACACCCAGGGTTTTGATCCTTAGAAAATTTCTTGGATTTCTTAGTTCTGGACCTCATACGACTTGTGTGTACCAGTAATATGATGAGGTACGGTTGGTATGCACTTGGTCGTATGCTAACCAGTGTTGGTTGGTAGGTTGGATTTATTTCTTTAATGGATATGAATTGGGTGGGTACGAGTTGTATGGTTGGTGAAAATTCGTAGGAGTTGGGTTTTTGCTTCACTTAATATGAGACTAACTTAACTTTTATTTGAGTATGAGTGGCTCACCATGACCCATAATATAGGGTACGAGTTGTATCATGTCTCGTGTGGTAGGCAGTGTTCAAACCTTTTTGATTCTATTATGCCAGGGATAAGGTTTAGGGGTACTGATCGTATGGTTTTGACTAAATTTGGGTCACACATCCAAATTTCCAATTTCTCAACTTTACAACCAATAGGTCAATATGTGACCGGGTGCCTTGAGATATGAACAAAAGCTCTACCTATCCTAAAATCAACATTCCAGAGCTAATGGCATTGTCAGAATTCTCATACAAGGTCATCTACTAGGAGTTTTGGTTCGAGGCCAAATGTGAAATAATAAAAGCTCTAATATAGGAATTGATCCTAAAATCAAAATGAACTGTTCAATCACCCAACTGATATTTTTGGAAAGTCATAAATGTGTAAATTCTATTCGAAGGTCAAAAATTCTATAAATAAAGAAAAATGAACAAAATAACCTGGAGGGTCATTATAATCCTAATAGGGGGGATATAGGCTTTGTATTTTAAAAATGATCAATCCTGAATTCAATTTCTCTATCAGGAGGTACCCCAGGAAGATCCTATGGGATGACTTCTTTTAAATCATTGACTACATGAACTAATTGGAGGATTGGGATTTTAGACTTATAGTCCTTAACCCTGACTAGAAGATAGATACACCATTTTGGGATTAGCTTTTTTGCTTTAATATTTGATATGAAACAACTTTTAGGATTTACTAAGCTACACTACCTCTCGAAGACTCATTATGAAATTGAAACTTTATAAGTTGGGAGCATCAATTAAGTAAGGAATAGAATTAATGGAGCCAATCTATACCAAGAATGACATCAAATTATTTCAACACTAGTTCTATTAGATCTTCAAATGTAACCCTATGGAGGACTGTAATTAGGAACTTTGTTTGCACTTGTCTAGCAACAACTGACTTACTAATAGAAGTGAAAATTTAAAAAGGTTCAGAAAGACTCTCGAACTTATACCAAAGTTCACAGAATTAGAGGTGTTACAAAAGAATAGTTTCACCCCAAAAGTAATAATACATAAATATCAAGGTAAAAGACACGAAGCATACTAGTGACTACTTTTGGGGAGATCTACTACTCTTGCCAAGTGGACAAAATATAAAATCAATTTTGATATTGATCGACACTAGTGACAGAATATGCACCCTATTGCAGAACTGAGAGGCCTTATTGAGCTACTAAATTAGTGGGATAAACCTGAGGGTGAGCATCCCTATTGGCCCCTCTTATGAATAGGAAATCCATTAACGTATGGTATATTTTCCTGTAACCAAAACATCTTATCTTACTAGCATAACACTCACCTCTATGATTTCTACCACATCTCTTGTAGGTTGGATAACTGAATCCCCAGTGGCACTACCCTAGGATCTAGAGGTTGGCGCTCTACCTTATTGTTCTTGCTTAGTCCTTGGTTCGGGGGGTCTTTCTGAATATCGTGCAGATGCTGATGAATAACTTCAAAACTAAGAATGATTTCCCCTCCTAACATATGCTAATTATACTCGAACTCCCTTGTCCTCACTTTTTGGTCTTATTTTATTATTACTTTAATTTCTCAACCTCAAACTACTAAGCATGAGTCATCAATCAAGTAATATTCATGTCTCTAATCATCACCCTAAATTTTGTACCCGGAATGCTACACGGTGCTCATAACCCCAAAGGACCACAAGCTAACCCATGACTTATATTTGTACCTATATACTGCATAAAATACTTTATAATGCAGAGACATGAACTAAAAGGCCATAAGGTTCAATACTGAATATGATCTAAATGATATAACATCTGTGTGGCGTAATAGAATACCCAAAACAAAATTGAACATACTGAAGTCTGAAACATGATAGTCTAGAAAGCCTCTAACTGACTGAACTATCTGAGTAAGGAGTTGATGGGATATGTCCCCAACTAACTCCAATTAATAAATTGATTTAATAAGATAATAGGGAGATAATCATGTCCTTAAAAGATGAAGACTCACTTCTAACTCTGTCTGTGGATAACTGGAATCTACTATTACTCTGGAGCTCAGGTCTCTAAACCTATGGTATAAGACACCATAGCACAAATGCATCAGTACTTTAATGTACTGGTATGCATGTGAGATAGGCTGAATGCATGGGGTTTATATGCATAAACAATAATAATAACTGACTAACTATCATGAGCGTGAGAATACATGAATGAGACATAACAACTAAAACTAATACTATGATAAAATGATTACTGAATCTGAATATAACTGATAGCATGAGTGACTGTATCTGATAGTCCTAAATCTGATGGAACTATCTGAGTTCCATACTATATCTGACAGTCCTGAAATTTGAAGAACTATCTGAGTTCTACTACTGATATGGATTGACTATATCTGAGACTCCTAATTCTGTAACATGAATTTATGGGATGTAGTTATCTAACCAACATGCCCCTAATACGCCATTATGGCTGAGTTGGGGTCCAATCTGTAACCCCAATTGGAAGGATGTTAATACCGCGCCACTGGAAAGGACAAGCTGTGGGAGACCCTCATCTGATAGTGTCCCCTATACGAGAACGATAGGGCCCTTATCTAACAGTGCTCATCCACCTCATCAACCCTCATCAGCCAGTGTTGATGTCTCAACCAATGTTGGCTACATAGTTCTGGAATGTAAGAATGTCTTCTAACAATCACACCCTCATCTGATAACGTGTGTTCCCATTCTTGGGTTCACTCGGTTCTAATTCCTTCTCCCATTTGAATAGACTCTGAACATGATTTTGCTGAACTGAACGTGGGCTAAGTTACAAAATTCTTTTGACTAATGGAATACTACTAATATCTGACAACTAACTGAGTAATGAGATCATGGAGATTTCCTGAGTCATAAGATTGCCTGAAGTCTAAAGATCATAGCTTGACTTAGAGGATCGTGAAAACATGACATGGCTCTAGGCGCACAACTAATATTTTGGGTACGAGTACCCCTAGGACTCGATGAAAGGAAAATGATCAAGCATAACTTACTTGAACATATAACTAATATCATAATCCATAATACATTTATAGAAGCATTTCATCAAAACAAGTGACAGGCATAACTTGTACATACATGGGGATTTCATGGTATCATGCTAGTTAGGTACTTTTCCTTCATCTAAGCATTTAATCAAACATATTGTAGGCATGGTACACGTAAACATCATTGTACAATAATTAAACAACATAGTTCAATTTTAATTTCATCATTCAAGGGTTTAGTCATAGGTTTACATGAATCTATATCTATAATAATTTAACCCACATAGAATTTATCACCCAACATGGAGTAGAATTCAATTTCTCATTATCCACTTGAACAAGAGTATCCCAATCATGAAATTCATAAGAAAATCCAAAAACTTGAATTTATAAAATGAATTCTTGAGCTTTATGGATGAAAGGAGTCCATGAATGAACACTATGCATACCTTAGTTCGTGATTTCTTGAAGGTTGACGAAGGGAATTCTTGATTCTGAATCTTCTATGAAAAGCCCTAGGTTGTTCTTGAGAGGTTTTTTTTTGAGAAAAGAGAAAGTATTTTGGGTGAAAAAGTAGTTGAATCACATGTTAAAGGGATTAAATAGGGGTGGGATATTGACCCTTTTAACCCTAGACGTGTCTTGTAATTTCAGTAAAAAATTTTTCTAAATTGGACCCTAGGCGCGACGCGGCGCTATCGCGCCATGTCACTAGATTTTTACAATTGGGAAATTGAGGGATGGTGTAATGTGGGGCCATCACGTTTCCACTTTCTTTGTGCCTTGGAACTTTGGTGCGAAGCGGGAGAAATCACGCCGAGACACTGGAAAACGAACAAATCTGAATTTGGTCCCTGGCGTGATGCACCATAATCGCAGACCCCTACTAGAATTTGACAAATGCCATTTTCACTTGTGGCTCGGCGTGCCACTAACTAATATGTCATTGTTTTAGGATGGAAACTTGAAATAGTCGTAACTTCTAACCCGGTTATTGAATTTGGGTGAATCTTACATCGATGGAAAGCGTATTGAATTTCCTATATGACAGAAAGTTAAAATATTAGAAATTCCTCATGGAATAACCATCATTCAATTTAGAAGATAATACTAGACATTCTTGAGAAGAAATTAGCTAGGAAAAAGTATGGGATATTATGATATCTTCCCATTGAGAACATTCATCCTCGAATGAGACTGACTAAGAGGGGAGAAAAGACAATTGACGTACATACTAAACATGAATAACTGTAACTTCATCTCATAATTGATATGACTGATAAGCTGAACATATAAGACTGAACATGCATATCTGATGCATGCGTAACTGATTCATGAATGCATGACTGGGTGTTCTGAAGAACTAAGTTTCGCACAATGAGAATGCATATCTGATGCATAATTATATAACTGAACTGATACATGAGTGCATGACTAAATATGCAATGGTACTTGATACCAAATTTATAATGGGAACATAAGCATGAAACTGCATACCAAGTTTATGATGAACACTGAACATGAAATTGAGTAAACTTAACTAGAACTATTACCTTGAGCTAGATCTGAGTTGGCGAAGAAGAGGTGAGGATACTTGGTATGCATGTCTGCCTCTGCTTCCCAAGTAGCTCCCTCAACGGACTGATTTCTCCAAAGAACCTTAACTAGAGGCATATTTTTGTTCCTCAATCTACTATTCTGATAGTCTAAGATTTTGACTAGAATCTCTTCATAAGAGAGAGTGTTCTGAACATCAATGCTCTGAATAAGGACTACAACTATTGGGTCACCTATGCACTTCTTGAGTAAATAAACATGGAAGACCAGATAAACTGAGGCTAGATCTGAAGGAAACTCGATCTCATAAGCTACTTTGCTGAAATAATTAAGAACCTTGAAGGGACCAACATATCTGGGATGGAGCTTTTCCTTCTTACCGAATCTCTTCACTCCCTTCATGGGAGAGATCATTACATGGGCATGATCACCGACCTCAAACTCATGATCTTTTTTACAAACATCTGCATAAGACTTCTGTCATCTCTGAGCAGCCCAGAGTCTTTCTCTGATCAACTGGACTTTTTCTAAGACGTTGAATACTAAGTCAAGTCCTATGACTGAGGCTTCATTAATTTTGAACCAACCAATTAGAGATCTACATCTCCTACTATAGAGAGCTTCAAACGGATCCATTTGAATATTGGAATGATAGCTATTGTTGTAGCAAACTCAATCAAAGACAAGTGGTAATCCCCACTCCCTTTGAAATCAATTGCACATGCCCTTAGCATATCTTCTAAAGTATGAATGGTCCTTTCTGCTTGACCATCTGTTTGAGGATGAAAGGATGTACTGAGATGAACTTGGGTACCAAGACTCTTTTGGAATGCTTCCCAGAAGTGAGAGGTAAACTGGGTACCTCTGTCTAAGATAATAGATAACGGAACACTGTGCAATCTGACCAACTCCCTGATGTAGAGTTTGGCGTAAGTCTCACCTGAATAAGAGGTATGTACTGGAAAGAAATGAGTTGATTTTGTCATTCTGTCTACAATGACCCAGACTGAATTATGCTGATGATAAGTTCGAGATAAACCCGTCATGAAATACATGTTCACAACTTCCTACTTCTAAGTAGGAATATTGAACTCCTGTATGGACCAACTAGGCTTCTGATGCTCTATCTTAACCTAATGACATGTAGAGCACTTAGCCACAAACTCTGTAACATATCTCTTTATCCCACTTCACCAATAGATTATCCGTAATTTGAGGTATATCTTTATGGCCCCTGGATAAATAGAATAGCGTGCACTATGCACTTCTGCAAGAATTTGCAGCCTTAAGTCATCTACACATGGAACACAGAGAAGACCCTGACAACGAAGGACACCATCTTTCCCTAAGGAGAAAACCTCTACTTTCTGATCCTGGACTGACTCTTTCAACTTGACAAGGTTGGGATCTCTATCCTGCTTTTCCTTTCACCTCTAAAACTAGAGATGATTCTAAACTACTCTTAACCCATATATCACCCTCTTCTATATCGACTAAGAGAATGCCTAGTCTGACAAGCTGATGGACTTCATGAACTAACTTTTTCTTACTGTCCTCAACATAAGAAACACTGCCCATGGATAGTCTACTGAGAGTGTCTGCCACTACGTTGGCCTTGACCGGATGATAAAGGAGACTCAAGACATAATCTTTCAAGAGCTCTAACTGCCTTCTCTGATGAAGATTGAGATCTTTCTGAAAAAAGACATACTGAAGACTTTTTTGATCAGTGAAAACATCTACATTAACACCATATAGATAATGCCTTCAAATCTTTAAGTCAAAGACTACGGCTGCTAACTCAAGATCATGAGTAGGATAATTTCCCTCATGGGGCTTAAGTTGTCTGGAGGCATAGGCTATAAACTTACCATGATGCATGAGGACACAACCTAAACCTACTCTAGATATATCACAATACACTACGAACCCATTTGAACTATCTGGAAGAGCTAAAATTGAAGCTGAGGTGAGTCGAGTCTTCAACTCCTGAAAACTCTTCTCGTAAGGATCTGACCACTAAAACTTGACTTTCTTCTAGATCAATCTGGAAATAGGGGATGCAATTGAAGAGAAACCCTCATCAAACCATCTATAATAGCCAGCCAAACCAAGGAAACTCCTAATATCTGATGGAGAGATAGGGCGAGGACAATTTCTGATTGCTTCAGTCTTTTAAGGATCTACTCTAATGCCATCACTGGAAATGATACGACAAAGAAATGCTACTGACCTTAGCCAAAATTTACACTTACAGAATTTGGTGAATAGCTAATGATCTATGAGAGTCTGAAGTACTATTTTGAGATGGTTGGCATGATCTCGTTCACTGTGGGAATAGACTAGAATAGTATCTATGAAGACTATGACGAATATGTACAAGTACTGCTTGAATACATGGTTCATCAAGTCCATGAAAGAGGCTGGGGAATTGGTAAGACCAAATGATATAACTAAGAATTCAAAATGACCATATTGAGTACAAAAAGCTATTTTTGGAATATCACATTCTCTAACTCTGAGCTGAGGATAGCCGGATCTGAGGTCTATCTTAGAGAAATAACTGACACCCTAAAGTTGATAAAATAAGTCATCGATTTTGGAAAGAGAATACTTGTTCTTGACCTTGACCTTATTGAGTTAAAGGTAGTCTAAACACATCCTAAGAGAATCGTCTTTCTTGCACATAAATAATACTGGAGCGCCCCATGGGGAAATGCTGGGACTGATGAATCCCTTATCTAGGAGATCTTTCAACTGTTCTTTCAATTCTCTGAGTTTTGCTGGTTCCATTTTATATGGCAGGATAGAGATAGGCTGAGTATCTGGAAGAAGATCAATAGCAAAGTCTATTTCCCTTTCGGGAGGAATTCCTAGAAGATCTTTGGGAAAAATATTTAAATAGCATTTGCAACTGGAACTGATTCAAGACTGAGAGTTTCAGAACTAGTTTCCTTATCTCGAACAAGATGACAGAAAATCCTTTAGATATCATTTTCCATGTTTGAAGGTAGGAAACAAGCTGACCTCTAAACGCAGAAGTACTATCCTTACACTCAAGGACAGGTTCATTTGGAAACTAAAACTAGACTATTCTATTTCTGCAGTCGACTGTGGCATAGTAGGAATGAAGCTAATCTATGCTGAGAATGACATCAAAATCAATTATCTCAAATTTGACTAAGTCTGCTGAAGTAACTTTCTGAAATATCTTAACCGGACAGTTCCTGTATACTCGCCAGGCTATAATGGTTTTAGCCACTAGCTCTGCTAGGATTTTGGGACTGATTGAAAAATCGCCTACTTTATAGGGAGTAACAAAAAATAAAGAAGCTCCTAGATCTAGCAAAGTGTAAACATGCACATAAAAGATTTGTAGCATACCAGTAACTACATCAGGAGAATTTTAGTGATCCTGTCGGGACTGAAAAGTATTGAGATGATTTGGGCATTTCCCACTAGTAACACTAGTGGTGGCACCTTGCTAATTTGGGCAACCAAACTGAGCTGAAGAGCGGAGATGACTATGATAACCTGACTAAGGGCAATCTCTGACTCTATGGCCTAGCTTGCCATAACCGAAATATACATCGCTACTAGCTCTGCAAGAACCCTTGTGGTTCTTACCACAAGTCTTACAAAGGGAATTAGTTCGGGCATTGCTAACACTTCCCTGAGACCTAGATCCTGGCGCTCTATCTCTGTTACCCTTCCTGAACTTAGGAACTAGAGTGCTGGCTAAAGAAAGGGCTAGAACTGATGACTTAGGACAAAACTGGGAATGGTTTCCTCCTTCTGATTTAGGCTAAGGAAAGTTGAAACTACCTATCTTCGCTTTCTTATTCTGCTTCTCCTTCTGCTTAATCTTCTGCTCCTCTATCTACTGAGCATGATTCATAAGCCTAGCTAAAGTCATGTCACTGTTCAGCATGGCAGATCTGCACTCATTTACCGTGGTATCATTTATCCCTGATGTGAATTTACTCATCTTGGCTCTGCTGTCTGCAATGACATGAGGGGTATATCTGGCTAATTGAGTTAACTTAAGAGAATACTCTTTCACCATCATATTTCCTTGCCTGAGGTTGATGAATTCTAGCACCTTAGCCTCTCTAAGCTCTTGGGGAAGAATCTATCTATGAATACAGTGACAAACTCCTCCCACTCTATAGGACCTGCATCATCTGACCTCTTTGACTTCCACTGTTTGAACCAAGTATGAGCCACATGCTGTAACTGATATGCAGCTAGCTCAGTACTCTCAATAGTATCTACCTATTGATGTCAGTCACCTTTTAAACCTGATCAATGAATTCCTGAGGATCCTCATCTACCTTAGACCCGAGGAAGGATGGAGGATTAATTTGGGTGAAGTCCCAAATCTTAGATGCGGTTGAATTGGCCACTAGGTTGGCTAAAATAACTATTGGCCATTTATTTTGAGTGGCTACTGAATGAGAAAGAGTATTGAATGTGGCCCTAAACTCCGCATGAGAAACATGATCGCCTAAAGGATCTTCGGGCTAACGGGCTGACTGATTTTAGGAGGCATGTTCTATAGAAGAAATGGGGAAACAGATTAGACTAAGAGATTGAATTGAGATTGTGCTCACTAGCACGTCATGAATACCGAAAGAAGTGAAATTGTTCTTAAAACATCTTATATCCTCTTGCTCATAAATATGGTGCGCAACACACCCACGTACAAGACTATAATAGATGCGGCTTTTAGACTTCCTAGGATTCTATTGAACCTTTGGCTCTGATACCAAGTTTGTAACGCCTCAAATATGGTACCCGAAATGCTACACGGTGCTCATGACCCCGAAGGACCACAAGCTAACCCATGACTAATATATGTACCTGAATACTGTATAAAATACTTCATAATACGGAAACATGAATTCAAAGGCCATAAGGTTCAATACTGAACATGATCTAAATGATATAATATATGTGTGGGGTAATAGAATACCTAAAACAAAATAGAACGTACTGAAGTCTGAAACATGATTATTAAGAAAGCCTCTAACTGACTGAACTGTCTAAGTAAGGAGTTCATGGGACATGTCCCCAACTAAATCCATCTAATAAACTAATTTAATGAGATAATAGGGAAATAATCAAGTCCTCAAAAGATGAGGGCTCACTTTTAACTCTTTCTATTGATATCAGGAATCTACTGTTACTCTGGAGCTCATGTCTCTGAATATATGGTATAAGACACCATAGCGCAAATGCATCAGTACTTTGAATGTACTAGTATGCATGTGAGGTAGGCTAAATGCATGGGGTTTATATGCATGATCATTAATAATAACTAACTAACTATCATGAGCGTGAGAATACATGCATGAGACATAACAACTAACACTAATACTGTGATAACTATGATTACTGAATCTGAATATAACTAATAACATGAGTGACTATATCTAACAGTCCTGAATCTGATAGAAATATCTGAGTTCCATACTGTATTTTAGTTGACTGTATCTAACAGTCCTGAAATTTGAAGAACTGTCTAAGTTCTATTACTGAGACTGATTGACTATATCTGATAGTCCTGATTCTATAACATGAATTTATGGGAAGTATTTATCTAACCAACATGCCCTGATACGCCATTTGTCTGAGTTGGGGTACAATCTGTAACCCCAATAGGAAGGGTGTCAATACCGCACCACTGTAAAGGACAAGCTGTGGGTGACCCTCATCTGACAGTGTCCCTTATACGAGAATGGTGGGGCCCTTATCTTACAGTGCTCATCCACCTCATCAACCCTTACCAGATAGTGTTGATATCTCAACCTATGCTGGCTATATAGTTCTGGAATGCAAGGATGACTTCTAAGAATCACACCCTCATCTGATAGTGTGTGTTCCCATCCTTGGGTTCACTTAGTGTTAATTCCTACTCCCATCTGAATAGAATTTGAATATGATTTACTGAACAGAATATGGGATGAGTTACAGAATTCTGTTGACTGATGGAATACTACTAATATCTAATAACTGATTGAGTTCATGAGATCATGGATATTTCCTGAGTCATAAGACTACCTGAAGTCTAAGGATCTAGCTTGAATGAGAGTATTATGAAAATATGACATGGCTCTAGGCACACAGCTAATGTTTCGGGTACGAGTACCCCCAGGACTCGATGGAAGGAAACTGTTTAAGCATAACTTACTTGAACATATAACTAATATCATAATCCATAATACATTTATTGAAGCATTTCAATAAAACATGTGATAGGCATAACTTGTACATACATGGGAATTTCATGGTATCATGCTAGTTAGGCACTTTTCCTTCATCTAGGAATTTAATCAAATATATTGTAGGCATGGTACATGTAAAAATCATTGTACAATAATTAAACATCATGGTTCAATTCTAATTTCATCATTCAAGGGTTTAGTCATAGTTTTGCATGAATCTATATCTATAATAATTTAACCAACATAGAATTTATCACCCAACATGGAGTAGAATTCAATTTCCCATTATCTACATGAACAAAAGCTGCCCAATTATGAAATTTATAAGAAAATCCATAAACATAAATTTATAAATGGAATTTTTGGGCTTCATAGACGAAAGGAGTCCATGAATGAACACTATGCATACCTTAGTTCGTGATTTTGTGAAGATTGGCGAAGGAAATTCTTGATTCTAAATCTTCTATGAAAAGCCGTAGATTGTTCTTGAGAGGGTTTTTTTTAGAGAAAAGAGTGTATTTTGGGTAAAAAGTGGCTGAATCACGTGTTAAAGGGCTTAAATAGGGGTGGAAAATTGACTCTTTTAACCCTGAACGTGTCCTTTAATTTCAGTAAAAAAATTTCCCAAATTGGATCCTTGGTGCGATGCGGCCTATCGCGCCATGTCACTGGATTTTCATAATTGAGATATTGAGGGATGGCGTGATGCTGGGCCATCTCATTGTCACTTTCTTTGTGACCTAAAACTTTGGCGCGATGCAGGGGAAATCGCGCTGAGACACTGGAAAATGGACAATTTTAAATTAGGGCCCTAGCACGACGCGCCATAATTACGGACCCTAGTGAAATTTTCCAAATGACATTTCCTCTTGTGGTGTGGTGTGCCACTGACTAATATGGTACTTTTTTATGATGTGAACTTGAAATAGTTGTAACTTCTGACTTGGTTATCAAATTTGGGTGAATCTTGTATCAATGGAAAGATTATTGAATTTCCCACATGACAGGAAGTTAAAATCTAGAAAATTCCTCATGGAATAACCATCATTCAATTTAGAAGCTAATACTAGACATTCTTAAGATGAAATTAGCTAGAAAAAAGTATGGTGTATTACAAATCATCAAGCATGATTCATCAATCAACCAATATCCATGTCCCCAATAAGCATAGTAGTCCAATACTCCTTCACCACTTAGTCAGACACCCAGTGATAAACTTACTCATGCGAGCACTAGAATCCATCAACAACTCTGGTGCACACTTAGAAAACTGAGTGAACATAAGGCAATATTCCTTCACCAGCATAGATCCCTACCTTAGGTTAATAAACTCTCAACCTTAGACTTCCTCATCTCACGAGGAAAGAATCTACCCATAAAAGTTGTCTAAAACATATTCCAACTGATTGGAGTTGTATGTTCACCTCTGCCTCCCATCTCCACGGTAATCTAGTTATAAGCGATGTCTTTCAGTTGCTAAGATTTAAATTCCACACTCACTTCTTCTGTGACATGCATAATCTGAGTGATTTTATTCACCTCATTAATGAAAATATATGGATCCTCATTCACCTTTAAACGAAACAACTCTGGTAGATTCATTTTCATAAAATCTTAAAATCTCCCTATGGCTAAGTTACCATTTTTCTAAATTGGGATTCTTTCTTGATGATTTTCCAGAGAATTAATACTCACATCCTTAGATAACCCTAGAAAGGAAGCACAAAACTCAACATGGGAGACATTCATATTCAAAGGTCTATAGCTGGTGGTGGGTCTGGTTGATACCCATTTATGTAGGCATAAGTTCTGTATGGAGGCATTCTCTGTTATGTGAATGCACAAGTTAGAGCAAACAAATGTAACTTTAAAGTACGATAGAGTTCATGAAATAATGGATAGTTCCAAATGTATCAAATAGCCACTCGCTAATATGTGTGGTGTACTTCACCCCCATGATCAAGATTTTATGTAACAGACTTGTCAGACTTCCTAGGAATCTTAAAACCTTAGGATCTAATCCACAGTTTATACCGACCCAAGGCTACCCCTGTGGATATCTCATGGTGCTTAGGGATACAAGTAGCTCCAAAGTTAACCCATGTTATCTACCTAGCATTGAACAATGAATACTTTACTTAAAACATAAATGGAAACTCGAACAAATAATCTAATTTAAAAAGTAGTAAACAATCTCTACTAAACACTATGAACTAAACATCATCTGAATTTATGAAAACATAATGGAAAATCAAATCAACTGACTCATCTTGACAAGCTCTAATTCTACCCAAGAGGCACTAATATAAATCCCAACTGTCCAAAACTAAAATCAAAAAATTTAAAAATAATAATAGCTAAACATCTAAAAGTAACCATAGACATGGGCGTCAAAACATGAGGACTCACCAAATGACGGGATTTAGGAGGTATTGATCATGGCTAATCATACTTCCAAGGATGAACAACAGAACCAACCTTATGAAATAATGTACCTATATAGTCATATATGTGGTTAGTACTTCTTGTATTTACTGATTATATGGGTGTGAATGTCAAAATTTAAAACTGATATGGATCAAAATATTTAAACATGTATTAATTGTAAATAGAATCAACATGATCAAGAATAAAACATAAACATGAAATTTCATAAAGCATAAAAACATAAAAGCAACATCCAATAGAGTTCGTGAGTCACTACACTTAGATTGTAAAATCACCTTTTTATGGGCGATTCTCTTTACAGACATAAAGTATGTGAAAAACTTGTAATTCAAGGTATAACCCCATCTTTAAAAGGCCCTATATTATTTTCCAGGGCATAAAGGTTAACTAGGCTGATCACCTATGCATGTCCATCTAGACAAGGTAAGTAATGTTTGAACATGGCCATTTAGACAAGCTAAATTATAATCTACGATGTCACATTGTTTATCAAATGAGGGTTTGATACAACATTGCTCCTTGGTGCTAGGTAATACTCTAAGATCATATTATTGATCATTAAAATTATGAAACTCACCTTAAAATGAGCCTATGTGCTGATGTGACTAAAAACACAATATGTTTCTATTTCTATCCCATAATCATAATAATATATGTAAATTTCATATCTTATTTGATATCATAATATCAAAATTGAAATTGGTATTAGGTTGTAATAGTAAGTGTGAACTTCTTGTAAACTGATTGAATCATACAAAAATAATATACTTAAACCAAATTATGGTACATTTTCTAGAACATTGAAATTCATTAAATTAGAATTATGATGCATGTAAAAACCTGAGAAAACTGTTAATTTTCATGCTAAATGTACTTTAATTGATAAATGAAAATCATGTAAAGTTTGTATGACCCTAACTTTTAATAAATTCAACTATAAAAACACAGCGTCTAGGCTCAAGGATGAAAGGTGATCCTTGTTGAAACCCCGCATACCTAAACTTAATGAACTTGGAGGAAACTTAAATTGAAGCCTTGGAAGTTTGAATTTTTGAGAAAAATCCCTCCTTGACTGTTTTTAAAGCATTGGGAGAAGAGGAACAATGTATTTTGAGTTGGGGAATTACATTTAGTATTAGTTACAGGATCAGTTAGAATGTAAAAGACTCAATTACCCTCCAAAATCTAAAGGAAAAACTAAAATTTGGTGTCATTGTGACCATGGGCATGGAGAACTATTATCACACCACACAAAGGGCATGGCACACCCTTAACATAACATCTAGTAGGAATGGCAAGCCCTTATTAGTCTAGGTGTTTCACCCAAGCGTATATGCAAGCGCACTTATTTAAAAATTAAATAAGTGAAAAAGTAACCTCATAAGTTTGGGACATTAAAACTAAACATAAACTTAAACAATATGGTAAAGTAAAGGCTTTGAATAGTTAAGGCACTCTAAAAAATCACATTCAATTATATAACTTCATTGGTTAGGTTAACTATATTAGTTTTTGGTTCACATGGTTGATTTTATGACTACAATCTTCCGTACCTATAATCAACTATCAAACATAGCCTTACAACTAAAGAATTGAATGGGGATATGAGTACGAAGTTAAATTTAATCAGATTTCATCTCATAATGAACAAAATATTGTGTATTAGGTATATTTCTATCCTAAACACAAATGTAATTTCATTCAAGTGATAGATTATGATCCGATTCCATCTATCCCACATTCTATTCTATCTCTCCTCCTTTAGGGTTCACAGTCAAATCTAGCATGTATTCTAATGGACGGGAATCCTTAAAATAGTGATAACAAGGATAGAAAGAAACCAAAAATTATGAAAAACCAAAACCAATTCAATTAATAACAAAAGTACTCATGTACTTGGCCTTAACCTCGGAAATGGGTGTTTAGCTACTCAAGGACATAGACGTAATCACAATAGATGAATCCATGTAAAAATCCATAAACAAACTAAAGTAAATAAATAAAAACCCTAACTAAATCCTTCTTCATCATACTTAAAATCCCCAAGGTCGTCCCCAAAGTTTTCTAAAGTGTTTACAATAATGTTTAAGTGTCCTATTTATACTAGGACCAAATTACCGAATTGAACATAAACTCAGTGCCACGGTCCTATCGCGATACTTAAACTTGAAATTCCAAAATTCAACCAATGGCGTGCCATTCTCTTAATACTCCATCTAGGCAGCGTTCCAAACCGACATTCCACATCCTGTTGCGATACTCCATTGTGTTTGTACTTCAATTCTAAGCATTATGGTGACTTTTCCTCTTGATTTCCAACTTGGATATCATAAATAATTACATTTTATAGATCACCAAGCATACTATAACATCAAAAACCACAAATTAGAGATCAAAAGAACATACAATCTAACACACTAAACTTGGAAGGTACATACCTTAATCTAAGAGTACCAGTTTTCACGTTTGAACTTTAACTTAAAGTTTAGACTTTAAATTGATATGAACACGCTTTAAACATTAAAAACACATAACTAACCACTTATATTCTGATTAATACAAAGATTAGCTTACTATACACACAAGAGGTCCTCAAAACAAGGCTAGTCAACCATAGATAATGACATTTACGTTCATAAATCCACCTAATATCACCACCCATAACTTAAACCCTTATTCTTACGAAAAACTCTTCACTTAAGCATCCAGATCATGAAAAGACTTCAATACTAATAATATAGGCAACACACTCAAGATAGTACCACAATGACTACACAAATAGCAAGTTTCACAAGCAAGTGTGTCATATACACTCTGAAGCTAAAGAACACTACTCCAAAACATCCAAACCTCAAGAATTAACTCACCAATTTGGAAAACTCATGCATAGTACTCAATTAAAGAGATCATATGACTCACCTAACTATCATAAAACATGTGGCCTCGCCGTAAAAGAGTTACCCATATTTATTCACAAAGATAAAATTATCACAAGAATACATATATGAACAAATTATGCTCAATCTCACATAGAATTCACAATTTGTAAAAGATGAACCATAGGCTTGGCCTTAGGGTAGTACTCTACTAATATCAGAATAATGAAGCTTAGGATCATGTAGGACTTTTAGGGTTGTAATGTAGGCTAAGTGATATGTATTAACTATTTTGCTAATAATATTGACTATCTTTTCTAAGTGCTTTAATATCTCACGCATACATTAAGATCAATCTCTTAAACTATTGAGCTTACACCACATCTACCTTCACATATCTCTTTTGTTTTGCCCCATCTTTTTAAGATAATTCACATATATTAAGGTAGCAATAGTCTTAATTAACACATGATTCAATATCTCTCTTTTCGACCCATTACTCCCGCCTAAAAGACATACACTTTTTCACCACCACTACCTACCAGTTTGGGGCTTTATATTCACCATTTACCTACTTATTTTCTTACTCTTTAACCAAATCAATTTTCTAATAAACTGCTTAGGAGATTTGGATTAAACTAAGGTCAATTAATAAAAGGAAATAGGCTAAGTGTGAGGCTCTTATAGAAATTGGACCAGGATTAACGAGGTTAACTAAGATAATGTGCAAGGGTAGGTAACAGGGAGTACAAAACATGTCTATCAAAAAAATGTCTATATCATCTCCTAAATCCACATTCCTTATTTCTCTTTGCATACATACCAAGCAAGTTCTAGACAGCAATATAAAATAATGAATACAATAGAATCCTCACTCATATATGTCACATACCCAAATCAGGTAGTATTATCATAGACTCTCAACCAAGCAACCATAAATATTCGTCATTAAGCCAACAATGTTCAAGAGTAATATTATAAGCCTAAGAGTCTCAAAAGTAGTAATTCAACACAATCACATACTTTTACATACAAAACAACTTCCATCATGCAATCATACATAGAACTAACAAGGACATCTCACTTAACTAACACAAAAAAAATTAAAATCTACTCCTGAAAAGATAAAGGGATATTGGGTTCAAAAGGTGCCCTCGTGGAAAAAAACCAATAAGAGCAACCATAGGGTTGTTGAAGTGTGAAACTACTAAACTTACCCAAATAAACTAGAAACTAAAAAGAAAAATTATTATGTAAATTTTTCAAATCTACTCAAAAACTACAAAACAACTAAGAATTAAGACCCTATAGCATCACTTCATTCAATATCATGGGAATTTCACCATCCCACACTTTAAAACATTCTTTGTCTCCAATGTATAGTTAAAATTAGGGATATAAAATACACCTTACGGCCTCCAAGACTAGTTAGGAGCATCTCTAAACATTAAGCAAGTCTAGGGACCCCAAACTTCATCTTTTCCATAATCCTTAGCTCAAGTCTCTGGTACTCAGACTTCCCATCAACCTATGACTCAAAAAATCAAAAACTATGTGAAGTAAAAACTATAATACTGAAAATAAAAAAACCAACCTTAACTTGGGTTGCTTCCCAAGCAGATCCTGATTTAGTATTGGGGCACGACCCTTATAACTATGGAAATAAGTTTCCTTCATCCTCCTCCTCCTACATAGAGACTATATTCTCACTCGTTGTTGACCTATTGAGTGTGTACTCTCAAGGACTACATTATTCTAAATATTACACTTTTAAGGCTCCCTAATAATCATTACTTCAGGCTTAGGTTTTGGCTTGGGAAACTTTATGAGACAGTTCAAAGAGGTCATTAGTAGTTTTGTCTCCACCCCACACTCATCCATTTCCATCACTACAATTGTACATAAATCTTTATAGTGGGAAGGAAGATTAAGTAGATTATAAACTATGAAGACCACATCTTCATTATCCAATCTCCTTTTGAGAGTGTCCTTACTTACATCTATCAATGATCCTCCTATTCCTAAGAATGGATGTCCCAAGATGATCGTCACCCTGTTATCTGTATCATAGTAAAGAATAGTAAAGTCAGAATATTATAAACTTACCAACATTATTGAGTTAATGATTACATCAGGCCTGACTTAGGTTTTTCCTGCCATCTAAAGCTCCATATAGTATGGCCTCAACTTCCCCAACCTAAGAGTATTGAACACTGACAGGGGCATTAAATTTGTGCTAGCCCCTAAATTACTCAAGGCATAGACCATCTTGTTATCTCTAATCTATATGGAAAAGGGTGAAAATCCTTGGACCTTTAGCTTCTTGAGAATCTTTTTTATCGCAACAGAGTTGCACTCCTAAATAAGTGTCAATGTCTCAATGTCCTGCAAATTAATCTTTTTAGTCACCACATCCTTCAAGTACTTAGCATACTTGGGCATCACAATCAAAATATCTAAAAGAAAAAGAATAACATAAAGTTGTCTGATCTTGTTAAAGCATTTCTTGAAGCAAGCATATCCTTGGGCTTTTTGATCCTATCTAAGATTGGTTATGGTGGTCTTTCATTCACATACTCAACAACCTTTTCTTCAATTACTCAAACTTTCCTAAATTTATAACACCCTAGAGTTTTGTCCTTGAAAAATCCCTAAGCTTTTACCTTACATCCCAAAAAATTACTCACTATACGAGTTATAAGGTCTCTATACGATTTCAAAAAACCCCAATCATAACCTGACCAGTTTAATAGCCTAAAGATTCTATTATGACTATGACTAGGCTTCATGATCTGTAAAGACTCTATACTAGTCGTATAGTCCCAAATCATAGCTTGACAAATAAAGTTTGCCTAAGTTACTGCCTTTGTCATTACTGAACTCAATAAGTCATAATAACTCTATACAAGCCATATGGTACCAATAGTAGGGTGACCAATCAATAAAAAAAATACTTATGTATTGATTATAACTAAGACCCTACAATTCGTAGGGTCACTTGACGAGTTGTATAATGACCCCTTGTCATTGGCGATAATTTTTCAACTTTTAGTGAAGGGCACTTTGGACATTTCTCTATTTACCCACTTTGACCCCACGAACATAAAATAACTTAGAGAAATTATTTCTAACCATTATAAATCATAAACACTCACTCAAAATCTCTCAAATCCATAAGCCAAGAACAAGATATGGCTTCAAGAAATTAGCATCTAGAGCTTCAAAGGGTTAATGTCTCTCTATAAATCTATATATCTCATGTATGTCACTCTTTCCCAAGTATTATTTTGTGAAATCATATATTTCTAAATAGCCGTTCATGTAGTATTAATGTTGGTTTCGAAACATGGGTTGAGGGTTTTCAATGATTGTCTTCTTAAATGATGTTCCCATGGTTTATACATTCTTGTTCATGTTTTATTAATGGTTTCAAACTTATGGGGTGCATTGGCATAGTGAATGAACTAGGGAGATTGTGAGTTCTCCCAATTTTGTGAGCTTTGACCATTCAATTGATGATAACACCAACCCACTCTTGTGAAATTGGTTTTGAATATGAGAATATGCATATTGAACTATCCTTTGAACTATTGCATAGAATAAAAAGGTCTGTAGAAACATAAATAGGTTTAATTCCCAAATGACTAAATTGGTTTTAGTCTTAATTAACTAAATGAGTTTGAGTTCCAACTGGCTAAATAGGTTTGAGTCCTAATTGGTTAAATATTTTAAAGTCCTATTGGTGGATGGGTAAGAGTCCTATTTGGCTAAATGGGTAAGAGTCCTATTGTCTACTAGGTTAGAGTCCTAAATGGCTAAATGAGTAAGAGTCCCATGTGAAATTGGGAGGCTCAAGTCCCACATACATATATATTATGATTATTCATCAATTCATGCAACTACAT
Organism: Capsicum annuum; assembly: GCF_002878395.1. Classification (NCBI taxonomy): domain Eukaryota; kingdom Viridiplantae; phylum Streptophyta; class Magnoliopsida; order Solanales; family Solanaceae; genus Capsicum; species Capsicum annuum. Next base: position 75,413,717 of record NC_061117.1, on the reverse strand, counting down.
GAACTGGGGCTCGACTTGGGTGTGAGAATAGGGCCCATATAGCTTGTAGGTAATATTATGATAGTTAAGCTACATTTTCTAGGTTAATGTTTTACTTCATGATATATCTTATTCCCTATCCTAGCATGTTATATATATATATGTATATGCATTTGATTATGTGCATTGGATTTGACTAATTTTTGAACTATTGATCATGTCATTATTATATCCCCTACCTTTATTTAAATTCTAGCTCTTAACTCGCTAACCATATATTTATATTGAATTGCCATGCTATGCTGGTATTAGAAGTACTTTTACTTTTTATGTGCAGTGACTAGGTGATCATGGTATATCTAGTGAGTTAGATTTAAGTGGTGAGCTTCCATTCTCCAGAAGAGCTTCATTTCATGATTTTCTTTTCTTTGGTCATAGACTTTTCTTTTTACTTGTTTTGGCTATCACTGGGAGAATGCCTCGACTTAGATTGATTTTTGGTTTTGATTGGTTTAGAGGTTTTGTGGATTACTGTACTGGGTTTTGATTGTTAATATATCTTGGACTTGTTAAGCTTATCTTTATTAATATTATTATATATTTGAAATTCAGCCACTGTTAGTGTATTTTGTTCTGATGACTTGTCAAGGGGGTTGTATCCTATCTACAACGGACATAAGATACCCATCACAGTCATGCTCCTAGTGCTGGTCATGAAAAAGTTTGTATCAGTGCCAAGGCTCATGCTCAATTGGGTGTCCACTAATGTTGCCCAAAAATAAATTCTTAAAAAGTATGTTGCGGTAAATGCCAAATATATTAACCCAACACAAGTTTGGGTATAAACCACAGGGAATATGCTGAACAGCATCTCAAACTTGGCAAAATTCACGAGTAGTGCAGAAAAGCAAATGGGGGGAATTTATAGTCAACAGTAACATCTAGCCGAACTTTAATGCTTGAGTTTTGTAGAAAACAGAAGAAAAACACTAGAACTTTGTTTCCTCTGGTATTAGAACTACGTAAGATTCTCATGTACAATCCTCCTAACCTGCTACTCTATATGCAAAGTTGACAAGATATGTACTATCAACTATCTTATGAGCATATTGATAGATATGACCATTTATCTTGTGAGTTTCGTGGCGTCACCTTGTTTTCCCTTGGCTTTAATCTCAGCACAACTCTTACCTTTTGAGTTTTGAGTTTATTAGACGAGGGTTGATATCCTCGAATCACTATTGTAACCTCATTTTCCCAATTTCAAACTACCTTGTTAGGACATTCCCAAGTATAAGAAAATCTCATGCTTCCCCAAAAGCTTAGGTATAATTAATATAAAGAAGATTGCAACACACACAAATCTAGTAGAATAGATAAATCTTCTACTTCCCTTACATAGCTAATCTTCTAGAAATCCCACAACCCTAGTCATGAAATTTAGCCGTTTATACTTATGCAACAATCCATGATAATCAATATAGAAGGCATGTAATTAATTTCACGATAATGAAAGAATAAAACTAAAAATCTTAAATTGAATACAAAACTAAAATATCAAGAACAAAATCTCAAAGATCAATGTATGTGAAAAGTATCAAAAGTATTGTAAAAGTGTGTAACCTCATAGGGGAATAACCCTAGGGTATTTATAGTATCTCAAAATACTAAAGAAATCCTAATAATAACGGAATATGAAAATTAATTTAGAAATTATTACGACTAGTAAGGTCTCTTTACGAGCGTATAATTCTAGTTGTAGGCATTCTAGTGATCTTTCATCTTCAGGGTTTCAAGCTTTATTTTTCACTACAATTCCTAACCAAGAATCATAGTCAATCCTTACAACTCATGGTCTACGCTTGTTATCGCTTGAGCCTTAAATTTTAGGACCTTACACTTTGGTCGTATTACGATTGCTCACTACTAGTCGTTGTCTGACCTTACAACTCATAGTCTTCTATGACTTCCCTTTTGGACCTCATCTAAACTCACTATTTTCACTATAGATTCACACCATGACTTGTATCCATTCTTTATGAGCCATGGTCACCCTTTAATTTGTTCCTCAGCTCAGCTAGTAGTCAGTGCTGTTCTTATGAGTTAGGCTAGGAGTCGTATAATGTCTTAACGACTCGTAGCATGACAAGGACTTCAAATCTTGTGGAGAATTTTCTTTAAATTTTTAGCCCAAGCCACATTATACCTGATTTCCCTACAATCATGCAACAAACACATCATATTCACCAAAATAACCTAGGTCCAAACATAAATTCCTAGTTTTACACATTGAATGTGCCGCGATATCCCGACACGGCAACACCCTCAACATAGTTCTTTTACATGTAATCAGGAAAAACACAAACTCACTACCCACAAACACACAAGGTTTTACTATTGAGGATATCTGGCATGTTTGATAGTCGACTTATCAATCAGTACAAGAACACTTTTTACCCCCTCCCATTTCATAGTTTGAAATGCTATTATGTATAATGATTTAGTACAACAATGTTACCCACTTGAATCCAATGATGGCATTACATTAGTGACGAATAAATAGGTCTAAGCAACATACACAACCCATACTGATATGTAAATTGACATTGCAAGCTATGCACCCTCGCAGTTAAAGAAAACCCTATCGCTCATTTGGATTAAGACTATATTTCCAAGGTCTGTCTAAAGAAACTGACCCTCTCGCTAATTTTTATTAAGACTATATTTCCATGGACTTTTTAAATAAGCTCACACTCAAAAATAAATTCCAATTAGTCTACACAGAAGGCTATAGTCTTTCCCCTATGCTCTTTACCAAATTTTCGGACAGTCAGGTTAGGATCATTATAGTACTTTGTTAGGCTCGTAACATAGACTTGGGGCTGGTTATGGTATATTTCAGAAATTTATAGTGACATGCCTCCTTGGCACTATAGTTTCTTTGTGTTCCACTTCTTCTATGATCTTTTTATTCAATCCACTGTTAAATCTCCTTTTTTATTCTTTTCATGCCTATTATCGATCGAGTGTTGTTCTCTTTTCTCATTCACTTTTTCTTTTTTAGTTTTTTTTTCTTATGGTATTTTTTTCTTGTAATTCTTCCCACACCCCCCCTTATTCATTTTTCTATCTGCACCTCTTTCTTCAAATCACTTTTTTATGCATCCCTATAATAGCCACCCTTAACTTAGGCGATTTACCTGAGTAATGGTGCATGATGTCCAAGGAGCGACAGGTTCAAAATAAGTTCATTGTAGTATAGTAGGAAGATGAAATTAGCAGAAACAACACCAATAAAAATAGGTCTATTAGGCTCAATTTCAGGATCAAGGGATTCATATCTCAATTGGTTTAGTGTTTTAGGCTCAAGTGGACTAATAAAAAATGGCCTATCATCGTCTCTTAACCAACCATCCTATAATCTAGGCAAAAGGAACCGGGCAAGTTCTAGAATCTATACAAAGTGGGAACTAAGTAACACCTCACACTCTTGTTGTATAGGGTAACATTGTCAGTTACTACCTATCAAGTTCATGCACATATATGCCATAGTCATCTCATTCCTAATTTTAATGCCATTGAAGGATTCTTAGTAGTCGCATGTATACATAGATCACACAGTTTATAGCAAAAAAATTGAGGGGAGGGGTATTAAGTTTTCAAACACAACACATATTATGCACTATTATCGACTACCATCTTATTAGTTAAATATCAAAAAATGATACAAAAACACACAGACATGTTGATTCATCATACTATGGCCTATAAGTTTTGAAATACATTAACCATAACTTGTGGTGAATATGGTACATAAACCCCAACTAAATCTTATGCATTTTCCCCAATGTATCAAACAATATAAACAATGAGCGAGGACATACCTAGGCGCCCTTAGCGTCAGCTCATACTAGATAAACATGGGGACGCTCAGACTAAGCCCTACACTCTTTATCAGTAGTACCATAAGCTGGTGGAATATCCTCAGTAATCATGGCATCGGTGGTAGCCAGTTCCCTCAGTAGTGGATTAGATAGTGGATATGAATTAGTGCCTCTCTCAGAAACATCAGTGGGTTTTAAACTACTAGCCCCCTCTGCAATCTCTTGGACTCTTATTTTTTTAGCCTTGTCACTCTACACACTTAATCTTTTTGTCGTTTCAATATTTTCTTCTTATGTGCTTCATCTCTTTCTTTTATTATTCATCTTTCTTTTTCTTCCTCCTTCTTTAATAGCAACTCCCTAGATATTTTGAATTTCTTCTTTAGACTGGATCTCAATAATAATAGGCATGGGGTAAATCGGCCGATCATGTAATTCATCAAACAACTTTTGTAGCTCAGCTACCTCAAATTTAACTCCGTTATATCTGGGGACTTAACACCTTTAAGATGACAAATGATCCTCAACTCAAAACCATCCAACCCCCTCTATATCTTTTCACTTTGTTCTTCAAGTCTCTTGTCAACCAAGGGTTGTACTCTTTTTTCCATCAATCGCACCATCGTATCCACAATTCTTAACCTTTTAATCACTTTATTCAAATCTACCTGTGACACTATCATACAACCAACTGGAGCTAATCTGGATGTGGATGGATGTGGTGCTATAGTTGGGGATGGAGAAGGGGTACAAGAGGTACCAACTGTATCATAAGGTTGGGGTTCATACTGCCCAACCTCAATAGGAGTGTAATCTACCTTAGTTAATCCAATAGCCTCGATACTGTTATACCTGTTCTGTAGATCCTCAGCTAGCAATGCTACGCCTTGTTTGGCCATTTTGGATTAGGGATTTCCAGCATCCCAAATAAATGCCAAGTTTGTGGAGTTCTTAGGTTCAATAAATTAATCCAAACTAGGAAGTTCTGGTACCCCCACCTCCAAGCATATCGCGTCAACAAACATGGTAATGCTAGAAGCATATCAGTACCCACCGCTTAATCATGTATCTCTCTTTGAATTAACTGTGCAACATAAACCTCATACCCTGCCATGAGTCTCGCTAATAATTTTTCATGAACTGGACTAAGCACGTTGTCCCCAATAGTGGGACACACCCTATGTTGGGCAAGATTTCACCACGCTTTTTCCATAAAGTTCCATATGTTCATGGTAATTTGTTGCAGATTAACTATCAAACCACCAACTACCCAACTACCTTCTTCTCGATATACAGTGATAATAACCTTCATCCATTGTTAATGCACCATCTTATTTGTGGTACCCATTTGCTGTATGTTTTTTTTCATATCTCATCCCTTCAACCATCAAGATCAGCAGTATTAATTGGGGTTGGAATTCAGGTCCACGCAATAATTCTGGAAATAGTCCTCGATGAGGTGTTCACCTACACTTCTCTAATAGTTAATGAATTAAGTGGTTCACTACCCTTCCATAAATTTCCTTGTGGTTAATGCTTCTTTAGCTCTCCCTTGTATGTCGTATAGAACTACCACACTAATACGAGGTTGAATTTCCTGAGAACTGTGGTCATCAACAAAAAAAGGTATTGCTAGACTTATGCCTCAAACTCAGGCATCTTAGAAATGCCTACCATAATCAACCTTCTCTCTAGATATATCCCCCTCTTCGTTTTACCTGTGTATGACTTTACTTCTATCGCCTCATTATATGTATCCTACATTCTGGGATACCCTCACTATTCAATTATTGGCTCCAAAGAATCTTCAATGGATAATAGTATTTGAGATGGTAGTGGTTGCTAGATATTAATGGGAGTAATATGCTTCTCACTACCACTCTCAGATTCTACATTATATGAGCTTAATTCAGCCTCACCTGCATCATTATCATTTTCTTCTTCTTTCTTGTCATCATCATTATCATCATTGTGATCAAAAGATGATCGTGAATACGGTGGTGAGTTATTTTGATGTTTCATTCTTGGTCCCTTCCTGGGGAGTGTAACCTCTTCTAAGATATTCTTGGCACCCCTAGGCAATCTTTTTCTTGGTTGTGGATGCTTCTAGATTAGTTAAACTTCTTCTTAGCCACTCAAATTAGTATCACTACCTTTGAGCTTTTGAGTGGATTGACTTGCATACTTTTTTGGATTTTTCTTGGTTGAGGCCTGCTTCTTTGCTGCATCATTCTTAGGTGCCATTTCCCCCGTTGAAACAATATTTAGTAGAGATATCTCTGGACTCAATAAAACTAAGGGTTATGAGTCATACCACTATATAAGACTTATTTGAATGAGTCATAATGTTGATAGAGGCCAGGTCAATAGTTTCTGGTAAAATTATGAGTCCTCCTAAAGAGTCGTAAGGTTATGCTAAATTTCATTACCAATACTCGTATGCTAACCAGAAACTTTTATATTATGCATATATCTCTTAAGTCATTACAACTCCTGTCTATGAGTCATAATGATTGACTACGACTCGTTAAGGTGAGTTGTAAAGTTACTAGAACCCCCACTCTTCTAAATGAGTATGTTACCAGTGGTTTTGAGTTTCATAACTACCCATTAGGTTTCCCTATGAGTCATAATGAAGCACGTAGACACTACAACATAGAAGTTTAGACTAGTTAATTTCAATACTCAATCCTTTCACAATATATCACATTCAAGAACGAAGCTATACTCCATATATTCATCTATAAACATAAATCTATAAACCATTACAACCATACATAGCATAATTCTCATGAATAGGGTTTGTTTATTTTTGTCAACACATACTTGAATCAAGAAATCTAAGGAAATTGTACACATTTTTGTGAACCAAATTAATAAGTAGAGCATTTAAGCATAAAACTTACTTGTTACTTGTTATATGAATTTCATGATTCTATTGAACTTCGTGCCCTATCTTTTTTAGAATTTCAGCACTTATGGGAGATATGAACTTGGTAAATTTTGTGTTTAAGGATGATCGTAGAGTGTTTTTGTGTTGTGTTCGTCGAAGAGAATAGAGAGAATCTATAAATTGAAAAATTAGGTGCCCAATTTACTTGCCCCTCTTTTTTAAAAGCGAGTCAAATCGCAATTCGGTTTGGTTGAGCCATGACGCTTAATATGACTATCCTGATTACGAGTCTTGATTACGAATCATAACCAAAGCTTACAGGTTTTAGACTCCCCCCATAAAGACTTGATCCTTACATTGGTCTCCAATCATTACGACTCAAAGTGATGATTGGTAGTCACTGAATATGACTCATTCTGAGAGTCTTAATGACTCTATATACCAATTACCTGAAAGTGACTGAGTTCCAAGTCCTTACAAGACTTTCTCACAAGTTATAATGTCTTGTTATGATTTGTAAAGAGCCCCATATGGCCTAATATCTCAAATTTTATAGTTTAATCCTGCACACTGAACACACATGTTACCCTATAATTTAATAAGTAAAAGCATGGATTTCCTCCCATACAGCGCCTAATTTAACATCGCAGCATAACTCAGTTGCCTTGGTTACTCAAGCTTCACCAAGGCTTAAATCATTAATGACTTTAATTTCCTCAGTGTTACCCATATAGTGCTTGACTCTTTGACCATTCCCTTTGAACAGAGCTTCACCATCACGCTTTAATTCTAAACCATAGTATGGAAACACTCTTACCACAATAAATGGCCCATACGACCTAGACTTTAACTTTCCTAGAAACAAGCAATGTCTCAAATTATATAATAATACTTTTTCACCCAGATCAAATACTCTGTTCTCAATTTTTCGATCATGATGTTGCTTCACTCTCTTCTTATGTCGCACAGAAATCTCATAAACCTAGAGTCGGAACTCATCTAACTCATTTATCTTGCTTAATTTTATTTTTTCTGCATCATGCCACTACAAATTTAGTTTTTTCAATGCTCATAGAGACTTATAGTCATGTTCGATAGGCAAGTGGCATGTCTTGCCATACATAAGCTATTATAGAAAGGCATTAATGGGAGTTTCGTAAGCTGTCTAATAGGCCCATACCGCATCATCCAACTTTCTAGACCAACAAGTCCTATTGACATTTATAGTTTTTATCAAAATAGACTTGATCTCTCTATTTGAAACATCATCTTGCTCACTTTTTTTAGGGTGATAAGGTACTGCCACCTTATTATTTACTCCATACTTCTCAAGCAAATGTTTTAATAAGCGATTTCCAAAATATGACCCACCATAACTGATAATTGCATGAGAAGTGACAAATCAAAAAAAATATATTTTTTAGGAGTGTGGTGACACTTCTTCCTTCATTGTTAGGGAGCACTAATGCTTCCACCCATTTGAATAAAAATTCCACCACAACAAATATATATTTCATACCAAAGGAGCTCACAAATGGCCATAAGAAGTCCATACCCCATACATCAAATAACTCTAATTCTAAAATATGAGTTATAGGGCGTTCATGGTACCTCAAAATATTACCTTGACATTGGCATTGGTCACAGACTGCATGAACATCATTTACATCTTTGAAGATGGTCGATCATTAGTACCCACACTGCAATATCTATGATCTGTGCAAATTCCACTGTGATGACCACCAACTGCTAAAGAATGGCAAGCCTTAATAATGCTTATCATCTCCATTTCAAGGATACATCTTAGAATGACTCCGTTCGCAAAAATTCAATATTGTTAAGGTTGATCCCAAAAGAATTTTCTTACTTTAAGAATATATCTCTACTATTGCTAAAAGGATATATCTTCTTGAACGAGATCACTTGCAAGGTAATTTGCAAAGTCCAAAAACTAGGGAATTAGGTCTTCAGATGTTGCCAGAATATGATCATCTAGATAAGTATCATCAATTTCAAGTCCATTCCCTACTTTCCACAATGCTTTGTCCTCAACCCTAGACAAATGATCAGCAACTTAATTTTCTATACCCATTTGTTCTTTTACCTCATCATTGAACTACTACAGCAAGAGAACCCAAAAAATCAATATAGTATTTGTATCTTTCTTTACCATCAAGTATCTTAAGGCTACGTGATCTGTATGAAAAATAACATTAGAGGAGATCAGATAAGACTAAAATTTCTCAAATGCAAAAACTACTGGTAGTAGCTCTAGTTCATTCATAGTATAATTCTTCTAAGCAGGGTTTAATGCTTTCCTAGCATAATAGATTAGGTGCAGAATCTTTTCTCGACTATTGCCTAGGACAGCACATAGCGCCACACAACTTGCATCACAAATGATCTCAAATGGCATAGACAAGTCAAGAGGCACAATCATAGGAGCAAACACCATTTGCTCCTTAAAGAACTCAAAAGATTTTAGACATGCCTTCTTGAAATCAAACTTTACCTATTTTTCAAGAAGCTTGCATAAAGATTCCAAAATCTTTGAGAAATTCTTTATGAATTGCTTATAAAATCCAGCATAGCCTAAAAAGCTTTAAATTTCCTTGACTGAAATTGGATATGGAATCTTCTCAATTACTTTTATTTTCACCTTGTAAACCTCTATGTCTCTTTTTGAGATTTTATGCCAAGCATAATTCCTTTTTTCACCATACAGTGACACTTCTCCCAATTAAATATCAAGTTGCATTATTTATATCATCATAGATAATTTGCCAAGTGAGCCAAATAGTCATCAAAAGAATCACCAACTATAGAAAAATCATCCATAAATACCTCAATGGTGCCTTCTACCATATCAAAGAAGCTGAATATCATGCATCTCTAAAATGTGGTTAGAGCATTGCACAACAAAAATGGCATTCTTTTGAATAAGGAAGGTCCTATATGGGCAAGTAAAAGTTCTCTTATTCTGATCTGCATGATCAATCATGATCTGGTTTAACCAAATAACCATCCAAAAAATAATACCAACCCCTTGAAATAAGTCTATCTCGTATCTGGTCCATGAAAAGTATTAGGAAGTGGTCCTATTGTGTCCATGTGTTCAGCTGCCTATAGTCCATACATATTCTCCTTCCTATGATTGGTATCATTTGTATGAGCTCATTCTAGTCATTTAGCACTACTGTAATACCACCTTTCTTCGGGATGCATTGAACAATATTGACCCACTTTCTATTAGGAATGGGATAAAAAACACCAGCATCCGACTACTTAATGATCTCTTTCTTCACCACATCCTGAATAAAGGATTCAATCATCTCTGATGCTCTATACTCGGGATGCAGTTCAGTTAAAGTTGGCTTTTGTGAGTACAGATTCTTGGTGAAATAAACATAATATCCTTAATAGTCTATCCTATGGCACGTTTGAACTTATGTAACACTTACAATAATGCCTCTACCTAAGTCTATATCAAATCCACAACAATAACCATTGGCAATAAGTTGTTGGCCCCTAAGAAAACATAACATAAATGGGAAGGTAGGGCCTTCAACTCTAATAGTAGTGGTAGTTTTAATTGACGGATAAAAGGGAGGAGTGGTTTTATTCTTCAAATCTAGATCAAGCTTCTTTGGAGATAAGTATATGACCATCTCTAATACAATGCTCCTATCATCTCATTATATTACTCTATTCCATTCACTATTGAAATTCATAATCACCACTGCTAGTGCTTCAACACCCATCTTTTTTTGAATTAGAACCATCACTATATCAACTTTATCATCAATGGTGTCTAGAAACAACAAAACTCTCATATTGTTGTATTGGGCGGCATACGTTGAAGGTTATCTATTTATGATTGAGTCTGAACCTCATCTGTCCCAACTCCATATCAAAAAACTACTTACCTATTGCTAGAAAAAAGTCTGCCTAAAATGAGAGGGACTTAGAAGTCCACTGCTCATCAAGTATCACAAAATCAGCTAGAAATATGAAAGATGTCACCTTTACCAAAACATTAAAAAGAATACCAACTAGGATTTTCATGGTCTGCTCAGTGATTAACAGTCTCATCAATGCTAGTTTAGGTGCTCCTAAAACCAACTAATAATGGGTAGCGGCATGATTTTAATAGTTGCTCATATATTACATAAAACCCAAGCAAAGTTGAAGGACCTAATAGAGCATGGAATAGTGAAGGATCCAAGGTCCTCCTTCTTCTCTACCAACTATATAGAGGTAACAGTGTTGCAGTAATGAACCCTGTTAGTAGGTTCATAGCCCACTATTATTTTGATAGTAACTAGGTCTTTTATGAATTTTTCTTAACTAGGCATCTGCTCTAATGCCTCCAGAAGTGGTATGTTTATAGACAAGTTCTTTAAAATAGATAGGAACTTCTGATATTTTCCCCCTCTTTATTTTTTTTCAATCTTCGAGGAAAGTTGGGAGAGGTCTTGGAATAGTCTTAAGAATACGTTCATCAACCTTACCCTTACCTTTATCCCTCGTACAACTACTCTCAACATCAGACAATGTTTCTTCAACATATGTATTATCATCAGTATTCTTTGGTTTATTCACATTGGGAATAGGTGGATCTATGGTCTTCTTACCACTCCAAATGATTATGGCATGGAAATAATTATAGTTCTTTTGGTTTTGCACTTTATTATTAGGAAGAGTTCCAGGATACCTTTGATTTAACGTGGCCAATATTTTGTCGAACTATAACTCCAGTTGTTTGATTGCGGTGGTATGCGACTCAACTTTTTGATTTAGGCCTAATAGGTCTTCCTTAATCTCCTAAGAGATCACTCTTGACTTTTTTGGCCTTTTACTAATTTCGACAACATTGATTCCATTATAGACTCAGTATCTTGAATTTTTGGTGAAACATACCTTTTACGCTTGTTGTGTAGTCATCTTTGTGCCACCAATCACAATCTTATTCTCTGCACTAGTCTCGATACCTATTACTATAATTGTTCAGACCTTCTTTCCTTGCCATTTCTCAAAAACCTACCATTTCATGATCAAATACTTTGCTTCTTCATCTGCACCACACTCAAAAGATCTAGAAGTAAATCCCTGTTCCCCCACTATTTTTACATTTTTCAGTCGACATTACTTTAAATTGCTTTAAAAATAGCCTAATATTAGTTATGAGTTATGCAACCTCTTATTCTATCATATGATCACTAGCTCTGTAGTCACTAGCAGCTCGAATAGCATGTCTACAAACTCCTCTATTAGCCTCTCAAGTGTGTTATACTCGGTTAGTGATTGAAATCTCATCTAGCATCTCTGGGGCATCTCCCAATAGACACGGATAAGTGCACCTCAAGATATTGTGTCAACTATTTCCCTAAAGCTAACATTAAAAGATCTATAGAGTATCTCCCATTGGTTAGAACCTAGAATTCGGTGATGAGGTACCATACTCAACTTTTTTTAGAATAAAAACCATTCTTCATAATAGACTCTTTAGGTAACTGCCAAAAATTATAAATCTTATCTTTCAATTATACCATTCTATCAGGGCAAAAAATCAATTCAAAAACTATCTACATAGCTCATGCCATATCATGATTAAGCCTCTAGGAAGTTCCTACAACCATAATGATGCTTTACCTATCGATGAAAAATGGAACAACCTCAACCTTAATTCTTCATGATCCACCACAACAATAGTATATGAAGTAGATATCCCAGTTAAATTTATCAGATGCATGTTCACATCATATGTTGCAGCCCTGAAAATACCCCGTTTAGATTCAGCTTCAGGATCATTACACTAGTAATATCAAACTTCAAATTAGGGGTAAATTAGTTAGAACACTAGCTTCAGTCTCAATAGGCTCGACAAAACCTATGTCTTCATCTTCATCATATGGTGGTAGATAATAATAGGCTAGGATCAATCTATTTGTTCCACCACATGCTTTATCGCAATTTCTATCAAATGTTGCTTGATTATAATATATCAGTCTTGGCAAAGCCAGATGTTCCTGTCGATCCGGTCAGGCCTCCTCAACTGCTCTTCTCCCTTTTACTAACTCTACTAACAATTGCTCCATCAATTTACCATCAATATTCTATGGATCAACAGGTGGAGGAGAAGGTACATTATGAGGATCTCGAACTCCAATAGAATACCATCATAAATATGCTCTAACATCTTTCGTGGTATTTATAAAATTTTCTCAAGCACAAGATCAATAGGGACTAAGGGCTTCCCTAGACTCCTGGTGATAAGCATACACCGGTGTATATCCAACTATAAATAGAAAATAATTACTCAAGAATTTAATCAACTTCAATCAATAATTCACACCGTAATTCACTAGGAACGATGCCAAAATTTGATGTCACCTAAAACTAACCTCCAAAGAAGTATGTTGCGATCAATGCCAAATATAGTAACTAAACTCAGGTTGGGGTGGAACCCATAGGGAATATGCTGAACATTATCTCAAACTTAGCAAAATTCATGAGTAATATGGAAAAGTATAGAGGGGGAACTTAAAATTCAATAGCAACAAGTATCTAAATTTTAATGCTTAAATTTGTAGACAATAGAAGATGAATACCAGGATTATGTGTGTAATACCCCATACTTTTTGTAGTCCCGTTTAGCTTCTATTATGTCAAGGGTCAACTTTAAAAGTGTATAACTCTTAATACGTGTACATTTTCCATCTCTAGAGCCACTAAATGGTAGATAATTAAATTAGCTTTCCAACGATACCAATTTCACCTTAATCTGATACTCGGGTGAGAAGTTATTGCATTTTTGTTAAAAATAGTAGTTCACCAAGATAGCACTGTATCACAATGAAGTGGAGATTCACAATTGTCCATTTTCCAAAAAACCACCGCAATTACACTATGTTGTGGTTAAGTCCAAAATACCATTCGTCCCTTTTCAGTAGCTCATCGCGATTGTCCAGAGTCATGCCAGAAATCATAGTGGAGCATACTGCCACGTCGCTGTGGAGTCAAAAATGGCACTTGTCCTTTTCTAGTGATGCAATGTGATTATATCGCATTATTCCAAAGCCAAAAATGGCACTTATCCCTTTTTAAGTAAGCCACTGCGATGGCACCGCATAGTGGTGAAGTGTAAAATATGGATTTCTAGTTCCGAATTAAATTTTTCAAAAGGCAATCTAGTCATTTCCCAAGCCACCAAATCATGAAAAACACTACCTTAAACCTATTCTAAGCCTAATAGGTTCATTATTCATCAAATTACTCACCTAGAAACCCTAGAACCTCAAAATTCAAACCTCAAGAAATCCAAATTCCACCATTCTTTTTTGAAGATAACCCAAAATTCAAGATTTTCATTTCAATATTTTCAAGAAACAATCTTCAAGAGCACAAATAAGAACTCAAAGTTCAAGATTCTTCATCCATTAATTAATTAAGGTATGTGGGGTCATGAACAAGGATAATCATTTTATCTTTGTGCCCAAAATTAGTTTAAAGTTGAATTTTTCATGAAATTATATGAATTTTAGTTTAGGGTTTATACCTACTCATCACTATTTGAAGATTATGATATTACAAGTGATTTAGATGTTGAATTGCATGATTATTTTCATATTTTTATGCGTATGGCATTAATTTCCAGATTTAGAATTGAATTATCAATTCTTTTAGAATCAAGTATGAACTTTATAATGATTTGAAATGAATTTGATGCATGGGTTATTAAGACTTAGTTGAATATTGATGTTTCAAGAATGATAATATTTTAAGGATCGTATGATTAGTTATTTGTAGATGTCAATCAAGATTTTCTCTTTTGATCTCAATTTAGATATGGAATCCACTTTACAATTTTAAATACAGTTTACAGTAAATAGATAAATAGGTGGTTTTAATTATAAACCCTTATACTATTTTAAAAAGTTGATTTTCTATAGAATGAGCATATAGATTAAAGGTAGAAGTATTTATCATCGATTTGGGTATGTTCACAAGCCCTAGAACTACGAGACAATATAAGTTTTAATTATCAGATTATTTCAATTTTTATATGGATGATGGTTAAAGATGTGATCACTTAGCTTAGGTTATAATCCTTAGCAAGTTTATGACACCTCCCCCCAACGTGAGATTTTCTCATAAGGGAACTAGACCTTGGACGCTATGATACCTCACATAGTGTATGTTGGTTAGAAAAAACTCCCTATAGAAAAGAGTAATCATAATAGAAAAGATTTTAGAAACTAAGTTTAATGGCTCAAAGCTTTATTCAAATATTTCTTTACACAAGACATTAGCTACTAGATTTTAGCTTTCAGTTTATAGATCTAAAAGTGAGTCCTTTCTACACTCAGGCCACATGATTTAAAAATAGAACACAAGTTAAGTGTTATGACTCAAAAGATTTACATGATGTGACTCTCAATTTTCATTTGTTCCAGCTAATGTGAGTTATCTACACTTACCCTACATTATTTAACAAATTTATAATAGTGTTGAGATATTGTTTAACTTATTAATTCACCCCTATATTCGTGGTACATTCTAAAAGTACTGATCTATATATATGACTATGTGCTACATCATTTAATTATGTATGTTTAGGTGCTCAATTTCAGCATCATGAGGGATTTTGAGCATCTCTATCTATATCTCAATAGTTGGTGCATCCTTATAGTTTGGGAATCCAGTCATTCAGATTTTCTAGCTTATTATTGTTGTTGATTCAGTATTTTTAGTCAGATCAAATTACCTGGGGGCTTGTCGTAGTGGTTCTCTAGTTAATAGTAGTAGAGGCTTGTCAGACTGCTAGTTATGATTCAAATTTCTGATTGTCCAGAATTTTATGTCTTGTATTTTTAGATACTATGTTCAGATAATTTTAGCTTAGATCAGACAGACTACCGCATTGATTTAATGTTTATATTTGAGTAATTGATTAATAGGAGGCTTAAAAGGTTAGCTTGAGGCTACTCATAGTGTTGGGCATCGTGTGACATCTCAAGACCCATTTTTGGGGTGTTACAAGCTTGGTATCATAGCCTAAGGTTATAAGAGTCCTAGAGAGTCAGACAAACTGCATTACGTGGAGTATTGATAATGGGTGTGAAGCACGCCACATTTATGAGCAAGAGGCTTCGGGACATTTTAGGAATTCATCTCTTTCTTTGATGATCTAGCGTGCTTACAGCGTCTCTATGTGCTTTTAACTTGTGCTCTTATGTGACAGTTGAATATGCTTTCTCTCCAATCTAATGTATGTAAAAATTATAACCAGCCACCCTAGCCTGCTGATCCTCTGAATGAAAATATATCCCATACTGAATTATGGGTTGCCTTTTAGGCGTTAGCCCTAGTTATGACTACCAATATTAAGGGTAACCATTAGGTGGTAGTCCTACATCAACAGAATAGGGATTTAGCAACAGCCAAAATTCGTGACTTTATGAGAATGAATCTGCCTGAGTTCTTTGGGTCAAAAGCAGGTGAGGACCCACAACTTTACTTTGATAAGATAAGAAAGATCACCCAGATTATTCATGTTACTAAGGAAGAGAGTGTAGAGTTGGAATATTATAGGCTGAAGGATGTGGCATATGATTAGGTGGTTATGTCAAAGAATAGTAGAGGTGAGAATGCAACTCGTATTAGTTGGTAGGTATTTCAGGATATGTTTCTAGATATTTTCTTTCAGCATGAAATGAAAGAAGCTAAGTTAGAGGAGTTTGTGAACTTGAGGCAGAGCTTGATGACAGTGAAAGAGTACTACCTTAAGTTCAACCAGTTGTCTAAGTAAGCCCCTGATACGATGACTGACCCTAGGTCGAGTATAAATAAGTTTGTTACTAGAATATCTGGTTTGGTATTCAATAAGTGTAGGACTACCATGCTTATAGGGGATATGGATCTTACAAAGCTGATGAATCATACTCAATAGATTGAGGTAGAAAAGTTGAAGGAGAGAGATAGGGGAAATAAAAAGGCTAGAACCGGGCAGTTGGAGTATGGCCAGGCAAAGCTTGGAGGGGAAATTATTTGCAGTTTTAGAGTCGCTCATCTAGGACAATACCATCTTCATCCAGTGCTCCCTCCCTCAGAGCTAAGAAGGAGCAGTGGGGTAAGATCTTTATATCCATAACTCAGACGTATGTGAGTTGAAAACCCAATTATCCTTCATGTACTAAGTGTGGTAAGAATTATCTTGGTGAGTATTTGTTGGGATAAAGAGGTTGTCATGGTTGTGGTAAGTTGGGTCATGGAATCAAAGAGTGTCCGCATGCTAGACAGGGAAATAGTGATGTTCGTCCACAAACCCAAGCTACTAGCACACCATCTCTACTAGGTCTCCTAGTCCTTCCTCAAGGCGCATCATCTAGTATCAATGACGATCAGGACTAGAATTGGTTTTGTGCTTAACCATCCCTTTAGGAGCAGGAGGGTTCACCAGATGTTGTTACTTGTATGATTTTTGTCTTTCATCTTGATGTTAATGTGTTATTAGACCCAGGGTAAAATCTTTCTTATGTGAACCCACTAGTTGCAGTAAATTTTGAATTAGGTCCTAAAAAGTTTCATAAGCCCTTCTTAGTTTCTACCTCAGTGGGTGAGTAAGTTGTTGTCGAACGAGTGTATAGAAAGTATCCTATCATTGTCCTTCATAAGATCTTGTTAGAAGACTTAATAGAGCAAGATATGGTTGACTTTGACCTTATTATGGGTATGGATTGTCTCCATTCCTATTAGGTATCTATTGATTATGGCACCCAAGTGGTGAATTTTCAGTTTCCAGATGATCCAGTCTTTGAGTGGGTAGGTAATTCAGTATCTTCCAAGAGTCATTTTATATCCTATATTAAGGCCAGAAAGTTTATCTCAAAAAGGTGCATCTATCATCCAGTCTGAGTCAAAGACAGTAAGTTTGAGGCTCCAACAGTTCTATCAGTTTGTGTAGTAAATAAGCTTCCAGAAGTTTTTCCCGAAGATTTGCCAGGAGTACGTCCCGATAGGGTAATAGAATTCAGTATTGACCTTCTTAAAGATACTCAGCCTATCTTCATTCCTCCATATTATATGGCTCCAACTTAGCTTAAGAATTTAAAAGAATAGCTTAAAGATCTTTTAGATAAAGGTTTCATAAGGCCCAGTGTCTCTCTATGGTGTGCTCCGATCCTATTTATGCAAAATAAAGATGGTTCTTTATGAATATAGATTGACTATTATCATTTGTATAAAGTCATACTCAAAAACAAATATCCTTTTCCTAGGGTTGATGACTTATTATACCAACTCCAAGATGCAAGTCACTTCTCCAAGATAGACCTTAGATATAGCTATCATCTGCTTAGTGTAAGGGAATGTGATATTCAAAAGATAGCTTTTAAAACCCATTATGGTCATTTTGAGTTTCTAGTCATGTCCTTCGGGCAAACAAATTGTCCAAAAGCCTTCATGGACTTGATGAACAGAGTGTTCAAATAGTATTAGGACATATTTGTCATAGTCTTTATCGATGATATTCTTGTCCATTCTCGTGGTAAGGATGACCATGAAGAACATCTTAGAATTGTGTTGAAAACACATAGATATCACCAGTTGTTCACCAAATTTAGTAAATATGAATTTTTACTATGATCAGTATCTTTCCTTGGTCATATTTTTTCTAGTGGTGGCATTAGAGTTGATCCCCAAAAGACAGAAGTAGAAAGAAACTGGCTTAGACCTATCTCTTCATCAAATATCAAAAGTTTCTTAGGTTTAGCTGCTATCACAAACTTTTTGTTGAAGGTTATTCTTCTATTGAATCCCCTTGTCTAGATTAACTCAGAAAAAAGTTAAGTTTCAGGGTTCAAATTCCTGTGAGAAGAGTTTTCAGGAGTTGAAGACTCGACTCACTTCAGCACCAATTTTAGTGCTACTTGATGGTACAGATGGATTCATTGTCTATTGTGATGATTTTAGAATTGTCCTGGGTTGTGTTTTGATATAGGAAGGTAAGGTTCTAGCCTATGCCCCTAGACAGTTTAAGCCTCACGAAAAGAACAACCCTACCCATGATCTTAAGCTAGCTGTTGTGGTCTTTGCATTGAAAATTTTGTGACACTATCTTTGTTGAGTGTGTGCGGATGTATTCACATATCATAAATCCTTGAAATATATGTTCACTCAGAGAGAGTTAAATCTTCGTCAGAGAAGGTGGTTAAAATTTTTGAAAGATTATGACATGAGTTTGTTGTATCATCCGAGCAAGGGCAATGTAGTTGTAGATGCCCTTAGTAGACTGTTTAAGGGTAATGTAGCTCATGTAGAGAATGATAAGAGAGAATTAGTTTGAGAGGTTCACCATTTAGCTAGTTTGGTATGAGGTTGGTTGACTCAGCAGAGGGGAATGTTTGGGTCCAGATTTGTTCAGAATCTTCTCTAATTTTTGAAGTGAAAGAGTAGCAGGATAAAGACTCCAGTTTTGTCAAACTGAATGGTTCAGTTAAAGACCAAAAGGTAGAGGTTTTGTCCCATGGGGGAGATGGTGTGTTGAGATACCATAGTAGATTATGTGTGCTATGTGTTGACAATTTAAGGTAGTGGATTATGGAATAAGTGCATGGTGTGCACTACACAATTCACCCAAAGGCCACCAACATATACCGCGATTTATGGGAAATCCATTAGTGGAGTGGTGTGAAGAAACATATCGCAAAATTTTTAGCCAAGTGTGTATCGTGTCAAAAGGTTAAGGTAGAGCACCAAATACCTGGTAGCATATTGCAGGAGTTTGGCATTCCCAATTAAAAGTGGAAAAAGGTGAACACAGATTTTGTGATAGGGTTACCCCATTCGCGTCGACAAAATGATTCGATATGGATTATTGTAGACAGATTGTAATGCCCCAAAATATCATCCCGAGATGCCACACGGTGCCCAAGGCTACACGTAGCCTCAAGCGAACCCTTTAAGCCAAAACACTACCCTTGGGTTCCAACACAACAACATACACGCGATGCTAAGGATATATATATAAGTATATATCATATCACATCACACATGGCACGGAATATCGTTAGACTATACATATATGGAATGTCTATACATAAACCAACCCAACAATACACTAGTCTGACAAAGCCTCTATACAGAAAAATCAACGAGCCATTGGGACAAACCCCCAACTGACTCAACAGACCAAGGGGATCACAAAACAACAGCACCAAAACTAGCAACTTGGTCCTCGAACCATGAGGACTCACCATTGAAGCAACATAGATGCGGCACTCGGATATCACTGTCGTGGCTGCGGTTTGGTACCTGAACCTACATCATCGTAAGAATATAGACCATAGAGAAATATGTGGGTCAGCACAAGATACGTACTGAGTATGTGGGGGCGCATGCAAAATATAAATAATATCATAAATTTCGTAAAAACATACATACAGACCATAATGACATACCTGGCTTGAGTGACATTGAATCATGCAACTCATAACATCTTAAGATAGGAAATGTAGGAGAAAAACCTCATAAATCATTATAGATCATCATAGGCATCTTGACTTACCACTTCAAAATTTGGAGTGACTCGGTATTTCAATAAAAATGACTCTTATGGATAGGGAAGTTTCCTATAACCGATAAGCCCACGTGAGCTACGTGGAATACCAATATTTAAAATCCTCCATTGATGGGAGCGTCATACTCTTTGCCAGGGAGTACAACCTTAAAACTGCAATAATCATAATTGGGCTCTCTGACCAATAATATCATCATCAAACATCCCTACGGTGGCACATAGGTTTGGGGAAATACAAAATTTCCCTCTCGGTGCTAAGTACTACTCCCCGATAAGCTCAGAACGCGTTAGGAAATCCACCACAACATCACAAGGGTCTATCATAAAGACCAAATCAAATCTATTTCTTATTTATCCAATCATATCAATTTGTGGATTCCTAACTCAACACATTTTAGCTCAAAACATTTTAATCTTCCTCAACATCAACAACGTATCAATGCGTTGAACCATAACCGACTCGACATTTGGAAAAGGATATGAAGACTTAATACATAATATTTTTAACAATTTAACTCATCAAAACCATCCGAAAAATACCAAGACTCATTGCAACTTCAATATCAACATTTCTCAATTTGCCATCCAACTCTCATTTAAAGGTACTTGAGACATCAACCCATAGTAAGGATATAGAATTTCTAATATCAATTATAAATTCATATTAATAAAATAGTGGAATGATAGTATAAATCAAGGCTTAACAAATTAAATCATCATACTCTCATAATCAAATACTTTTTGGACATAATTCCATCTCAACATCATACAGATATCGGATGACATAATCCCATAGCTCATGGACAATAATATAAGATATAAAACCATATTTCCAATTCATGGTAAAACATGTAAAATATTATGTCAATGTAATTCAACAAAAATACCTGGCACAATATCGAAAGGATAATCTTATTCAAAGACCCACATACCTAAAAATGGAAGATAAATATGATCTTCCGACTCTGGAACTTTATTCAAGAAAATAAAGAATGCTTCTCGAAGCCCTTAATATGATCGACTCGAATCCCAAATCAATTTAAAATTTCCACGATTCAATCAAGAGACATAGAAGGATGAAATTTGGAGTAGTAGGGTTGGGGTTTGAGCCTTAGGAAATTTTGGAGAAAAATGAGCCATTAAATGCTCTTAATGGACTTAAATACATGGTTTACCCGGATGGATTGGAGTGGAACTGACCAAAATACCCTTAAAAACTAAATAATGTCAAATCTATCCTTTGGTGGTCTATTTTGATAGGCTGAAGTAGATCGACCATAACTTTTTTCTCCGATGGCCAAATTAGATGAAACCAATATCATTGGAAAGAGGACTTTCAAAGATTTATGTTGATATATAGTAGCTCACCCAGATCATTATTTACAAGGATTTATGATCGTTTGAAGTTGACCCTAAAATTCACCTGGCCTCAGTATTTTTAGCCTGTACATTTACTGTTCACCACTATTCACGGTTAGATCAGAATGATCATAACTCATCGCTCGAGTGTTCGTTTTGGATGATCTATATATCATTGAAAATATTATTCGGTGCTCTACTTGATGACGGATCGCATATCCTGAAATTCCAAACAAAAAAATTATTAATCATGATAAAGAAAAGAATTCAACATATTTTCATCCCAGATCTTAATGAAAAATTTTTACGGGGCATCACACAGATTGACCAAATAACCCTTTTTTTGCCAGTTCACATGCCCTACACAACTAAAATTATGCTAAGTTGTATATTAGAGAGTTAGTTAGATTGCTTGTAGTTCCTTTGTACATCATTTCAGATAGGAGTACAAAGTTTACTTGTAATTTTGGAAAGCCTTTCAGAATGGTCTTGGTACCCAAGTTCAACTCAGTTCATATTTTCATTCCCAGATAGATGATCAGGTAAAGAGGACCATTAAAACCTTAAAGGATATGTTGAGAGCATGTGTTCTTGATATCAGAGGCAGTTGGGATGACCACTTTCCATTGATCGAGTTTGCCTACAATAACAATTACAATTCTAGTATTCAGATGGCCCCATTTGAGGCTCTTTATGAGAGAAGATGTATATCACCAGTCGGTTGGTTCAAAGTAGGTGAGGCCGCTTTAATTGGACCAAATATGGTGTTTGAAGCCATAGAGAAAGTTCAGTTGATTCGAAAGAGATTGAAAATAGCTCAAAGTCATCAGAAAACTTAGGTAGATGCAAGAAGGAGAGATCTTGAGTTTAAAGTAGATGATCTTATGTATTTGAAGGTTTCACCAATGAAGGAAGTGAAGAGATTTGGCAAAAAGGGGAAGCTTAGTCCCCGATAAGCGGGTCCCTACAATATTTTGTGTCGTGTAGGGAAGGTAGCGTATGAGATTGAGCTACTTGTAGAGTTTTCATTAGTTCACCTAGTGTTCCATGTGTCCTAATTGAAGAAGTGTATGGACAATTTTGTTGTCGTAATCCCTCTAGAAAAAATGGATATTAATAATAGCCTTTCACAAGAAGAACTTCCAATAGATATTCTTGATCATCAGATCTGTAGACTAAGGAACAAAGAAGTTCCCTTGGTCAAAGTTCTATGGTGAAATTAGTTTATTGAGGGTGCTATTTGGGAAGCAGAAGCAGACATGGGTACAAAGTATCCTTACCTTTTCTCCACAAACTCAGATTCAGCTTAAGGTAATAATCTTCCTTAATTAAGCTCTTTTCTAGTCTCAGTTTCAGCCATGTGATTATCTTCATGTCAAGTTATGCATTCGTAGATTAGTTTAGTCGCTCGGTACGATTTAGATTCAATTAGGCATTTTTGTTTTTGTTGTGCATATAAGCATATAGTCTCAGTTCCTCAGTATCAATAGTTTATATAGTCTCATTCAAGGATAAATTTTCACAAGGTGGAGATGTTGTAATACCCCGTACTTTTCTTAGTTCTATTTAACTCTTAGTATGTCAAGGGTTACCTTTAAAAGTGTATAACTCTTTATAAATGTACAATTTGCTCGATCTAGACCCATCAAATAATAGATAATTGAATTATCTTTCCGATGATACTAATTTCATCATTATCCAGTACTCGGGTGAGAAGTTATGGCGGTTTTGGTGAAAAATAGTAGTTCACCGCGATACCACCGCATCACGGTGAAATGCAAAATCATAATTGTTTATTTTCCAATAAAGGCCTACGATTACGCCGCATCACGGTGAATCCCAAAATCCCATTCATCCCTTTCCAGTAGCTCAATACGATTGTTTGGTGTCTGGCTAGAAATCGCACTGGAGCATTGCATCGCATCATAGTGGAGTGCAAAATGGCACTCATCCTTTTCCAGTGATGCAACGTGATTATGCCGCATCACACCAGAGCCAAAAATGGCACTCTTCCCTTTTTTAGTAAGACACAGCGATGGTGCCGCGTTGCGGTGGAGTGCAAAATTAGGATTTCTAGTTCCGAATTAAATTTTCCATAGGGAAATGTAGTTATTTTCCAAGCCCCCAAATCATTAAAAACACAATATTAAACCTATTCTAAGCCTAATACGCTTATTATTCATCAAATTACTCTCCAAGAAACCCTAGAACCTCAAATTTCAAACCCCAAGAAATATAAATTCCACCATTCTTTTTCCAAGATTACCCAAAATTCAAGATTTTCAATTCAAGATCTTAAAGAAACAATCTTTAAAATTACAAATAGGAACTCAAAGTTCAAGCTTCTTCATCCATTCATTAATTAAAATATGTGGGGTAATGAACAGGGATAATACTTTCATCCCAATGCCCAAAATTAGTTCTAAAGTTGAACTTTTCATAAAATTATTTGAATTTCAATTTAGGGTTTATACCCACTCATCACTATTTGAAGATTATGGTATTACAAGTGATTTAGATGTTGAATTGCATATCTACTTTCTTCTTTTCATGTGTTTGACATTAATTTTCAGATTTAGAATTGAATTATCAATACTTTCCTTTTTAAGAATGAACTTTATAATAATTTGACGTAAATTTGATGCATGGGTTACCGAGCCATGGTTGAATAGTGATGTTTCAAGAATGATAATGCTTTAATCATCCTATGATTAGTTATTTTCATATTTCGAACAAAATTTGATCTTTTAATTGCAACTTAGATATGGAATCCTCATTACAGTTTTAATTATAGTGTACAGTAAATAGAAACGGAAGCAGTTTTAATAATCCATTATACTAGTTTTAAAAGTGGTTTCCTATAGAATGAGCATACAAATTAAAGGAAATAGTATTTAGCACCGAGTTGGGTATGTTCACATGCCTCTGAACTATGAGCCAGTTTAGGTTCTGATTATCAGATTATTCCCATTTCTATATGGATGACAGTTACAGATGTGATCACTTAGCTTAGGTTATACTCCTTCGCAAGAGTATGACACCTGTCCCCAATGTGCAATTTTCCCATAAGGGAACTAAACGTTAGCTAATATGATAGCTCACATAGTGTATATCGCTTAGAAGAACCTCCTTACAGAAAAGAGTGATCATAACAAAAAAGCTTTTAGAAACTAAATGTAAAGGCTTACATCTTTATTCAGATATTTCTTTACATAAGACATTAGCTACTAGATTTCAGGTTTTAGTTTGCAGATATAAAAGTGAGTCCTTTCTATACTTAGTCCGCATGTTTTAAAGGTAGAACCCAAGTACAACTTTTAGAACTAAGTGTTATGACTCAAGATTAATATGGAATGCTTTACTACTCATGATTATGATTCTCAGTTTACAGTTATTCCAGCTAATGTGAGTTATCTACACTTAGCCTGAATTCTTTCATAAATTTATAATAGTGTTAAGATATTATTTTACTTATGCATTCACCTCCATATGCTTGGTACATTCCAAAAGTACTGATCCATATATATGTCTATGTGCTATATTATTTAATAATGTAGGTTCAGGTGCTCAATTTAAGCAGCATAGTGATTTCGAGCATCTCCATCTATATCTCGATAGTTGGTGAGTCCTTATAGTTTGGGACCTAGTCATTTAGACTTTCTAACTTATTACAATGGTTGATTCAGTATTTTTAGTTAATTTGAGTCAGTTGTGGGCTTGTCCTAGTGGCTCTCTAGTTATTAGCAGTAGAGGCTTGCCAGACTGCTAGTTATGATTCAGATTTCCAGTGTTGATTGTCCAGAATTTTATGTCTATTATTTTTAGATATTATTTTCACATAATTTAAGCTTAGATCAAATAGACTTCTCATTAATTTTATGTTTATATTTCTCTATTTTGACTTATTGATTAGTAGGAGGCTTACAGGGTTAACTTGAGGCTACTCGTAGTCTTGAGAACCATTGACGTCTCGAGACCCATTTATCCTTCATGTGTGAAGTGTGGTAAGTATTATCTTGGTGAGTATTTATTGGGACAGAAAGGTTGTTATGGTTGTGGTAAGTTAGGTCATGGAATCAAATAATATCTGCAGGCTAGACAGGGAAATAGCAATATTCATCCCTAGACTCAAGCTACTAGCATACTAGGTCTTCTAGGTCTCCTAGTCTCTCCTTAGGACGCATCATCCAGTACAGGTGGCAGTCAGTGCCAGAATTAGTTTTGTACTTAAGCATCTTATTTTGAGCAAGAGAGTTCACTAAATATTGTTACTAGTATGCTTTTTGTCTTTCGTATTGATGTTAATATGTTGTTAGACCTAGGGTCAAATCTCTCTTATGTGACCCTACTAGTTGCAGTAAATTTTTAAGTAGGTCTTGAAAAACTTCTTAAGCCCTTCTTAGTTTCTACCTTAGTGGGTGAGTTAGTTGTTGCCGATTGAGTCTATAGAAAGTATCCTATCGCTGTCCTTCATAAGATTATGTTACCATACTTAATAGAGCTAGATATGGTTAACTTTGACCTTCTTATGGGATCCATTCATGGTAGGCATCTATAGATTGTCGCACCCGAGTGGTAAAGTTTCAGTTTCTAGATAATCTAGCCTTTAAGTGGGAAGGTAATTCAGTGTCTCCCAAAATTCATATTATATCCTATCTTAAGGCTAGAAATTTTATCTAAAAAAGGTGTATCTATCATCTAGTCCAAGTCAAATATACTAAGTTTGAGGCTCTAGCAGTTCAGTTAGTTAGTGTAGTCAATGAGTTTCCTGGAGTTTTTCCTAAAGATTTGCCAGGGGTACCTCCTGATAAGGCAATAGAATTTAGTATTGACCTTCTTAAACATACTCAGCCCATCTTTATTCTTCCATATTGTATGGCTCCAGCTGATCTGAAGAATTTAAAAGAATAGCTTAAAATATCTTAGATAAAGGTTTCATAAGGCCCAGTGTCTTTCCATGGTGCACCGTTATCCTATTCATGCGAAAGAAAGGTGGTTCTTTGTAAATGTCCATTGACTATTGTCATCTGAATAAGGCCACAATTAAAAACAAATATCCTCTTTCTAGGATTGATGATTTATTAGACCAACTCCAAGGTACAAGTTACTTCTCTAAGATAGACCTTAGATACAGCTATCATCAGCATATAGTAAGGGAATATGATATTCCAATGGCAGCTTACAGAACTCATTATAGTAATTTCGAGTTTCTGGTCATTTCCTTCTGGCTAAAAAATCTCGTAATAGCCTTCATGGACTTGATGAACAGAGTGTTTGAATAGTATTTGGATATATTTTTCATAGTATTTATCGATGATATTCTTGTCCATTCTCTTAGTATGGATGACCATGCAAAACATCCTAGAATTGTCTTGCTAACACATAGAGATCACCAGTTGTTCACCAAATTCAGCAAATATGAATTTCTGCTATGATTAGTAGCTTTCGTCTGTCATATTTTTTCAGGTGATGGCATTAGAGTTGATCCCCAATAGACAAAAGCAATAAGAAACTGGCTTACACCTATCTCTCTATCAAATATTAGAAGTTTTTTGGGTTTAGCTATTATTACAAGTGTTTTATTTAAGGGTTTTATTCTATTGCACCCCCTATGTCTAGATTAACTCAGAAGAAATTTAAGTTTCATTGGTCAGATTCCTGTGAGAAGAGTTTTCAGGAGTTGAAGACTCGACTCACTTCAGCCCAAGTTTTAGCTCTACCTGACGGTATAGATGGATTCATTGTCTATTGTGATACTTCTAGAATTGGCCTCGGCTGTGTTTTGATATAGAGGGGTAAGGTTCTAGCCTATGCCTCAAGATAGCTTAAGCCTCATAAAAAGAACAAACCGTCCCATGATCTTGAGCTAGCTGATGTGGTATTTCCAATGAAAATTTGATGACATTATCTTTTTGGGGTGCATGTGGATGTATTCGCAGATCACAAAAGCTTGCAATATGTGTTCACTCAGAGTGAGTTGAATCTTCATCAGAGAAGGTGCTTAGAATTGTTGAAGGACTATGACATGAGTGTATTATATCATCCGGGCAAGGCTAATGTAGTGGTAGACGCCCTTAGTAGACTGTCAATGGGTAATGTAGCTCATGTAGTGAATAATAAAAGAGAATTAGTTCGAGAAGTTCACCATTTTCTTAGTTGGGTGTGAGGTTGGTTGACTCAGCAAAGGGGAATACTTAGGTCCAGATTAGTTCAGAATCTTCTCTAATTTATGAAGTGAAAGAGAAGCGGGATAAGGACTCCAATTTTGTCACACTAAAGGGTTAAGTGAAAGACCAAAAGGTAGAGGTTTTTTCCCAAGGGGTAGATGGTGTATTAAGATACCAGAGTAGATTGTATGTGCCATGTTTTGATGATTTATGGCAGTGGTTTATGGCAGAAGTGCATAGTGTGTGTTATTCAATTCACCCAGGGGCCACCAACATGTACCGCGATTTGTGGGAAATCTATTGATGGAGTAATGTGAAGAAAGATATCACATAATTTATAGCCAACTGTGCAACTTCTCAATAGGTTAAGGTAGAGAACCAAAGACCTAGTGCCGTATTGCAGGTGTTTGGTATTCCTACTTGGAAGTGGAAAGAGGAGAACATTGATTTTATGATAGGGTTACCCCATTCTCGTCGACAACATAATTTGATATGGGTTATTATGGATAGATTGACTAAATAACATATTTCTTTCCAGTTCAAACACCCGGCACAACTGAAGATTATTCTAAGTTGTATATCAGAGATTTGGTTAGATTTTATATAGTTCCCTTGTACATTATTTCAAATAGGGGTACTCAATTTACCTCTAATTTTGGAAAACCTTTCAGAAAAGTCTTGGTACCCAAGTTCATCTCAGTTCAGCTTTTCATTCACAGATAGATATTCAGGTAGAGAGGACTATTTAGAGCTTAGAGGATATGTTGAGAGCATGTGTTCTTGATATCTAAGGGAGTTGGGATGACCAATTACCGTTGATTGATTTTTCCTACAATAACCGTTACTATTCTAGTATTTAAATGGCCCCATTTGAGGCTCTGTATAGGCAGAGATATAGATTACCAGTCTATTGGTTTGAAGTA
Source organism: Capsicum annuum (assembly GCF_002878395.1). Classification (NCBI taxonomy): domain Eukaryota; kingdom Viridiplantae; phylum Streptophyta; class Magnoliopsida; order Solanales; family Solanaceae; genus Capsicum; species Capsicum annuum. The sequence goes on along the minus strand of NC_061117.1, from coordinate 75,384,933 downwards.
GGTGAGGACGCTTTAATTGGGCCAAATATTGTGCTTGAAGCCATGGATAAAGTTCAGTTGATTCGAGAGAGATTGAAAATAGCTGAGAGTTATCAGAAATCTTATACAGACGTAAGAAGGAGTAATCTTAAGTTTGAAGTAGATGATCTTGTGTAGTTGAAAGTTTCACCTATGAAAGAGGTACATAGATTTGGCAAAAATAAGAAAGCTTAGTCCCCGATTAGTGGGTCCCTATAAGATTTTGAGTCATATGGGGAAGGCAGCGTATGAGCTTGAGCTACCTGCAGGGTTTTCATCAGTTCACCTAGTGTGCCATATGTCCTTATTTAATAAATGTAAGGACAATTTTGTTGTCTTAGTCCCTCTAGAAAGCACAGATATTAAAAATAGCCTTTTATATGAAGAACTTCAGTAGATATTCTTGATCCTCAGATCCGCAGACTAAGGAACAAAGAAGTTCCCTTGGTCAAAGTTCTTCGGAGAAATTAGTCCATTGAGAGTGCTACTTAGGAAGCAGAAGTAGATATGGGTACCAAGTAACCTCACCTCTTCTCAACAAACTAAGATTTAGCTTAAGTTAATAGTCTTCCTTAATTCAGTTCTTTTCCAATCTCAGTTTCACCATGTGATTATCTTCATGTCAGGTTATGCATTCACAGATTAGTTCAATCGCTAAGTATGATTTAGATTCAATCATGTCATTTTTTTAGTTGTGCATGTCAGCATATAGTCTCAGTTCCTCAGCATCCTCAGTTTATATAGTCTCATTCAAGGACGAATATTCCCAAGGGGGAGATATTATAATACCTCGTACTTTTCTTAGTCTCGTTTAGATCCTAGTATGTCAAGGGTCAACTTTAAAAGTGTATAACTCTTGATACATGTATAGTCTTCAAGCTTTAGACCTACCAAATAGTACATAATTGAATTAGCTTTCCAAAAATACCAATTCCACCTTTATCCAGTACTCGGGTGAGAAGTTATGGCATTTTTAGTGAAAAATAGTAGTTCAGCGCGATAGCACCGCATCACAGTGAAGTGCAGAATCATAATTGTTCATTTTCCAGTGGAGGCCTGCGATTACATCACATCGTGGTGAAGCCCAAAATCACATTTGTCCCTTTCCAGTAGCTCATCATTATTGTCCAGTATCAGCCCAAAAATCGCAGTGGAGTATTGCATCGCATCGCGTGGAGTGCAAAATGACACTCGTCCCTTTTCTAGAAAGCCACCACAATGGTGCCGCATTGCAATGGAGTGCAAAATTGGGATTTCCGGTTATGAATTAAATTTTCCAAAGGGCAACGTATTTGTTTTCTAACCCATTCTAAGCCTAATACTCTTATTATTCATCAAATTACTCTCCAAGAAACCTAGAACCTCAAGAAATCTAAGTTCTACCATTCTTTTTCCAAGATAACCCAAAATTTAAGACCTTCAAGAAACAATCTTAAAGAGCACAAATAGGGATTAAAAGTTCTAGATTCTTCATCCATTCATTAATTAATGTATATCGGGTTATGAATAAGGATAGTCCTTTCATACTTGGCCCCAAAATTAGTTTTAAAGATGAATTTTTCATGAAATTATTTGAATTTCAGTTTAGGGTTTATACCTACTTATCACTATTTGAAGATTATGATATTACAAGTGATTTAGATATTGAATTGCATGTCTACTTTCTTATTTTTATGTGTATGACATTAATTTCCAGATTTAGAATTGAATTATCAAAACTTTCATTTTTAAAAATGAACTTTGTAATGATTTGACATAAATTTGATGCATGGGTTACTAAGCCCTGGTTGAATATTGATGTTTCAAGAATGATAATACTTTAACCATCCTATGATCAGTTATTTTCAAATTTTGATCAAGATTTGATCTTTTGATCTCAGCTTAGATATAGAATTCACTTTGTAGTTTTAATTACAGTTTATAGTAAATAGATACACAAGTACTTTTAATAATAATCCATTATACTAGTTTTAAAAGTGGATTTCCTATAGAATGAGCATACAAATTAAAGGGAGTATTATTTAGCACCGAGTTGGGTATGTTCACATGCTCTAAAACTACGAGCCAATTTAGGTTCTGATTATCATATTATTCCCATTTCTATATGGATGACAGTTACAGATGTGATCACTTAGCTTCGGTTATACTCTTTGGCAAGAGTATGACACCTGTCCCCAATATGAGATTTTCCCATAAGGGAACTAAATGTTGGACACTATGATAGCTTACATAGTAAATGTCGATTAGAAGAACCTCCCTATAGAAAAGAGTGATCATAACAAAATAGCTTTTAGAAACTAAGTGTAAAGTTTCACAACTTTATTCAGATATTGCTTTACATAAGACATTAGCTTCTAGATTTCAGCTTTCATTTTATAGATATAAAGTAAGTCATTTTTGCACTTAGGCCGCATGATTTAAAGATAGAACCCAAGTACAACTTTTAGAACTAAGTGTTATGACACAAGATTAATATGGCATGCTTTACTACTCATGATTATGATTCTCAGTTTTCAATTATTCCAGCTAATGTGAGTCATCTATAATATTGTTAAGATATTGTTTTACTTATGCATTAACCCCATATGCTTGGTACATTCCAAAAGTACTGATCCATATATATTTCTATGTGCTACATTGTTTAATAATGTAGGTTCAGGTGCTCTGTTTCAACAGCGTGAGTGATTTTGAGAATCTCCATCTACATCTTGATAGTTTTTGAGTCCTTATAGTTTTGGGAACTAGTGATTTAGATTTTCTAACTTATTACAATAGTTGATTTGGTATTTTTAGTCAGTTCAAGTCAGCTGGGGGCTTGTCCCAGTGGCTCTCTAGTTATTAGCAGTAGAGGCTTACCAGACTACTAGTTATAATTTAGATTTCCAGTATTGATTGTCTAGACTTTTATGTCTAGTATTTTTAGATATTATTTTTAAATAATTTCATCTTAGATCAAATAGACTACATATTGATTTTATGTTTATATTTCTCTATTTTTAGTTACATATTAGCAGGAGGCTTACAGGGTTAACTTGAGGCTACTCATAGTCTTGAGCACCATGTGACATCTCAGGATCAATTTTTAGGGCATTATAGTGTTCCCCTAGCTTCTCAACTACGTAACATTCCCGTGTTCAATCCACCTAACAAACTTCTCTATATGAAAAGTTGACAAGTTATGTACTATCAACCATCTAGTGAATGTATTGATAAATCTCACACTTTACCTTCTAAGTTTTGGGGCGCCACCTTATTGTTCCTTATCTCTAACCTCAGTACAACTCTTACCTTTTGAGTATCGAGCAGATTAGATGAGGGTTAATCTCCTTGAATTACTATTGTAACCTCATTTTCCAAATCTCAAACTCCCTTGTGAGGACGTTATTGAATATAGGCAATTCCCAAGATTCTGTTAAAGCTAGGTACAATTAATATAAAGAAGATTGTAATACACCCAAGTCTAGCAGAAAAGATAAATCTCCCACTTTTCTTACATAGCTAATCCACTAGGATTTTCATAACCCTAGTCAAAGAATTTAGATGTTCGTGCTTATGCAATAATCCATGATAGGAAAAAAAGAAGGCATGTAATTAATAACATAATAATGAAAGAATAAAACCCAAAATTTCCAATTGAATACGAAACCAAAATCTGAAGACCTAAATCTCATTGATCAAAGTATGTGAAACGTATCAAAAGTATTGTAAAAGTGCATAACCTAATAAAGGAATAACCCTAGGGTATTTATATTTTCTCAAAATACTATGAAATCCTAATAAATATGGAATATGAGAATTAAGTTGGGAATTATTTTGACTCGTAAGGTCTCTTCACAAGTCGTATGCTACAAGCCATATGCCTCAAGTCGTAGGCATTCTAGTGAAATTTTATCTTCAAGACTTCAATACTTTATTGTCACTATGATTCCTCACCATGAGTCGTATTCAGTCCCTGTGACTTATGGTCTTCACTCGTTAACACTTAAGCTACAAACTTCAGGACCTTGCACACTAGTCTCATTAAGATTTCTTAATACGAGTTATAGTCTGACCTTATGATGCATAGTCTTCTATGACTTCCCTTTTGGACCTTAACTTCTCTCATTTATTTTAATATGGATTTACACTATGACTCATAGCTACTCATTACAAGTCGTGGTCACCCTTTACGTAGCTCCTCAACTCAAGTAGTAGTCATTGATCTTCTTATAAGTTGGGTTACGAGTCGTATAGTGTCAGAATGATTTGTAACCTGACCAGTACTTTAACTCTTGTAGAGACTTTTCTTTAAATTTTCAGCACAAGCTACTTTCAACCTGACTTCCCTGGAATCATGTAACAAACACATCATATCCACCAAAATAACCTAAGTCCAAGAATAAATTCCTTGTTTTAACCATAGAATATGCTGTGAAATCCAGCATATCATCCGTAAAGTAGTGTCAAGTAGAGTTTTTTTATGGCTGTGTAGCATACTACACTTATAAGGGAGAGGCTATGAGGCATTTAGCGATGTTTCTCTTTCTTGTTTATCTAATTTAGGCTATAGAGTCTAAGGAATCGAACTCCTATAATCCCCATTTTTTTGTACTTTAGATACCATCTCCTAGATGATCTGATGCGGGTGGAAACTCCTTTGTCCCACTTAAGGAAAATGTTGATAAGACTTGACCTACTTATGGAATACGTACCCTTAAAGGGGTCCAGCTCTTGATTGCCCTCGTAGAGTTTCAGCGGTTCCCTCTTTCCCTCCTCGGACACCTTAGGGCGATGTTTCTAATGTTATTGCTCTATTTTCTTATCCAATTGATGGCCTCTCAGACTAATCATGTTTCTTCTATTCCTCTATCTTCTAAGGTCACTAGAGTTGGTCAATTTATGAGGTTGAGCATTTCAAATTTCACCAATTTAAAGGTTGCGAAAGATTATTAAAATATCATTGATTAGATAAATAATATTTTTTGTATGATACACATTTCTAAATCTGAAGGTGTAGAGTTTTCTGTATACCAGCAGAAGGATGTGACATATCAATAGGGTAAAGTGTATGAGAAGATAAGGGGAGATGATGTTGAGCTGGCTATGTGGGATGATTTTTCTTGTACTTTGATGGATCTTTTCTTTCCTCAAGAGTTGAGAGAGGCAAAGTCTAAGGAGTTTGATAATTTGGAATGAGGAAGGCTAACTATGAAAGAATATACCTTAAAGTTTCATTAGTTATCTCATTATGTTCTAGAGTTGGTTTCATTTATGAGGGTGAGGATGAGAAAATTCTCTTTAGGCTTACCTCAGGACATAGTGTTGGAGTGCAAGGCCATCTTGGTGAACGAGGATATGGATATCTCTAGGCTGGTGGTGTACATATAGCAGGTTAAAAAGGAGAAATAGAAATAAGCCAAAATACAAGAAAGGAAAAGTAAGAAATTTAGGTATTCTGAGCAGGGAAGAGGCCATTATAATAATGGTAGGAATGGCAGGCAGTTATCTATAAAGAAGTGGGGAAATTTTAGTTCCTACTCTTTGGCTAGTGCTCATTTAAAGATGTTGGGTGATCGATGTTTCCATAATTATAGTGGATTTAGGGAACCAGTGTAGCTCATATGGTTCCATCTTAACCTACATGTAATTTCTGCAAGCAGGTAGACCATAGAGTTTGTCATGAGGAGAGGATTTACGTTTCAAGAGTGGTAAGCCTGGTCATATACACTGGGATTTTTCTTCATCTATGGATTCTACTTAGGTTAATAAGGTTTTGGTTTCCTCTTTTTCTACCTCAGCACCAAAGGGTACTACTTCTAGCATCGACACTTGGCGAAATCATCTGGGCTCTCTTGCCACCCATCAGGAATCTGACATTTTTCTTGATATTATCACTGGTATGTTACTACTCTTTTCTAGTGATGTGTATTGTTTACTTGATCCCGTGTCCACTCTTTCTCATGTAACCCCTTATATGGCTATTCATTCTGGTTTCTATCTTGAGTGTATATGTGATAACTTTTTGTGTCTATCTAGTAGATAATTCTATTATGGCTACAAGAGTTTATAGGGTTTGTATGGTATCTATCTATGGTCGGGAGACTGGTGGATTTGATAGAGTTGGACATGCTATATTATTTGATCTTGGTTTAGATTGTCTTCACTCGTATATATCTTTCTTTATTAAAGGATCTGAAAGGTTTGTTTCAAATTCAAGAATAAACCTCTGATTGAGTAAGAAGTTAGTTCCCTAGTTCTTAACGAAAGGTTTATTTCATATCTTAGAGCCAGAAAATTAATTTACAAAGGGTGTCTTTATTCCTTGGTTTGAGTCAGTTTCTAATTCCTGAATGAACCTGTGATTGAGTAGGAAGTTAGTTCCCTAATGCCTAACAGAAGGTTTATTTCATATCACAGAGCCCAAAAATTGATTTCCAATGAGTGTCTTTATCACTTGGTCCGGTTTAAAGATTTTAACTCGGAGGATTCTTCATAGCTATCCATTTTCATAATTTATGAATTTCTAAAGATCTCTCCTAATTATCTTCCTGGTATTTCTCCTTGTAGTGAAATTAAGATCAGGATTGACCTTTTATCAGATACCTATCCTATCTATAATCCTCACTATATAATGACTCTGGCTAAGTTGAATGAAATTAAGGAGAAGGTGATAGATCATCTTGATATGTGTTTTATCTATTCTAATATATCTCTTTGCAGTGATCTTATTCTTTTCATATGTAAGAAGGACGGATCCCTTTAAATATGCATAGACCACACCAGTTGAATAAGATGATAGTGAAGATGAAGTATCCTCTCCCTAGGATTTATGATCTCTTTAATCAGCTTCAGTGTGTTATGTACTTTTGTAAGATTTCTCCTCAGTTGGGTTATCATTTATTGAAAATTAAGGAGGTGGATATCCCTAAGAATGATTTTTGAACCCAATATGGTCATTTGAGTTTTTGGTGATGTCCTTTGATTTGACTAATACTCTGAGCACATTTATAGATCTTATGAACTGGCTATTCCATTAGTTCTTAGATTTGTTTATGATTGTGTTTATTAATGATATATTGGTATTTTCTAGGAGTAAGGTGGATCATGTCGATCACTATCGTATAGTGTCATAGACCCTTAAGTATTAGTGTTTGTATGTTAAATTTTCCAAGGATAAGTTCTGGTTGAATGTTGTTACTTTTTTGGGTTATGCTGTTTCTACTAAAAGGATCATGGTGGATCTACAAAAAGTTGTAGTGGTTAAGAAATGGCCTTGACCCACCACTCCAACAAATATTTAGAGCTTTTTGTATTTTGCACAGTATTATAGGAGGTTTATGGAGTTTTTCTCGCTAATTGCTACCCTATTGATAATGTTAACCTTTAAAAAGGTAAACTTTTTATGGTTGGAGGCTTGTGAGTGTAGTTTTGAGAAGTTGAAGGATAAGTTGACTTTTACTCTTATTTTGACCCTGCCCGAGGGTACTACTGATTTTATTGTGTATTACGATATGTCCCATATGTGACTTGATTGTGTTTTCATACAACATAGAAAGGTGGTGGAGTATGCTTCTAGGAAATTGAAATCTTATGAGAGGATTTATCTTATGCATTACTTAGAATTATTACAGGTGGTATTTGCTTTAATGATTTGGAGCCAGTACTCGTATGGGGTTCATGTTGATATCTATTAAGATCATAAAAGCCTACAGTAAGTGTTCACCCTGAAGGATTTGAATCACAGGCAAAGTATATGGCTTGAGCTTCTCAAGGACTCTAACATGAGTCTCTATTATCATCCACGTAAAGAAAATGTGGTTGTTGATGCTCTTCAAGGGTTATCTATGGGGAGCTTATATCATGTGGATGAGAATAAGTGAGGGTTGGTGAAGGATATTCACTGTTTGGATAATCTTAAAATTCATCTTTTTTATTTTGAGGAGGGAGGTATGGTCGTTCAATAAGTGGTGAAATCATTTCTTGGTGCTGAAGTGAAAGAGAAACAGGTTTTGGTTCCTGTCTTGGTGTTTATTAAGGATGATGTAGGCCAACAAAAAGATATGTCTTTTAAGATTACTAGTAAGGGTATCATGATAAACCTAGGCAGGTTGTGTGTTCTCAATGTTGATGGGCTGTGACAAAATATTTTGGTTGAGAATCATGACTCATGGTATACGGTTCATCCCGGTTCGACAAAGATGTACCATGACTTAAAGGAGATCTATTGGTAGAATAACATGATGAGATATATGTCCAATTTGGTTGGTAAGTGTGTGGTTTGTTAGAACTTGAGGCCGGATGGGTTATCTCAAGAGATTGAGTTGCCTGTATGGAAATAGAAAGTGAGTAATATGGATATCATTACTGGTTTTTTGCAGTCTCATAGTCAGTTTGATTTGATTTGGATAATCATGGATAGGATGAATAAGTATGCTATCTTTGTGCCTTTATGGACTAGTTATACTGCATATAATTATAAGAGGTTGTTCTTTTAGGTGATCATCAAATTTCATGGTGCTCTAGTTTTTAACATCTCAGATCTTGGTATGCAGTTCTCATCTTACTTTTGGCATTCTTTCTAGAGAGGTTTAGGGACTAAGGTGAACCTTAGCACTACTTTCAACCAATAGATGGATGGACAAGCAAAGAGGAAAATTGTGACCTTGGATGATATGTTAAGGGCTTATGTGATTGACTTTGGTGGTACTTGGGTTGATCATTTTTCTCTCAAAGATCTTGCATATAATAACAGCTAGCATTTTAATATTCAGATGGCTCTATTCGAGGCTTTGTATGGTAGGAGTGTCGTTCTCTTATTGGGTGGTTCATAGTTTGATAGGCTGGATTGTTTAGTAATGATTTGATTCACACGTCATGGAGAAGGTGAAGGTGATTAAGGATAGGCTTAAGAATACAGAAAGTCACAAAAATTCGGATGCGGATATGAGAAATAGGGAGTTAGAGTTTGATATTTTCAATTAGGTATTTTTAAGGTGTCTCCTAAGAAAGGAGTGATGAGATTTGGAAAGAGGGAAAGCTTAGTCCCTGGTATGTTAGCTCATATTTGACTTTTAGTAGAGTGGACAATATGGCTTATGAGTTGGATTTACCTTCTTGTTTGGGTTCCATTCACCTGGTCGTCCATGTTTCGATGTTGAAAATGTGTGTGGGTGATCATTTCTTTGATGTTCCTTTGGAAAGTGTTAATGTTTCAGACTCATTGTCTTATGAGGATGTCCGGGTGGAAATCTAGGATTGACAAGCCTGTCATTTGAGGACTAAGGATGTGGCTTTAGTGAATGTTCTATGGAGGAAACAAAAGGTTAAAGAAGCTACATAGGAAGCTGAAGAGGATATGAAGTCAAAATATGTATTCCAGTTTTCTGCTTCGGATAATCATGCTTAAGGTATGTGTATTTCTTAATATCTTTGTTTTATATATTTGTTAAGTTGTGTTCTGTGTTAAGTAATGTTAATGGATGCCTTTTCCTATCATTCGGGGATCAATGATCCTGCGGGGGAAAGTGTAACACCCCAGATTTTATCCTTGAAAAATCCCTGATCTTAAGCTCACTACGCAACCAATGACTCACTATATGAGTCGTAAGGTATTTATATAGGTTTTAATGACCCCAATAATATCCTAACCAGTGTGCCAGCCTGATTTTTATGTTGTGACTGCAACTAGGGGTCATGAATTGTAAAGACTCTATATCAGATGTATAGTTCCAAACTGTACCTTGACAAGTTAAGTTTTCCTAAGTTGCTATGTTCATCAAGACTAGACTCAATGAGTCGTAATGACTCTATACGAGTCGTATGGTACCAATAATATGGTGACCAGTGTGTATCTAAAAGATTTTGTCTTGATTACAACTAGGACTCTACGAGTCATAGGGTCACATGACGGGTCATACAGTGACCCACAGTCATTGGTGATAATTTTTCAAATTTTAATAAACGGCATTTTGGACATTCCCTCTTTACTTACTTACACCCCACGTACATAAAACACCTTGGGACATTATTTCCAAACATTATCGATCATAAACACTCTCTAAAACTCTATCAAATCTCAAAGGCAAAAATAAGTTAGGGTTTGAAGAAATTGACATATAAAGTTTCCAAGGGGTAATTTCTTTTCGTACATCTTGATATCGCAGGCATGTAACTCTTCGTCAAGTATTATTTTGTTAAAGAATGTGTTTATAAATTGTGATTCATATGGTTTTGATGTTGGTTTTGGAACATAGGTTTAGGTTTTTGAATTATTGTCTCTTAAATGATCTTCCTATATCTTATGCATACTTGTACATATTTTGTTGACGGTTTTGAACTTGTGGGGTGTATGGACATGGTTGATCAACTAGGGAATTATGAATCTTCCCAATTTTGTGACCTTTGGCCATTGAATTGATGATAACCCTAACCCACTCTTGTAAAATTTGTTTGAATACTAGAATATGCATATCGAACTATCCTTGGAACTATTTCATAGGATAATAAGTTTAACTGAAACATAAATGGGTTTAAGTCCCAAATGACTAAATGGGTTTGACTCCTAATTGACTAAATGGGTTTGAGTCCCAACTGACTAAACCAGATTGAGCCTTAATTGGAAAAATATTTTGAACTCCTATTGGCTAATGGGTTAGAGTCCCATTTGGCTAAATGGGTCAAAGTCATGTTGGTTATTGGGTTAGAGTCTCAAATGGCTAAATGGATTGGAGTACCATGGGCAGATGGGTTTGAGTCCTAGTTATCTAAATGGTTTGGTTTGGCAAAATTATAAGCATGTATGCATAAGGGTATGACGATACTTATGACTTTCCTTAATGATTGACTTCTTCGGTAATTGAATGGGTTATGTGCAAAATACTTTAATTGGGCTTAAAAGGGAATGTGTAGCTTAGCTAGGAAGGTGGAGGTCCGAAGGGATTAATTCTTGAAAATGCAGTTACCGGTGCGGGTGTCTAAATGACCGAGTTTTTTGTGTCCTCTTTATTATAGTATCAGGTGTTCAAGTCACCCTATGTATATGCTTAGGATGTTTGAGTACGCCTTTCATATATATTATCATTATTCTTTGGTTCGTGCAGCTACACGCAATGGGTCCTGACTAGTGGGTGAGAACTAGGACCCATACTATCCGTAGGTACTATTATGACGGTTAAGATACACAGTACAGGTTAATGTTTTACTTTATGCTAAGACTTATTCCCTATGACAACATATGATATATATATATGTATATGCATTAGATTATGTGCAATGGATTTAACTAATTTTTGAACTGTTGATCATGGCATTATTTTATCCCATAACCTGAGTCACATGTTAGCGCTCAACCGCTAACCATCTTCGGATGTGGTATCCCCACGCAATGCATGAATCAAAAATACTTTTACTTTTCCATCACAGTGACTAGGTGATCGTGGGATAGCTTGTGAGTCTGATTGAAGTGGTAAGCTTTCATTCTCCTGAAGAGATTCATTTCATGGTTTTTATTTTTTAGTCATATACTTTTCGTAGGACTTGTTTTGGCTATATTCAGGGGCATGTCCCAGCTTAGATTAATTTTTTATTCAGATCAATTTAAAAGTTTTGTTGGTTACTATGGACTGGTTATTAGTTATTGATATATCTTAGACTTCTTGAGCTTATCTTTATCTATATTCTTATATGTTCAAAATTCAACCACTTTTAGTGTATTTTGTTCTGTTTGACATGGGAAAGGGGGTGGTATCCAATCCACGATGGACTTGCGATACCCATCATAGCCAGGCCCCAGGTTTGATTCATGACAAAAGTATCAACATCGTTGGCTGCAACCTATTATGGAACAAGATCCACTTCGACCTCCTTATTATTCTTTTGAGGCCTATCATTAAGCTCCTTACCACTCCTCAAAGTTATTGGCATAACTTGATTTGAAGATTCATTTTCACTTTCCAAACCACCTTGAGCCTTGGTATTTTGGTCTTGGGATAATTTCCCAAACTATTGCTCTAGCTAATTCTGAGCCACTTGCTAGTTTTTAATTTCAGCATTCATTTCTTCTTTCCTAGCTAGGATCTTCTTAAAAGTTCCCTCAATATTGTTTGCCTGTGTGTTGTGTTGATGTTGAAACAATTGATTCTTATTATTTCTCCATGAATAATTTGGCTAAGTCTTCCACTTAAGGTAATAGACATTACCATAGTTTGTCTTTTGAGCATTGCCTACAAAGTTCACCAATTCTGGATTCGCACCACATAAGTCTGCAAAGTGGACACTATTTCCACAAATCTCACACTATCTTGGTGTTTTTTGCACTTTATTCACTTTAACTGGAGGTTTTTTCATACCCAATTTGCTGAATTGAACCATTATCTGATTATACATATCGGTCAATAGGGTAGCTAAGGATGTGATACTATTAACTTCAACCATACTTGCAGCCTTTTTCATTGATCTTCTATACATGTCACCATGTAATTCAGGATTTCCTTAAGCAATGTGGTTAAACAAGGTATAAAGCTCGTCATATGTTTTCTCCAAAGCCTGACCATCTACAGTTGAATCTAATAAAATTTTTGTGTTATTGTCAAGGGCTTCAACAGTTTTGGGATAATACCTTATTGAACTGTTGATGGTATGGAAAGTCCCGAAGAAAAGACTTGAATCTCTGCCATGCATGATACAACTTCTAATTTGTCTTCTACTTGAAGCTCAAAATCTCACTGCATAATCTTGTAGTCTTTTCTGATAGAATGAAATAGATGAGGAATTTCCAGACCAAGTCATCCTATGCAGTGATGGAAGCTACCATATCCTCATTCAACCACTTCTTTACTTACCCAAAAAGTGAGAAGGGGAAGAGTGCCAACCTCACATAATGAGTAGACACTACATTTGGGATGAACATGTCACTAATCTCCAAGAAGTTCTACAAGTGGACATGTGGGTTTTCAAGTGAATGTCTGGTTAACTAACCACTACTGGGAAAAATCCGTACCATGTTCATCTTCAGTTCAAATCTACCCCCAAAAGTCGGTCTTCGAATAGCAAAGGTTACATTATTTGCAAGTAGGTTTTCCACTTTGCATACAGTCCTGTGGGCTGGTAGATCTTCAGCCATAGGTGAAGGATGATCTTCTAGCTGAATTTGTGGAATTTCGTAAAAAAGTACTTCTCTCCTTCTTTGGTGTCTGAAAATTTAGAAGCTAAGACAAAGATATTAGAACTTACCGATTTAAAAACTAAAACTAAACTAAGAAGGTGGCAGAGTTATAGGTCCCCAACAAAGATGCCAAAAACTTGTTGTGCCCAAGCAGACACTCAAGTGTACGTGGTCCTCCTATGTAATGTAATAGCCTTATGAAAATCCAAGTATTGATACCATAGGGTATTCTGTAAAACATCTCTCTTATTCAAGTCTCACTACAAAGATTAAATATGTGCTAAAGTAACCACAAAAGTTTGGGAATTTAAAACTATTAAAACTAAACGTAAACTAAATCAATGCGATAAAGTAAAGGTTTAGAATAGTTATGGTGAAGGCGTAGGGAACATGCACTGCAAACATTCATATTCAATTATATAAAATCATTAGTTTGGTTAATTATCTTGGTTGTTTGTTCACGGGGTTTATATTTTGACTACAATCTTCAAAACCTATAATCAATTATCTAACATATCCCCACAACTACATCGTTGAGTGAGTATGCAAGTACTAAGATAAATAAATTAATATTTCATGTCATAATTGAACAAAATAGGGTGTAATTTATACTCTAATCCTAAACACAAATCATAACTTCATTGAACTGATACATTATGATCCTATTCCATCTACCCCACATTCTATCCTATCACTCCTCCTTCCGGGTTCACAATAGAATCTAGCATGTATTCTAAGGATCCTGACTAACTAAAATAGTGATAACAATGATAAACAAACAACAAAAAATAATGAATAACCAATCCCAATTCAATTACTAATAAGAGTATTCATGCTCTTGGCCTTAACCTCAAAAAAGGATGTATTGCCACTCATAGACATACACGTAATCACAATATATTAATCCATATTATAATATAAACAATCTAATATAAAGGAAAAAAACCCTAATTTAATCCTTTTCCAGCGTATTTCAAAATCCCAAGGTCGTCCAAAGTATTTACAATAATTTTTAAGTGTCCTATTTATACTAGGACCGAATTGCCGAATTGAACCAATTGTGTGCCAAGTCCTTATCGTGCCATCTAGACAGCGTACTGCGCCAATATGTCCAAAAATTCCATAGTTTGTCAAGCCAACTACATTGCATTTTTCCTTCAGTTCCATAAGTTATGGTGACTTTTCCTCTTGATTTTCATCTTGTATATCACTCATAAATCTTCTTTATCAACTCACCAAGTATCATATATATCAAACACCACAAATTAGAACTCAAAAATACATAAAATCCTGCACGATGAACTAGAAAGGAACATAGCTCAAACTAAGAGTACTAGTTTTTGTTTTTGCACTTTAACTTTATTGACTTTAAACACATTAAGAACACACCATAAATACTATAAAAACATAACTTAACATTTATATGCTCATTTATACAAAGATTACCTCATTACATATACAAGAGCTCCTTAAAACAAGGCTAATCAAGCATAGATAAAGATACTTAGGTGCAAAAATCCACCTAAGATCACCAAGACATCCGTTTTTGTATTAGGGTGTGACATTCCTTCATGGAAGGCCCTAGTCAAGGACCAACACTATCTCGGGGTTCCAGAATGCTCTAAACATGTTCCAAAATTCTGAAACTCTTTGTAGTGGTCCCATTAACATTCCCTATCATTATTCAACTCAAAAGAACCTTAAAATATATAAGAGATATCAAAATAATATTTTCTAAATTTTAGGGTATAATATTATAGTAGTAATATGTACCCTTGTAAAGTTTATTAGTTACATTTAATAAAGTGCAGTATTCAAGAGGACAAGTGTAGTTGAGAAAGTTTTCTATGCTCAGAATAAATCAATTTTATAGCTAAAAGCATGGTATCCCAATTCTTACCTCATGCCTACGGTATCCAAATTTCATTTCATGTTGTTTCCTATAGTGTGTGGCCTATATTTGAAACTATATTGTTCAATCTTGTTGAACTTATGTCATATGCGTCCCATAAATGATTCCTACTATTCCTTACTTCAAAATGATATACAAGCTTCCTTTCTAAGACTTATGGAGTCCTATAGAGGTCAAACTACGTCCCTATTTTTTTTTATGCTTATGTTAGTTCTTACAATAATAGATCATGCTTCTACATCTCTTAGTATTGATAGATAGAGCCATTTTGTTAGTGCAATTGTTTCATTATACTATATTTGGAATAGATATCTAAAATAAATCTTTATTTTCTCATTCTATATTCCCATAATAGCTTTGACTATATTCAAGGATGAATGATCCCAAGGGGGAGATATTAAAACACCCTAAATTTTTAACCTATGAATAGATCCATTCATTGAAATTGTGTAGACCCAAATCTAATGATTGTTAATTTTTCATAGTTGTTAACATCAATTTTATAGTGTGTGAAGATTCCTAGACATGAATTAATGTCACGAGTAATTCTTGGCTCATATCCTAGTTGAAAGATTTCTTACATATTGAACTCATTTATAGCATTTATTCAAGACCTGATAAATTTTTGATGATTTTATTTTTTACCCTCTCGCATTTGTAATGTCGATTTTTGAATTAACTTATGATTAGCTATTATAAAGAGGTGTTTTCGTAAGATTTTGGAATTTCTGAAAGGGGTTCAGGATCATTTTAAGGCCCTAAGAAAACGAAGGTCCGCGATATTGGTGTGTTATGGAAGTTATCTCCATGATAAAGGTGTAACATGCATGTTACCCTACACGATAGTTGCATCCCACGTCGCTATGTTAAAATCACTCAATTTTATTTTTCACTTAGGGTGTGGGGCTTTTGGTCTTTTCACCATTTTCACAACTTTTAAATATAAAATAACCCATTTTTCCTTTAATTTCCAAAGATCAAAATCATTCTTTTTCCTCTTTAACTCTGAACCCAAGAAACTCAAGGGTTTTACAAAGGATACACCATTCAAGGTTTTAACATCGAATTTACTTCAATTTATGGTGTACTTTAGGCATGTATCTCATTCCATAACTTTAATTTTATATTTGATATTTATTTAATCATTATCAATATGGTTTGAAATTGGGTTGGGGATTTTTATTGATATCACTTGAATTAATATTCCCATATTTTAAATCATCAATTAATACTTTAAATATTTGGTATTTGGACTAAATAGGTACATCTTTATGGGGATTGGAATGAGGAACATAGGTTTTCCCTAATTGATAGCCTTTTGGCTTTGTAATGGCATTAACCCCAACCCACTTTGTAGATTTAGTTTTTGAACATGGATAATCATATAACTAAACTTATTTATGAACCCATTGCATGGTATTAATGGATAAATGGTTAAATTTGATTTGAAAGGCCCTTGGTTCCATGTTTTTGGATTTTATATGGAATTTGAGAGTCAAAGAGTTTCATGAATTGATATTGCATGATTATACAATCTTGCAAGAATAATTGTATGAAAATACCAAGTGATAAATGCCTTAACATAAGAATCTTGGATTAATGGTTTGGTTTATGTGCATACTATTTTAAGTTAGGATTAAAAGGAATTGTGTAGCTCATCGAAATGTGTAGTCCCGCAAGGACTAATACTAGAAACCATATTTTTCAGCGTGGGGTATGTATGAATATGTTCTTGGTTCACATATTATAATTTATAATGATTAGAGCTTTGGTACCTTTAGCCTTTCCTTCATATTTTTCATTTGTATGGCTAACATGCACTAGGACCTTTTCAGCATGAGGAGTTAAACCCATAGAGCCCGTGGGTGCCTTTAGGATGGAGCGAGATACAAAGTTCAGGGTAATGATTCAAACTCTTATGTTCATGACCCTTGTCCCTATCCCATTATCCTATATATTTGTATATAAATGTGATGCAGATGATTTTTGATTGGTTTTTGGCATTGGCATCATTTTATCACTTTCTTTGAGTTTTATGACAATGTTTATCCCACTGACCAGCACAAGATGTTGAATCATTTTATGATGTATGGTCTGAGGGATTTGAAGTTACCCCTTTGTAGTGTTAGGTGGTTCAGTATACTTGTTGAGTGTTTGTGAAGTAGTGAGCCTCCATTTATTTGAAGGACTAGTCATTTCACCAATTTCCATTATGTCGTAGTATTTTGTTGGATTTATTTTTTGGTTTTGGTCCGGGGAATGTCCCAACCTATTTGGCATATCTATTTTTAGAGGCTTTTATGGATAAATGTGGGATTTATATTTGTTTTGATTCATAGAGTTTATATTTAATTATCTATCATTCTTATTATTATTTTGTTGCCATTCATTGTATTCTTTTATTGTTTTCGGTATGTTAGGCTAAGGTTGTGGTCTTTGCCTCACAGTGGTCTTGTGATATCTATCACAACTAGGACCTATTTTGAGTCATGACAACCTTGGTATCAGAGCACGATTAAGGGTCATTCGGTGTCTATAATGCCATGTTGAGTAGAGTTTATTTTTGGGTGTGTAGCTTGACACACTTATAAGGGGACGGCTACAGGGAATTTAGGAATGTTTTCCTTTCTTGTGATCTATTTTGGGATGTAGAGTCTAGTTGTCTTAAAACTTCTCTAACTCCTAGCTTACTCGAGTTTCAGATCATGACTCTCCAAAAATCTAGCATTTGTAGAAAATTTGCAGGAACCTCTACGTTACACAAAGAAAATTTATAGTGACCTCGCTTCGTTTATGGAGTACGGACCTGGTGTAGGGTCCTCGCTCCTGATTGTACTAATCTACATGGGATCCCATAATTCTATCCTAGTCCTCCTGAGGCTTCTCAGGCTTGTGACACTCATGCTCAGTCACCTCAGGGATATATCTCTAATGTTGAGTGATGTTATTCTATTCATATGCTTAGTCAGTTGGTGATATGAAAGTCTTGTCAGTTTGATCATATTGGTTCTGTTGCTCAATCATCAGAGGCCACTCAGGTTGGCCAATTTTTGAGATTGAATCCCTCACTCTTTACAGGCTTTATGGTTGAGGAGTATCCTTTCAAAGTGATGCATGATGCTTATTGTGAGGGTGTAGAGTATTCTTCCTATTAACTAAAAGATGTTTCTTATCAGTGGTGTAAGGAATAGAAAGCAATGAGGGATGATGATGTTGAACTAGCATTATGGGATAAGCTTTCGGGTGCCTTTCTTGATCACTTCCTTCCTTAGGAGTTGAGGAAAGCTATGTTTGAAGACTTTGTGAATTTGAAATAGGGTATGTTGATTCTGATGGAGTATGATCTGAAATTTCAGCAGTTGTCCCATTATGCTTAGGAGTTAGTGGCTAACATGAGATCGAAAATAAGAAAGTTTGCTTCTGGGTTGTCCTATGATTTGGTATGGGAGTGTAATGCTGTGATGTTGAATAATTATATGGACATCTCTGGGATTCTTGTCTATATACAGTAGATGGAAGATAAAAAATAAAGCAAGTAGAGATGGGAGAAAGGAAGAACAAGAAGTTCAGCTATTCAAAGTAAGGTGCAGGTCGGCAAAATAGTGTGAGTGATGGAAGATAGTAGACTAAAAATAAGAATTGAGGGAATAATTACTCGATAGCTAGTTCTCCTTATCCTAAGCCTTCTGGTGATCGTCACTTTCAGACTAGAAAAAATCCTAAGGCACAGGGTACTAAGTCTTAGGTTATTGGAGCTTAGTCACCCCTACATTATCCTCTTTTACATTTTTATAGATTGCTTCATTGTGGTTATTATAAGTAGGGAAGGAACTTGTGTTTAAATTATGGTTAGCCTAGTCACCTATAGAGAAGTTGTCCTATAACTATGGATGCTACTGGAGCTAATAAGGTCTCGATCATCACTTCTTCATCTTTGGCACCTAAGGGCACCATATTTGGTACCAACACTGGCCAGAATAGTGTCTATGCTTATTCTACTAATTAGGAATCTGAGGCATCCTCTTATAACACACCGTAGCATTCTTGATTTAATACCTCACTTAGTGGCATGCTTAAAGAGCTAACTATCTTAAATTTTTCTAAGTGTCAAAATAACTTTGCCATATTTTATGCTCCTAAACTTTTATTATTTCTAATTAAATTTTCCCAACCTCGAGATATGGTTTTTAAGTTGATTCATGTTCAAGGTGTAAAAGGGGTGTCTGGGAGAGATTTTGGATTTTACGTACGACGTTTGATACATGCTAGATGAGCAAAACAGAAGCCCGATGTGATCTCATTACATCACATTGGTAATCATATTGGCAAGACCGATGTGTCGCGTTGCTAATCATATTAGAGAGACCGACACAGTGCGTCAGGTAGCGCATCGGGTGCGGCGTTCGCAGTTTAAAATTTTGGCTCTGGAAGGGTCTTTCAATCTTTTCCCTTATCATATCTCAACCATAACACAAAATTACAACGTCCTCAAGGAATATTTTACCCAAAAACCACTCAAATTTTTCAAGAAACAAACCCTAATATCCCACTCAAGGACTAAGAATCCTTCCTTAAGTTCAGAATCTTTCATGAAACAATCCAAGATTTGGGTTCCACTCCCCATACTAGTGATCTAAGGTACGAGGGACTATCCTAAACCCTATGCACATTGATTTTTGATTTTCAAATTTGTATTAAAGGATATATATATGTATATACGAAATTGTTTCAAGATAACTGATAAACTTGTGTTAAAATTATTACATAATGATGAAGTGTTGTGAAAATTATGGTATGAAGCCCTAAACTTGAATTGTTTTTGTGTGCCTATGATAATGATTACATAGTGAATTTAAATAAGAGCATGGGATATGTAATTCCCTATTTTGTTATGAAATTTTATTGATTTTTCATGTTGAGAGTGGGTTACAAAAATTGTTAAATATTGAATTTATAATGTATACGTTGGAGAATTTCATGAGATAATGGAAGAGTGATTTACTTGTTTTTATGATGATCAAGATTACTATTTATAATGGCTTAAAATTGATTGAAAAGGGTGACCACCATATATTAAGTATTGAGAATTGGTTGGTCTTTTAGCTGTTTTGAATATGAACTTTTGTTCAAAATGTAGAGCTTTTAGGTGGTCAATAAATATTTTTTGAAAAAAGATAAGGGCAGTAGAGATGTGGTAACATGACTTGCAAGTCTAGGTATGACGATACCCTATTTTGATGTGCCCAAAGATACTAAGAAAGAAATAACTTTTCAAAGAAGATATAGTTTAAATAATCTAAGACTGGGCTTAAGAGTGTTAGATGGTTACCTTAAGAAGGCATGATTCAAATGACTGATTGCCCGAAATCGTGGTTTGACAACTTGGGTTTATGATACCCGAAAGAGAAATTATACGTTGGTGATGGCCCAATAGCATAGTAGAGAAGTAGATACTCCAACCCTTGCGGAAAACTTGGGTTGGGGGCTTGGCCATCGAGTCAAGGGCGGATTCCATATAGCCCGTGAAATAGAATAGTTGTAGGGTGTACTATCTGGCTTAGAAGTAAGATAAAGATTAGAGTCATGAATTGCAGAATGTGTTTTTAAGGATTTGGATTATGCCCATGTGTTTTCAACTATTTCAAGATGATTTATGAAATGCTCTCACATATGTTTTATAATAATGTGTATTCTATTTTTGGATTGTTTTACATACCTGTACATTTGTATTAGCCCCCTATATTTCACGATCTGAGACTCAGTCTAGGGTCCCTCTAAGCCGTAGATTTATCAGAAATAAGTATGCAGTCGTGAACCTCCCTTATTTTGAAGGCCTATTTTTAGAACATTGTTATTTCATTTTGTGTTTTGTCCGACTGGGACCTTGTCCAAGTTTTGACAAAATATTGGTTTTAATGTATTAGAGATTTCGCAGAATGATGTTAGATGTTGTTAGAGGGTTATGAATTTTATTTTGAATTGGTTAGTTGGACTATAGTGTCGACCATGACTCCATATTATGATGTTTCCACTTTTCTTATTATTGTATGAACGTTGTACATGATTGCCAGATAGACAGAGGCGCTTGAGCCTTCATAGTTCGGGATTCCGATCGCAGCCAGGGCGTCAGCTTAGGTCATGAGAAACTTGGTGTCAGAGCATAGTTCAAGGTCCCAAAGTGTCTGTAAAATCACTTCAGGTAGAGCTCTATTTATGGGGGTGTAGAGCTCCACACATATAAGCAGAGGGCTATAAGGCATTTAGGAATGTTCTTTTCTTTCATAATTTAGTACATGGTATAGAGTTTGTATGTCCTCTAATTAATGATTTCCTGTATTTCAGAAAGTTAACATGCCTCCTCGTCGATTCAACAAATAGAATGCCCAAGCTGAGGAGGTTCGCCCTACCAATAGGAGCGGACCCATAACAGAGCTCGCACCCTAGAGTTTGTTCCTACTTTTGGAGTTGCTTTAGTTCTGACCAGTCATCCTCGGGTTCCACAAACTGGTGTTAACCATCCCCAACCTCCTCAGAGGGATGTTTCGAATGCTGAGTTTTGACCGTCTATCTAAATAACTATAGAGTTTGTGGCCTCTCAGACCCATTGGTCTGAATATGTGAGTTCTATATCGAGTTCATCTCAGACTACCCAGGTTGGTCAATTCATGAGGTTGAACCCACCTATTTTCATTGGCACAAAGGTTGTGGAGGACCCTAAAGATTCATTAACTAAATGGAGAAAATTTTTAGGGTTATGCATGTAGATAAGGTTGAGGGGGTTGAATTAGGGCCTATCAGTTGAAGGATATGAACAGTCAGTGGTATAATGAATGGGAGGATTCAAAGGGTAGTGATGTTGAGCCTTCAGTGAGGAGTGAGTTTGTGGAAACTTTTCTAGATAGTTTCTTTCCTCAGGAATTGAGGGAGTCAACGGCTGAAGAATTCATGAATTTTAACAAGGGAAAATGAGTGTCAAGGAGTGCACCCTAAAATTTAACCAGTGATCCCGTTATGCTCCAAAATTTGTAGGTAATATGAGAGATTGCATGACAAAGTTTGCATCCGATCTCTCAGATGATTTGGTATTGGAATGAAAATGAGCAATGTTGAATAGAGACATGCACTTCTCCAGGTCGTCGATTCATATACAATAAATAGAAAAGTAGAAGAAAAAGTTGGCAGAGGTAAGGGAGAAGGACAGGCAGGCCAAGAGCGCCAGGTCTACATACTAGAATAACAATCAGAACCAAGGTATTAATTGGGGTAACAAGTGGTCAAATAGGATGTTTTGGAGTAATGCACAATCGTCAACCAACACCCTAGTGCCCAGACCTCCAGTTGATCGACGGTTTCATAATTTTCATCCTAACCATGGACCGAGGATGCAAGACACTCAGTCTTAGGGAAGTCTAGCTCATACTCTAGATCATACCTACACTATGGAAAATATGGAAAGGACGATTCAGGGTCGTGCCAGTTTGGTACTCTTATTTGTTATTCTTACAGCCAACCCAGCCATATTAAGAGGGATTATCCCATGGCAAGGGGAAATTTTAAAGGCGATAAGTCTCAGATAAACTCTATAGCCCATCCTACAAAGGGATCCACTTCAGCTGCCGTTGGTGGCCGTAATCGATTATATGTCTTATCTAATTTCCATGATATGGATGTTTCACCAGATGTGGTCACAGGTACTTTAAAAATTGTCTCCTATAATATGTATGTGTTACATGATCCTGGGTCTACCTTGTCTTATATGACCCCATATGTGGCAGTTTGTTTTGGTTTTAAGCTAAAAAATATTCTGGAACCCTTCTCTATTTCTACTCCTTGGTAACTGTGTTGTGGCTAGAAAGGTGTACAAAAATTATGTTGTGTCTTTCTATAATCGTGATACTATGGTCGACCTTGTAGAGCTTTACATGATTGACTTTGATGCCATTTTGGGAATAGATTGGATCTATTCATGCTAGATTGTAGAACCTGAAAAGTCACTTTCTCCTTTCTGAATGAACCAGTGATAGAGTGAAAGGGGTATTCTTTAGAACCTAGGGGGAAGTTCATATCTTATCTCAAATCCTGCAAACTCATATCTAAGGGTTGTCTGTATCATCTTATTAGGGTCAAAGATTCCAATAAAAAAATTTCTTCCCTCTAGTTTGTCCCTGTGGTTAACGAATTCACAGAAGTCATTCCCGATGACCTCCCAGGGATACCACCTAATAGGGAGATAGATTTTGGCATTGATTTATTGTTCGACCATTATCCTATTTCTATTCTACCATACAAAATGGCTCCGACAGAATTGAAAGAGTTGAAAGAACAACCAAAAGATCTTCTAGACAAGGGCTTCATCCATTCTAGTATTTCTCCCTAGGGTACACCTGTACTCTTTTTCCATTAGAAAGATGGTTCCCTCCATATGTGTATAGGCTACTGTCAGCTAAATAAGGTTACTGTTAAGAAAAAATTCCATCTTTCTAGAATTAATAATCTGTTTGATAAACTTCAGGGTGCAAAATTTTTCTCAAAGATAGACCTTCATTCGAGGTATCACTATTTGAAGGTTAGGGAGTCTTATATTCCCAAAATAGCTTTCCAAACATGATACGGTCATTATTAATTCTTAGTTATGTCATTCGGGCTAACTAATGCCCCTGTGACCTTAATGGATCTAATGAGTAGGGTGTTTTATTAGTTTCTAGATCTGTTCATCATAGTATGTATTAATGATATCTTGGTTTATTCTAAGAATGATTAGGATCATGCTAACCACCTCTAAACTATGCTCTAGACCCTCAAAGATCATGAGTTATATGCAAAGTTTTCTAAATATAAATACGGGCTTAGTGCCATCGCTTTCCTAGGGCACATTGTTTTTAGTGAGGGGATCAAAGTTGATTTCCAAAAGGTTGAGGAAGTAAGAAATTGGACCAAACCCAAGAATCTAATTGATATCCAAAGATTATTGGGTTTGGCCGGGTATTACAGAAGATTTGTAGAGATTTTTTCTTCCATAGTTGCTCTTCTTACAAAATTGACTCAAAAAAAGGCAAAATTTTTGTGGTCCAACTTATGTGAGTGTAGTTTGGAGAACTGAAAGATAAGTAGACTACCGCACCAGTTTTGACTCTCCCTGATGGTATAGAAGGTTTTGTAGTGTATTGTGATGCATCTCAGGTGAGACATGGGTGTGTGCTTATGAAACATGGTAAAGTAGTGGCCTATGTATCTAGGCAGTTAAAGGTACACGAAAAGAACTATCCCACTCATGACTTAAAGTTAGCAGTTGTGATATTTGTACTTAAGCTGGAAGCATTATCTTTATGGGGTGAACGTAGCTATATTCACTGACCACAAAAGTTTATAGTAATTTTTCACGCAGAAAGTATTTAATCTTAGGAAAAGGCAGTGGTTGGAACTGTTGAAGTATTATGACATGAGCTTGTACTATCATCCAGGTAAGACAAATATGGTGGCCGACGCACTCAGTAGAATACAATGGCCAGTCTTTCTCATGTTGACAAAGAAAAAAAGGAGATGATGAAAGATATTCACCAGCTTGCAAATCTAGGGTTTCAACTTCTGGATTCTAAAGATGAAGGAGTAATTCTCATAAGATAGCTAAATCTTCCTTATGTGCTAAATTTAAGGAAAAGCAGGCCAAAGACCCTATCTTATTACAGATTAAGAATGATGTGGGTTAACAGAAGGTGCTGGCATTTGAGATTAGCGGTGATGGGATTTTGAGGAATCAAGGTAGGCTATGTGTGTCGAATGTAGATGGGTTACAAGAAAAAATTCTCGATGAAGCTAACACTCCGAGGTAGGTTGTTCACCCAGGCTTAGCTAAAATGTACCATGATCTTAAGACGATATATTAGTGGAACAATATGAAATATGATGTTTGTAACTTTGTTTCTAACTGTTTGAATTGTCAACAAGTCAAAGTAAAGCATTTGAGACCAGGTGGCACTTCCCAAGAAATAGCCTTGCCTATGTGGAAATGGGAGATGATCAATATGGATTTCATCCCGGTGCTTCCGAGGTCCCGAAACTAATATGATTCTATTTGGGTGATTGTAGATGGATGAACAAGTCAGCTCACTTTCTGCCTATGAGGACTAACTATTAAGGAGAAGATTATCCTAAGTTGTTCATTAAAAAAATAGTTTACTTGCATAGGACACTAGTATCCATTAAATTTAATCTAGGTATGCAATTCTTTACATAGTTTTGGTGGTCTTTTCAGAGGGGTTTAGGTACCCAAGTGAACCTGAGTACTGCTTTTCACTCTCAGACTGATGGGCAAGCCAAACGAACCATTCAGACCCTTGAGGATATGTTGAGGGCTTGTGTGACTAACTTCAAAGGTTATTGGGTGGATCATTTGTCGTTGATAGAATTCTCCTACAATAATAGCTACCATTCCAGTATTCAGATGGCTTCTTTTGAGGCACTTTATGGGAGGAGATATTGGTCACCAATTGGATGGTTTGAAGTGGGTAAAACTCAATTGTTTGGACCTATCTTTGTTCATTAGGTAATAGAAAAGGTGAAAATTATTAGGGAGCAACTTAAGACTGCTCAGAGTCGTCAGAATTCTTATACCTATGTTAGAAGGAGAGATTTAGAATTCAAAGTTGATCATTAGGTTTTCCTCAAGTTCTTCCCCAAAAAGAGAGCCATGCAATTTGGAAAGAAAGGGAAGCTTAGTCCTTGTTACATAGGACCATATCAGATTATGATGAGGATCAGTGGGATGCCTATGAGTATGATTGGCCCGCTACCCTGGCTTTTGTCCATCCAGTATTATATGTGTCCATGTATAAGACCTGCTACACTGGCTTTTGTCCATCTAGTATTCTATGTGTCCATGTATAAGAAGTGAATTAGAGATCACTCCCTAGTGTTACCTATAGAGGAGATCAAGGTGAAAGCCTCATTTTCATATGAAAAAGAACCTTTTTCCATCTTGGACCGCCAATTTTAGAAGCTAATGAGTAAAGAAATAGTTTCAATTAAGATGTTGTGGAAGAATCAAAAAGCCGAGGAAGCTACTAGGAGTCAGAAGATGATATGCAAAATAAATACCCTACCCTCTTTGAGACTGTGGATGATGACATAGCAGGTATAAGTCATATACTATGATCTTTATCTTTTCCTTAGTATACTTGAAGTTGTGTTTTTCTGTGTTTCGATCAATCATTTGGGGATGAATGATCCCAAAGGGGGATAATGTAACACCTCGTAGCATTCTTGATTTAATACCTCACTTAGTAGTATGCTTAAAGAGCTAACTATCTGAAAATTTTCTAAGAGTCAAAAGGACATTGCCATATTTTAAGCTCCTAAACTTTTATGATTTCTAAATTTGTTTTCCCATTCTCGAGATGCGGATTTTTATGTAGATTCATGTTCAGGGGTGTAAAGGAGGTATCTTGGGGAAGTTACGGATTTTTCGGACAACTTTTGAGACATGTTTGGATGAGAAAAATAAAATCCTAATGTGATCTCATCAAGTCGCACCGGTAATCGCATTGGCAGGACAGATGCATCGCGTTGCTAACCGCATCAGAGGGACCGACGTGGTGCATTGGGTAGCACGTTGGGTGCTTAGTTTGCATTTTTAAATTTTGAGTCTGGGTGGGTATTTCAGTCTTTTCCCTTGTCATATCTCAGCTATAACACAAAATTAAAATGTCCTTAAGGCATATTATACACAAAATTACTCAAATTTATCAAGAAACAAACCCTAATTTCCCTCCTAATGATCAAGAATTCATCCTTAAGTTCAAGAATATTTCAAGAAACAATCCAAGAGTTGGGTTACATTCCCTATACTAGTGATCTATGTTATGTGGGACTATTCTAAACCCCATGGGCATTGACTTTCGGTTTTCAAATTTGTTTTAAAGGATATATATATATATATGTGTGTGTGTATATGTGTGTATGTGTGTATACGAAATTTTTTCAAGATCATTAATTAACTTGTGTTAAAATTATTACATCATGATGTATGTTGCGAAAATTATGGTATGAAGCCCTAAACTTCAATTATTTTTGTGTGACCATGATGATGATTAGATTGTGAATTTAAATGAGAGCATGGGATATGTAATTCCCTAATTTGTGATGAAATTGTATTGATTTTTCATGTTGAGAGTGGGTTACACAAATTATTAAATGTTAAATCTGTTATGTATACATTGAACAATTTTCATGAGATAATGGAAGGGTGATTTACTTGTTTTTATGATGATCAAGATTCATATTTAGAATGGCTTTAAAGTAATTGAGAAGGTTAACCACCATAGATTAAGTATTGAGAATGGTTTGTTCTTCAACTGTTTTGAAATATGAACTTTTGTTCAAAAGGTAGAGCTTTTAGGTGGTCAATAAACATCTTTTGAAAGAACATAAAGGCAGTACAGATATGGAGACATGACTTGCAAGTCTGGGTATGACGATACCCTATTTTGATGGGCCCAAAGATATTAAGAAAGAAATAACTTTTAAAAGAAGATATGGTTTAATGAATCTAAAACTGGGCTTAAGAGAGTTAGATAGTCACCTGAAGAAGGCACGAGTCAAATGACTCATTTCTCAAAACTGTGATTTGCTGACAAGGGTTTATGATGACTAAAAGAGAAATTATACGTTGGCGATGGCCCAATGGTGTAGTAGAGAAGCAGAGACTCTGTAACACCCTGATTTGCTGAACCGAAATGCTACATGGTGGTCATGACCCCAAAGGACCACAAGCTAACCCATGATTGATATCTGAACCTCTATATCGGATAAATACTAAATAATGTGGAAACATGCATTGAAAAGCCACAAGGTTCCATAATGAACATAACATAGATGAGATAACATCTGTGGGGTAATACAATACCAAAAACAGAACTGTAAACACTGAAGTCTAAAACATAATAGTCTGTATCTAGTATAAAAGCCTCTACTGCCTGAATAATCTGAATAAGAAGTTGATGGAACATATCCCCAACTAACTCCAACTAATAACTAATCAATGAAATAGTGGAGAAATAATCATGCCCTCAAAGGATGAAGACTCACTTCTAATCTGACTGCTGAGACTGGAATCTACTGTTGATCTGGAACTCATGTCTCTGAACCTATGGTGTAACATAAAAAGAAAGCACCATATTACAAATGCGTCAATACAATGGATTGTACTAAGTATACATGTGAGGTAGGGTAATGCAAGGGTTAACATGCATGAGTAATGCTTGCTTACTATCTAACATGAATGTGAAAATGCATACATAAATACGTAACTGTAACTGACACTGTGATATCGTGAATACTGAATCTGAATACTGATTACATGACATACTAATAACTGATATAGTTGATAGCATAAATAGTTATATCTGAATGTAACTAATAACATGGGTGACCGTATCTGACAATCCTGAATCTGATGGAACTAGCTGAGTTACATACTATATCTGAGTCGACTATATCTGACAGTCTTGAATCTGAAGAACTATTTGAGTTCTTTTATTGAGACTGGTACTGAAACTATGGGAGGTAATATTTAATCGACATGCCCCTGATACACCATTATAGATAAGTTGAGGTCCAATCTGTAACCCCAATTGAAAGGGTGTCAATACCGCGCCACTGGTGATGACAAGCTGTGGGCGACCCTTTTCTGATAGTATCCCCAAAAGAGAATGGTCGGGACCTTATCTGACAATGATTATCCACCTCATCAACCCTCATCGGGCAGTGTTGATGTCTCAACCTATGTTGGCTACATAGTTCTAAAATGTAACGATGACTTCTAAGGATCATACCCTCATCTGATAGTGTGTCTCCCCATCCTTGGGTTCACTCAGTGCTAATTCCTACTCCTATCTGAATGGAAACTGAACATGATTTACTGAACTGAACATGAGCTGAGTTAATAAGTTCCGTTGACTGGCGGAATACTACTGATATCTGACAATTGACTGAGTCATGAGATCATGGAGATTTTTCTTGAGTCACAAGAATAGCTGAAGTTTAAGGATCCATAGCTTGACTGAGAGTATCATGAAAACATGACATGGATCTAGGTATATAGCTAATGCTTCGGCTACAAGTACCCCCAGGACTCGACGGAAGGAAACTGACAAAGCATGACTTACTTGAATACATAATAATTATCATAATACATTTACTGGAGCATTTCATCAAACATGTGATAGGCATAAGCTTGTACGTACATGGGGATTTTATGATCTCATGCTAGTTAGACACTTTCCCTTCTTCTAGGCATTCAACCAAACACATAGTAGGCATAGAATGTGTAAACAATATCACACAACAATTAACTATCGTGATTCAATTCCAATTTAATCATTCAAGGGTTTAGTCCTAGGGTTTCATGAGTCTATACCGATACAAATCAACCCATATGGAATTTAACACTTATTCTTGGAATACAATTCAATTACTCATTATCAACATGAACAAATGCAGCCCAATCAAGAAATTCATAAGTAAATCCCTAACTTGAATTTAGAAAAGGGATTCTTGGGCTTCATGGACGAAAGGAGTCCATGAAGGAACACTATGCATACCTTAGTTCATGATTTCATAAAGATTGATGGTGAAACCTTCTAGAATTTGAATCCCCAATAGAAACCCTATCCTTTTTTTGAGAGAAACTTGAGAGAAAATACTATATTTTGTGAGAAGAATAGCTAAATCACTTGTTATTGGATTTAAATAGGGGTAAGAAATTGACCCTTTTAAGCCTGGACGCATCATTTAATTTTAGTAAAACATTCCCGAACTGGGCCCCTGGTGCAACGCGGTGCTATCACACCGTTTCACTGTAATTGACAATTGGGAAATTGAGGGATGGCACGATGCGGAGCCATCGAATTGCCCCTTCCTTCGTGACTGGAACTTTGGCACGACACGGGGGAAATCACGCTGAGACACTACAAATAGGAAAATTGTAAATTGAGTGCTGTCATGACACAACATAATCGCGGACACCTACTGAAAATTACCAAATGCCATTTCCTCTTGTGGCACAGCGCACCACTGACTAATATGGCACTGTTTTATGACAGGAACATGAAATAGCCATAACTTCTTACCCATTTATTGGATTTCAGAGAATCATATATCGATGGAAAGATTATTGAATTTTCCACATGAAAAAAGGTGAAAATATTGAAAATTCCTCATTGAATAATTATCATGCACTTTAGAAGAAAATACTAGGAATTATTGGGATGAAATTTGCTAAAAATCTTCAGGGTATAACAATATCTCCCTCTTGAGAACATTCGTCCTCGAATGAGACTGACTAAGAGGTGAAAATCTAAGCTGAACATGAAATGAATATGAATAACTGGAACATGATCTCATGACTAAAAGGATGAAGATAACATACTGAACGTGCATATCTGGTGCTTGTGTAACTAATTCATGAATGCATGACTGAATATGTAATGGTACTTGATATCAAGTTTATACTGGGAAATGAACATGAAATTGAATACCAAGTTTGTGATGAACACTGAGCATAAAACTGAGTAAGACTAAGGAGAACTGTTACCTTGAGCTTGATCTGAGTTGGCGGAGAAGAGGTGAGGATACTTGGTATGCATGTCTTCTTCTACTTCCCAAGTAGCTCCCTCGACAGACATATTTCACCAAAGAACTTTAACTAGAGGGACTTCTTTGTTCCTCAATCTATGAGTCTGATAGTCTAAACTTTCAAATGAAATCTCTTCATAAAAAAGACTATTCTGAACGTCAATGCTCTGAATAGGGACTACGACTGAGGGGTCACCTATGCACTTCTTGAGCAAAGAGATATGAAAGATTGGATGAACTGAGGCTAGATCTGAAGGCAATTTAAGCTCATAAGCTACCATGCCAAAACGACTGAGAATCTTGAAGGGACCGACATATCGAGGACTGAGCTTTCCCTTCTTTCTGAATCTCTTCACTCCCTTTATGGGAGAGATTTTTAGATCGACATGATCACCAACCTCACACTAGAGATCTATTCTACGTATATCTACATAAGACTTCTATCGGCTCTGAGCAGCCCAGAGTCTTTCTCTAATTAACTGGACTTTTTCTAAGGTATCGAATACTAAATCAGGACCTACGACTGAGGTCTCACAAACTTCAAACAAAAAAATTGGAGATCTACATCTCCTACCATAGAGAGCTTCGAATGGAGCCATCTGAATACTAGAATGATAGATATTATTGTATATAAACTCAATCAAAGGCAAGTGGTCATCCCAACTTCTCTTGAAATCAATTGCACACGCCCTTAGAATATCTTCTAAAGTCTGAATTGTCCTTTCTGCTTGACCATCTATCTGAGGATGGAAGGCTGTACTAAGATGAACTTGGATGCTGAGATCCTTTTGGAATGCTTTCCCGAAATAAGAGGTGAACTGGGTACCTCTATCTAAGATAATGGATAACGGAACATTATCCAATCTGACCAACTCCTTCATATATAGTTTGGCATAATCCTTGGCTGAATAAAAGGTATGAACTGGAAGGAAATGAGCTGATTTGGTCATTCTGTCTACGATGACCCAAACTAAATCATGATGATGACGAGTTCGAGGCAAACCCATCGAAGTCTATATTCATAACTTCCCACTTCCAAGTAGGAATACTGATCTTGTGCATGGACCTACTAGGCTTCTGATGCTCTATCATAACTTGCTGACATGTAGAGCACTTAGCCACAAACTCTGCAATGTCTCTCATTATCCCACTCCACTAATAGATTTTTCGTAAGTCGCAGCCCATCTTTGTAGCCCCTGGATGAATAGAGTAGTGCATACCATGCACTTCTGCAAGAATTCACTACCTTAAGTCATCTACACCTGGAAGATAAAGACGACCCTAACAACGCAAAACACCATCTCTCCCGTGGGAGTAAACCTATACTTTCTGATCCTGAACTGACTCTTTACTTGACAAGGCTGGGATCTCTATCTTTCTTTTCTTTCACCTTGAAAACTAAAGATGATTCTGAACTACTCTGAACACTTACACCACCCTTTGAAGAATCGACTAAGCGAATGCCTAGTCTGGCAAACTGATGTACTTCTTGGACTAACTTCTTCTTACTATCCTTCATATGAGAAACACTACCCATGGATAGCCTATTGAGAGCGTCGGCCACTACATTGGCCTAGCTTAACTGATAGAAGACATTTATGTCGTAGTCTTTCAAGAGCTCTAACCACCTTCTCTGATGAAGATTAAGATCTTTTTGAGAAAAGACATACTGAATACTTTTGTGATCTATGAAAACATCTACATGAACTCCATAGAGATAATGCCTCCAAATCTTCAAGGCAAAGACTACAACTGCTAACTCATGATCATGAGTAGGATAATTCCTCTCATGGGGTTTAAGCTGTCTGTAGACATAGGCTATGACCATACCATGCTGCATGAGGACACAACCCAAACCTACTCTGTATGCATCACAATACACTACGAACCCATCTGAACCATCTGGAAGAGCTAAGACTAAGGATGAGGTAAGTCGAGTCTTCAACTCCTGAAAACTTTTCTCGCAAGGGTCTGACCACTGAAACTTGACTTTCTTCTGAGTCAGTCCGCACATAGGGGATGCAATAGATGAAAATCTTTCAACAAACCATCGGTAATAGCTAGCCAAACCCAATAAACTACTGATATCTTATAGAGAAAAAGGCCTTGGTCAATTTTTTACTACTTCGGTCTTATGAGGATCAACTCTAATTCCATTACTAGAAACGATGTGACCAAGAAATGCTACTGACCTTAGCCAAAATTCACACTTACTAAATTTGGCGAATAGCTAATGATCTTTAAGATTTTAAAGTACTGTTCTGAGATGGTCTACATGATCGCGCTTAGTACGGGAATAGACCAGAATATCATCTATGAATACTATGATGAATATGTTCAAGTACTACTTGAACATGCGGTTCATCAAGTCCATGAAAGCTGTTGGGGCATTAGTATGACCAAATGACATGACTAAGAATTCAAAGTGATCATACTGAGTATGGAAACCTATTTTTGGAATGTCACTTTCCCTAACTCTGAACTGATGATAGCCGTATCCGAGGTCTATCTTAGAGAAATAGCTGGCACCCTAAAGTTGGTCAAAAAAGTCATCCATTTTGGGAAGAGAATACTTGTTCTTGATCGTGACCTTATTGAGTTGACCGTAATAAATGCACATTCTGAGAGAACAATCTTTCTTGCGCATGAATAAGACTAGTGCGCCTAACGGGGAAATACTGGGCCTGATGAATCCCTTATCTTAGAGATCCTTTAATTTTTTTTCAATTCTCTAAGTTCTGTTGGTGCCATTCTGTATGGAAGAATAGAGATCGGCTGAGTATCTAGAAGAAGATCAATGCCGAAGTCTATTTCCCTTTTGGAAGGAATTCCTGGAAGATATTTGGGAAAGACATCTGAATATTCATTCACTAATGGGACTAATTCAAGGCTGGGAGTTTCAGAACTAGTGCCCTTAACTCAAAAAAATGATAGACACATCCTTTAGATATCATTTTATGTACCCAAAGGTAGGAAACAATCTGACCCCTGAAAATAGATACACTACCCGTCCACTCAAGGATGGGTTCATTTGGCAATTGAAATTGTACTATTTAGTTTCTGTAGTAGACTGTGGTATAGCA
The DNA here is from genome assembly GCF_002878395.1 of Capsicum annuum. Classification (NCBI taxonomy): domain Eukaryota; kingdom Viridiplantae; phylum Streptophyta; class Magnoliopsida; order Solanales; family Solanaceae; genus Capsicum; species Capsicum annuum. The sequence goes on along the minus strand of NC_061117.1, from coordinate 75,351,149 downwards.
GGAATGAAGCCAATCCCTACCTAGAATGACAACAAAATCATTCATCTCTAATTTGACTAAATCTGCTGAAGTGACTTTCTAAAATATCATTGCTAGGCAGTTCCTGTATACCTACCAGACTATGATGGTTTTTCCTACTGGGTAGAGACATAGAAGGTCTCTACTAGAATTTTGGGACTGATTCTGAAATAAACTGCTATATAGGGAGTAACAAAAGACAAAGAAGCTCCTAGATCTAGCAAAGCATAAATATGCACATGAAAGATCTATAACTACCAGTAACTACATCTGGAGAATTTTCCTGATCTTGTCATGTTTGAAGAGCATATAGTTTATTTGGGCATTTCCCGCTAGTAGTACTGGTGGTGGAACCCTGCTGATTCAGGCAACCGAACTGAGCTGAGGAGTGAAGATGACTCTGATAACCTAACTGAGGGCAGTCTCAGACTCTGTGGCCTGGCTTGCCACAACAAAAATAGAAATCACTGCCAGCTCTGCAAGTACCCCTTGTGGTTCTTACCACAAGTCTAACAAAGGGGATTAATTCGAGCATTACTGACACTGCCCTGAGGCTTAAATCCTGGCACTCTATCTCTGAACTTAGGATCTAGAGAACGGGATAAAGAAGGAGCTAGAACTAATGACTTAGGACAAAAATGAGAACGGTTTCCTCCTTCAAATTTAGGCTGACTAAAATTGAAGCTACCTGTCCTAGCTTTCTTATTCTTCTTTTCTCTCTGCTTAATCTTCTGCTCCTTTATCTATTGTGCATGGCTCATAAGTCTGTGTAAAGTTATGTCACTATTTAGCATGGCGGATCTACACTCATTAACCATGTTATCATTTACCCCTAAAGCGAACTTACTCATCTTGGCTTTGCCGTCTATAATCTTTAGAGAATACACTTTCACCGTCATATTGCCATACCTGAGGTTGATGAATTCTAGTACCTTAGCCTCTCTAAGATATTGGGGAAAAAATTTATCTAAGAATGTAGTGACAAACTCGTTCACCTCTATAGGACCTGCATCATCTGACCTTTCTGACTTCTATTATTTGAACCAAGTATGAGCCACATCCTGCAACGGGTATGCAGCTAACTCAACACTCTCAACAGTAGTTACCCCCATGATGTCTGTCACTTTCTAAACTTGATCAATGAATTCTTGAGGGTCTTCATCTACTTTAGACCCGTGGAAGGACGGAAGATTTATTCAGGTGAAGTCCCAAATCCTAGCTGCAGCTGAGTTGGCCATTGGGGTGGCCAAAATGATAGTTGGTTGCTCATTATGCGCAGCTACTGACTGAGCAAGATTTGTAAATACAATCCTGAACTCCACATACAAACATGACCGCCCAAAGGTTCTTTGGATGGGGGGGCTGACTAATTTCTTCTCTTAGAAGGCATATTCTGAAATAAAGAGAAGAAGTGGATTAGACTGAGAGATTCACTTATGATTATGCTCACTGGCATGACATGAATACTGAAAGAAGGGAAACTATTCCTAAACATCTAATATCCTCTTCCACATAAATGTGGCGCACAGTACACCCATATACAAGATTCAACTAGATGCGGCTTTCAGACTTCCTAGGACTCTAATGAACCTTAGTCTCTAAAACTAAGTTATTAACACTCTAATTTGCTGAACCGAAATGCTATACAGTGATCATGAACCTAAAGGACCACAAGCTAACCCATGACTGATATTTGTACCTATATTCTGCATAAAATACTAAATAATATGGAAACATGCACTGTAAGGCCATAAGGTTAAATATTTAACATAAAATGGATAAGATAACAGCTGTGAGGTAATACAATACCCAAAATAGAAATGTAAATACTGAATTCTAAAATATAATAGTCTGTATCTAGTCTGAAAGCCTCTACTGTCCGAATAATCTAAATAAGGATTTGATAGGACGTCCCCAACTAAATCCAACTAATAATTAATCAATGAAATAGTGGAGAAATAATCATTTCCTCGAAGGATAAGGACTCACTTCTATTCTGACTGCTGAGACTGAAATCTACTGCTGATTTGGAACTCGTGTCTCTGAACCTATGGTGTAACATAAAAAGAAAGTACCACAGCACAAATTCATCAGTATAATGTAATATACTGAGTATATATGTGAGGTAGGCTAATGCAAGGGTTAACATGCATGAATAATGCTAGGTGAGTGTCTAACATGAATGCAAGAATGCATACATAAATACGTAACTGTAACTGACACTATGATATCGTGATTACTGAATCTGAATACTAATGACATGACATACAAATAATTGATATAACTGATAGCATAAATAGTTGTATCTGAATGTAACTGATAACATGGGTGACTGTATCTGACAGTCCTGAATCTAATGGAACTATCTAAGTTTCTTACTGTATCTGACAGTCTTGAATTTGAACAACTATCTGAGTTCTTTTACTAAGACTGGTATTGAAACTGTGGGAGGTAGTATTTAACTGACATGCCCCTGATACGGCATTATAGCTTAGTTAGGGTCAAACCTGTAACTCCAATTAGAAGGATATCAATACCACACCACTGGTAAGTATAAACTGTGGGCAAACCTTATCTGATAGTATCCCCAAAAGAGAACGGTGAGGCCCTTATCTAAAAGTATTTATTCACCTCATCAACCTTTATCCGACAGTGTTGATTTCTCAACTTATGCTGGCTACATAGTTCTGGAATGTAAGGATGAATTCTAAGGATCACACCCTCATCTGATAGTGTGTGTCCCCATCCCTGGGTTCACTCAGTGGTAATTCCTACTCCCATATGAATGGACACAGAACATGATTTACTGAACTAAATATGAGTTGAGTTACAAAGTTCCATTGACTGATGGAATACTACTGATATCTGACAACTGACTAAGTCATAAGATCATTGATATTTTTCCTCAGTCATAAGACTATCAAAAGTCTAAGGATTCATAGCTTGACTGAGAGTATCATGAAAACATAACATGGCTCTAGGTACACGGCTAATGTTTTAGGTAACAATACCCCCAGGATTCAATGGAAGGAAACCGACAAAGTATGACTTACTTGAATACATAATAATCATCGTAATACATTTACTGAAGCATTTCATCAAACATGTGATAGGCATAAGCTTGTACGTACATGGGGATTTCATGATATCATACTAATTAGACATTTTCCCTTCATCTAGGCATTCAACCAAACACATAGTAGGCTTAGAATGTACAAACAGCATCACACATGAATTAACTATCATGATTCAATTCTAATTTAATTATTCAAGGGCTTAGTCCTAGGGTTTCATGAATCTATACCGATACAAATCAACCCATATGAAATTTAACACTTATTTATGGAATACATTTCAATTACTTATTATCAACATTAACAAAAGTAGCCCAATCATCAAATTCATCAGAAAATCCATAACTTGAATTTAGAAAAGGGATTCTTGGGCTTCATGGACGAAAGGAGTCCATGAATGAACACTATGCATACCTTAGTTCATGATTTCGTGAAGATTTATAGTGAAACCTTCTTGAATTTGAATCCCCAATAGAAACCCTAGCTTGTTATTATGAGAAACTGGAGAGAAAATTGTATATGTTGGGTGAAGAATAGTTAAATCACGTGTTATTGGGTTTAAATAAGGGTAGAAAATTGGCCCTTTTAACTCTGGATGCGTCATTTAATTTTTGTAAAATTTTCCCAAACTGGACCCCTAGCGTGATGTGGTGTTATCGTGTCGTGTCACTAGAAATTGATAATTGAGAAATTGAGGGATGGCGCGATGTAGAGCCATCACGTTGTCTCTTCCTTCATGACCTGAAACTTTGGTGCTATGCGGGGGAAATTGCGCAGAGACATTGGAAAAAGGAAATTTCTGATTTGAGTACTAGCGTGACATGCCATAAGCATGGATAGCTGCTAGAAATTTCCAAATGCCATTTCCTCTTGTGGCGCGGCACGCCACTGACTAATATGGCGCTGTTTTATAACGGGAACTTGAAATAGTCATAACTTCTTACCCGGTTATCGGATTTAAGCAAATCATATATCGATGGAAAGATTATTAAATTTTCTACATGAAAAAGGGTGAAACTCTTAAAAATTACTCTTGTGATAATTATCATTCACTTTAGAATCTAATACTAGGCATTCTTGGGATGAAATTTACTAGAAATCTTCGGGATATTACAGACTCCAACCCCTACGTCAAACTTGGGTTAGGGGCTTGGCCGCCGAGTCAAGGAAAGATTCCATATCACCTATGGAATAGAAGAGTTGTAGGGTGTACCATCTGGATCAGAAGTAAGATAAAGAGTAGATTCGTAAATTGTAAAATATGTTTTCATTGTTTTGGATTTTTCCCATGTTCTTTCAACTATTTCAAGATGATATGTGATTTGTAAAATCCTCTCATGTATGTTTTATAATAATGCATATTCAGTTTTTGGATTGTTCTGTATACCAGTATATTTGTATTAACCCCCTATATTTCAGGGTATGAGACTCACTCTAGGTGTCCCTCAGTCGGTGAGCCTCTCTTATTTTGGAAGGCCTATTTTTAGAACATTGTTATTTAATTTTATTTTTGGTTATACTGGAGCCTTGTCCTAGTTTAAATAAGATGTTGGTTTTGATATATTAGAGATTTTGCAGACTGATGTTAGATACTGTTAAAGGGTTATGAATTTCATTTTGAATTGGTTAGTTGGCTATAGTGTTGACCATGATTCTGTATTATAATTTTTCCAATTTTCTTATTATTGTATGAACGTTTTGCATGATCTCCAGATAGACAGGGGTGCCCTGGCCTCTATTATTTGAGATGCCATCGCGGTCAGGGCCTTGGCTCGAGTCGTGACACCTTCAATGTTTTTACTGGTTTATTATGGATCCTCTCATAATTTTTATTATTTTAGTGATCTAGGTTGTATCTTATCTAATTCAACCTCTTATGTGGTTGTGCACTTTTGTTTTTGTGCTAAAAATATTTTTGACCCCTTTTTTATATCTACATTGGTGAGACATTTTACTGTTGATAGAAAATCTATAGGAGTTTTGTGGTGTCCATCTTTCATAGAGAGACATTAGTGGATTAGGTAGAACTTGATGTGGTGGATTTTGAAGTGATCTTGGGATGGATTGGATCAATTCATGGTATGCTTCTCTAGATTTTAGGACCCAAAAGGTAAGATTTCTACTCTCTAGTGTAACAATGATTGAATGGTAGGGGAGTTCCTTAGTTCCCAAAAGGAGGTTTATTTTCTACCATAGAACCTGAAGGTTGATTTTCAAAGGGTGTCTGTATCATCTAGTTTTGGTTAAGGATTCTAATTCTGAAAGTCCATTTTTGCATCTTTCCTTGTGGTTAATGAATTTCCTGAAGTATTTCCTGATGATCTTCCTAGTATTCCTCTTGATAAGGAGATAGATTTTGGGATTGATCTTCTATCAGATACCCATCCTATTTATAATACTCCTTACAGGATGGCTCTAGCTAAACTAAAGTAACTGAAGGAGCAATTAAAATAATTTCTAGATAGGGTTTCATTCTTCCTAGTGTTTCTCTATGTGGTGTTCCTATAAATTTCATGCTAAATAAGGATGGGTCTCTTCGAATATGTATAGACTATCATTAGCAGAATAAGATAAAAGTGAAAAATAAGTACCCTCTTCCTAAAACTGATGATCTTTTTGACCAGCTTTAGGGAATTAGGTGTTTCTGTAAGATTGATCTTTGTTCGGGCTATCATCAGCTAGAAATTTGGGAGGTTTATATTCCAAAGATTCCTTTCAAACTTGGTATGGTCATTATGAGTTCCTGGTTATGTTATTTGCATTGACTAATTCTCCAGCTACTTTTATGGATCTTATGAATAGGGTGTTCAAGTAATTTTTAGACTTGTTTGTGATAGTTTTCATTGATAACATCTTGGTGTATTCTAAGAGTGAGGGGGATCATACCAATTACCTCTGAATTATGTTGCAGACTCTTAAGAACCAACTATTGTATCCAAATTTTCTATGTGTGAGTTTTGGATGAATGTTGTGAATTTTTTAGGGCTTGTTGTTTCTAGTGAAGTAATTATGGTTGACCCATAGAAAGTTGAGGCAGTCAAGAAATTGCCTACACCCACCATTACAACCAACATTAGGAGCTTCTTGGGGTTGGCTGGACATTATATAAGGTTTGTTGAGAGCTTCTCTTCTATTGCTGCTCAGTTGAAAATTTTTACATAGAAGAATGTCAGGTTCTTTTGGTACGATGCTTGTGAGGGTAGCTTTGAGAAGTTGAAGGATAAGTTAACTTCTACTTCAGTTTTGACCCTTCCCGAGTGTATTGATTGGTTTTTTTATGTATTGTGGTGCATCCCATGTGGTACTGGGTTGTGTTTTGATGTTGCATAGCACGGTTGTGGACTATGCATCTAGGAAACTTAAAGTTCGCGAGAGGAATTATTTGACTCGTGATCTAGAGCTGGCGGCGGTTTTCTTTGCTTTGAAAATATGGTGCCATTATTTGAATGGGGTGCATATTGGCATAAGTTCTTGCACTATATGTTTATGTAGAATGAATAGAATATTCGGCAGAGGCATTGGCTCGAGTTACTCAAAGATTACAACTTGAGCCTTCACTATCATCCAGGTAAAGCTAATATTATTTTTTATGTTCTTAGTAGGTTGTCTATGGGAAGCTTATCTCACATTAATGAGGAGAAAATAAGGTTGGTGAATAATATTCATAGGTTTTCTAATTTAGGGGTTCATCTCTTGGACTTCGAGGTTAGGGTAGTGAATAATCAAGAAATGGTTAAATCATCTCTTGTTGCTGAGGTGAAGGAGAAGCAAGTTTTGGATCCTATACTTATACAAATTAAGGATGATGTGTGTAAATAAAAAGGTTATGGCTTTTTAGATTTGGAATATGGTATTCTGAGGTATCAAGGAAGGTTATGTGTTCCAGATATCGATGGGTTGTGGGAAAGAATTTTGACTGAGTCTCATGAATCTAGGCATACAGTTCATCCAGTTTTGACCAATATGTATCGTGACTTGAAGGAAATGTTTTGGTGGAACAATATAAAGAGAGATGTGGCAAATTTCATGTCTAAATATATGGTTTGTCATCAATTTAAGGTTGAATATTTGAGGGTTGGAGGCATGCGTCTAGAGATAGAGTTGCCCATATAAAAGTGGGAGATAATTAATATGGGTCTTCTGTGGTCTCGCAATGAATATGATTCTATTTGGTCATTGTGTATAGAATGACTAAGTTATCTCACTTCTTTCCTATTAGGACTAACTACTTAGGAGAGGACTATGCCAAGTTCCTTATTGAGAAGATACTCAAGTTTTATGGAATGCCTGTGTCTATTATTTCACATCGAGGTATGCAGTTTTCTTCTCACTTTTTGAATTTTTCACAAAGGTTAGGGTACTCAGATGAACTTTAGCACCATTTTCCAACCTCAAATAGATGGAAATGTAGAAAAAACTATTCATACTTTGGAAGATATGCTAAGAGCTTGTGTGTTTGATTTTATGGGTAATTTAGTTAACTATTGTCCTCTTATTTAGTTTGTGTATATTAACAATTACCTCTCTAGTATTCACATGACTCCTTTCGAGGCACTCTATGGTTGAAGGTATCGGTCTTCTATTGATTATTTGACGTAAGTGAGACTAGATTTTTGGTCCATACATGGTTCTACAAGCCATGTAGAATGGAAAGGTGATTAGAGCAATACTTAAGACATCCCAAAGTCGCCAAAACTCTTATGTTGATAGAAGGCAAAGTGAGTTAGAATTTGAGATAAGTGATTACGTATTCTTGAAGGTTCCTCCTATGAAAGGAATCATGAGGTTTGGGAAAAAAGGGAAGCTTAGTCCCTATTACATTGGTCCATATAAGATTGTAAGAAGGATATGGAATGTTTCTTATAAGATAGATTTGCCAACAAGGTACTTCTCTCATCCTATTTTCCATATGTCTATGTTGAAAAAGTACATGGGTTACCCTTTGCTGATAGTGTCGATTGAGGATGTCGGTGTTATGGAATATTTGCCTTATGAGTAAGTCCCAGTTGAAATATTAGATAAGCAAGTTCATAGATTGCGGACAAAGGATGTAGCTTTAGTGGAAATCCTTTATAAAAATCAAAAGTTGGAGGATACTACATGGGAAGTTGAGGAAGATATTAGAACTACGTGTATGTTCATGTACCCTGGGTTGGATGAAAGTGCTTATTAGTATGAGTTTTTTTTCCCTCTTGTTTCATTTAAAAATTTTCATTTTATTCCATTAAATTCTTGCTATTCTCGGGCTAAAAATAGACTAACTCCTCATTCAGGGATAAATGATCCGAAGAGAATAGATGGGGATAATGTAAGACCCCGTATAATTTTAATGATTTTATTTTTGACCCTCCCGCATTTGTAATGTTATTTTTTGACTTCAAATTTGATAAGCTGTCTTAAATTGGTGTTTTGGGAAAGTTTCAAAAATTTTGGAATGGGTTTATGGTTATTCTGGGATAATAAGGCAATGAGGGTCCGCAATATTAGCATTCTACAGAGGTTACCCTCTCCGATAAGGTTATGGCACAGAGGCTACCCTCCGCGATAGTGATGTGCCATGCCACTGTGTTAAAAATTGCCCAATTTTTTTTCACTTAGGGTGAGGGTTTTTTGATCTTTTCACCATTTCCACAACTTTTAAACATAAAACAACATTTTTTCCTTCAGTTTTCAAAGATCAAAATCATTCTTTTTCCCCTCTACTCTAAACCCAAGAAAGTTGAAGGGTTTTAAAGGGATTCATTATTCAAGCTTTGAACTTCTAATTTAAATTAATTTCTTGTGTATTTCAGGCATGTATCTCATAACCTAACTTTAATTTTACACTGTGGAATTTATTTAGTCATTATCGGTGTGCTTTGAATTGATGGGTTTGAAATTAGGTTGAGGGGTTTTGATTGGTATCACTTGAATTACTTTTTCCCTGTTTTGAATCAAAAATTTATGCTTTAAATTTATGGATTTTGGACTGAATGGGTGCAATTGTATGGGAATTTGAATGGGGGACATGGGTTTCCCCAAATTGATGACTTTTTGGGTTTGTAATGACATTAACCCAACCCACTTTGTAAATTTTGTTTTTTAACATGGATAATTGCATAATTCAATTTATTTATGAACCCATTACATGACATTAATGGATAAATAGTTTAAATTTTTTTGAAAGGAGCTTGTTGGCCAATGGTTTTCAATTATAAATGGAACTTGGGAGTCAAACGATTATATGAAATTGTTTGGCATGATTATATCATAATTGGTATGATGATACCAAGTGGTAAATGCCTTAATATAAGACTTTTTGGGCTATTGGTAGGGTTTATGCGCATACTATTTTAAGTTTCATTTAAAGGGAATAACATAGCTCACTATAAGGTGTAGTCCTGGGGGGACTAACACTGGAAACCATGTTTACTGGCATAGAGGTATATATGACCATATTCTTGGTACATATATTATAGTTTTGTATGGATAGAGCCTTGGTGCTTTCAACCTTTTCTACAAATTCCTTGATTCGTGTGGCTATCACGCCCTGGCACTTTCAGCAGTGAGAGTTGACCCTTATATCTTGTGGGTGCCTATAGGACAATGCAACCTACATTGTTCGGTTTAATGTTTTAAACTCTATTGTTCAAGATCTTTGTACCTATCCCGACATCCTATATATATACATATGAATATGGTGCATATGGTTTTTGACTAGTTTTTGGTATTGGTAATATTTTATCACTTTCCTAGAGTTACAAGACAGTGCTTATACCACTGACCATCCCAGGACTGTAACGCCCCAAATTTGGTACCCGCAATGCTACAGGGTGCTCATGGTCTTGAAAGACGTCAAGTTAACCCATGACTGATTTCTGTAACTGTATACTGTATAAATACTGAATAATATGGAAACATGAACTAAAAGGTCGTAAGGTTCAAAACTGATCATAATCTGAATAATATAACATCTGTGTGGGGTAAAAGAATAGCCAAAACAAAACTGAAAATACTGAAACCTGAAACATGATAGTCTGAAAAGCCTCTAAACATGACTGTCTAAATGAGTAAGGAGTTGATGGGACATGTCCCCAAGTAACCCCAAATAATAAAATAATTAATGATATAATAGAGAAATCATCATGTCCTCGAAGGATGAGGACTCACTTCAAACTCTGACGGTTTAAACTAGAATCTACTGCTAATCTGGAGCTCGTGTCTCTAAACCTATGGTATAAGACACCATAGCACAAATGCGTCAGTACAACTCAATGTACTGGTATGCATGTGAGGTAGGCTAAATGCATGGGGTTCATATGCATGAACAATACTAATAACTGACTAACTATCATGAGTATGAGAATACAAGCATATGACATAATAACTAACACTGATACCGTGAATACATGACTAATGAATCTGAATACTGATAACATGGCATACTGATAACTGATATGACTGATAACATGAGTGATTGTATCTGACAGTCCTGAGTTAACTATATTTGACAGTCCTGAATCTGATGGAACTATCTGAGTTCCATACTAAACTGAGTTGATTATATCTGACAGTCCTGAAATTTGAAGAACTATATAAGTTCTTTTACTGATACTGAAACTATAAGAAGTAGTCATCTAACCGATATGCCCCAAATATGCCATAATAGCTGAGCTTGGGTCCAAACTACGCCCTGATTGAAAGGGTGTCAATAGCGCGCCACTAGTAAGGACAAACTGTGAGTGATCCTAATATAACAGGTAACTCTAATGAGAATGGTGGGAACCCTCATATAATAGGTTAGGCCACCTCATCTACCCTTATATAGAAGGCTATGATCTCTCAACCTATGTTGGCTACATAGTTTTAGAATGCAGGGATTGCTTCTAAGAATCACACCCTCATATACACTCTCTTCTCTCAAAAACCTCTCAAGAACAACCTAGGGCTTTTCATAGAAGATTTAGAATCAAGAATTTCCTTGATCAATCTTCATATATTTATGAACCAAGGTATGTATAGTTTTTATTCATGGACTTCTTTCCTCTATGAAGCCCAAGAATCCCTTTTCTAAATTCAAGTTTGTGGATTTTCTTATGAATTTCAAGATTGGGCTGCTCTTGTTCATGTGGACAGTGAGAAATTGAATTCTACTCCATGTTGGGTGATAAATTCTATGTGGGTTAAATTATTATAGATATAAATTAATGAAAACCTATGACTAAACCCTTGAATGATGAAATTAGAATTGAACCATGATGTTTAATTATTGTACAATGATGTTTACATGTACCATGCCTACAATATGTTTGATTAAATTCCTAGATGAAGGAAAAGTGCATAACTAGCATGATACCATGAAATCCCCATGTATGTACAAGCTATTCCTATCATATGTTTTGATGAAATGCTTCTATAAATGTATTATGGATTATGATGTTAGTTATATGCTCAAGCAAGTTATGCTTGGTCAGTTTCCTTCTATCGAGTCCTAGGGGTACTTGTACCCGAAATATTAGCTGTGTTCCTAGAGCCATGTCATGTTTTCATGATACTCTCAATCAAGCTATGATCCTTAGACTTCAGAGAGTCTTATGACTCAGGAAATCTCTATGATATCATAAACTCAGTCAGTTGTCAGATATCAGTAGTATTCCATCAGTCAATGGAATTCAGTAACTTAGTCCATGTTTAGTTTAGTAAATCATGTTCAGTGTCTATTTGGATGGGATTAGAAATTAGCCCTGGATGTATCTTGTAATTTCAATAAAAATTTTCCGAATTGGACCCCTGGCGCGATGCGGCGCTACTGCGTCGTGTCACTGGAATTTGACAATTGGGAAACTGAGCGATAGTGTGATGTGGAGCCATCGTGTTGCCCCTTCTTTTGTTACTTCGAACTTTGGCGCGATGTGGAGGAAATCGCACTGAGGCACTGGAAAAGGAAAATTTCCGTTTTAGCTTATGGTGTGGTGCGCCACTGACTAATTTGGCGTTGTTTTACAATGGGAGCTTGAAATAGTCATAACTTCTTACCTAGTTATCAGATTTAGACAAATTTTATATCGATGGAAAGCTTATTTAATTTCCCATATGACAAAAAGTGAAAATATGAAAAATACCATGTGTATAAAAGTGGATTGATCTTTCAAAGAAAGCTCCTAATATTTTTAAGACAATTTTAAGCTAGAAAAAGGTACGAGTATTATAAGGACACTGCATCTTTTCATGATATAGGGTTTGAGGGCTATTATTTTACCCCTATGAAGTATTAGGTGGTTGGGTACATTTTTTGAGTGACTGTGATGTGGTGACCCTCCATTTTTAAGAATGCTCGATCATTTCATCTATTTCCTTCATGTCTAAATATTTTCTTGGATTTTCTTTTTGGTCATGATTGGGGACATGGCCCGAACTATTTGGCATTTTTGGTTTTAGAGGCTTTTGTGGACAACTGTAGGTTGGAAATGGGTTTTGATTCATAGAGTTTAAATTTTACTATATGTTCATCTTATTACTGTTTTGTTGGCTTCCGCTGTATTCTTTTATTATGTTCTGGATGTTACGCTAAGGGGGTGATCTGTGGCTCATGGTGGGCTTGAGATACCTATCATGACTAGGCCTTGGTTCAGGTCATGACAATCTATCAATATTAAAATTCAAATGCATATAACTCCTATGTTCTAACAATTTTTTGACCTAAAGACCCAAAAATTTTAGATCTATGAGTTTTCTTTCTAACGTATCTAATTTCGCCTTAATTTGTTACTAGAGTAAAATGTTAAGACCAATTTACCAGAGAAGTTTTGTGCCACCTCAAAATGGCATAAATTGAGGACCCCAAAACAAAAGGGGTCCTCGATATATCCATACAACAGGTCTTATGCTCTATCATAGACACTATGCCACGAAGCTAACGATAGTTCTGTGCCACCCTAGGGAAGCCTATCCCTACATCACTTTTCCATTATTTTTTGCAATGATAAACGGGTATTTGGACCCTCAAATACTTTATAACTTAATATAACTGTATTTCTCTAAAAACTTTAAGATTAAATCATCCTTCATTCTACACCCATCTCTCAAGAAATCAAAAGATGGGTGTATATAAAAAATATAACTCCAAGGCTTCAAACTCGATCTCTCCTTCAAGAAATCAATAAGTTAACATATGTGGGGCTTCCATAAGAATAATCCTTTCATCCTTGTTCCCAAAATAATGTTTTAAATTCCATAAATATGTAGTCTTGTGTTACGGTTTAACCCCTAACTTTTAAATCAAATAATTATGTTGTATTTATGAGTTTTCGTATGTACTTGATGATATTCATGAGATCTCATGGTTTAATTTCTTTCTTGTTTACATTTTTTCAAACTCTCATTTATAGTTTAATGAAATGTTCATCAAATCCCTATAAACTTGTATTGAACTTTTAGAATTCGCAAGAATTATATCTCCTTAGTATGATATCAAAATTTCTAGCATAACTTGAAAAAAGTTCCTTCCTTTAACATATTTTAGCCTCAACTTCAAGAAAGTTCACAACATGATATGAATGTACTAGGATTTACATATTCTTAAATTGATTTAACATGACTTTCAAGCATTTATGTTATATAACCTGGCTTCAATAAAATTATTATATTTTTGTGTATGTTACAATAATTGGGGGGTTACTCCAAAAATTAGCATGGACTACACAAGATAATAAGAATTTAATAATTAGCATGCATTACATGAGTTTGACATAATTTGACCTTACGGTCACAGTTTATAATGAACTCATAGCTTTCAAGTACATGACTTGATTATTATGAAAGACGGGCATGACATTAATTCTTATACAATATGGCATCAAGATATGTAATCATATATCTATTAAACTGTAAAGAAGCATGACTAATTTTCAGCATGTTAGGACTACGGTTATCAGTTTACTTTAAAATTAGTTTCACGCTTCTTTGCATGAAGATTTTTGTAAATGACAAGAAATTAATATTATTTTGGGAGTATTACCTTGCACTAAATGGGAAATCATTTAGTGCATCCTACAATCAGAAACTACATTCCACCATAGGTATTCAGCTTGCCCAAATAGGCTCAGATATATAATCATAGAGAAATGGCTTTATACTTTGATGATGTTGGGTGTATTTATGAACTTTACCATTTTTATCCTAGCTTATTTAGCCTTGTTTTGAGGAATATTTGATTTAATGATGATATAAATAAGCATGTAAGTGTTCAAATATATGATTGCAATGTGTAAAAGTGTTTTCAAACAAGTTTGTACCTAATTGAGTCACTTAGAATTTAGATGAGAAAACTAGTGTTACTAGTGATGTGCGAGCTTATGCTGTCACATTTAAGGCTTTTAACTCAGAATAATTATAAATTCTTAAGTAACTTTAGTCATTTTTTATTATATTCTCTATGATATTGCAAGTAAGTCAAGATGCATGAAAATCTACGACAACTACATTAAGAAGGAAGGATTTTGAGAAAGTAGATATGAAGATTACAGTTGACGACTTATATGATAAGTCGTAAACTTTATGATAAGCTTTTAGAGAAGTCATCAACTGAAGATAGTGTATGGGAGTTAAAGTGAAGAGTAGACAACTTAACCTGATAAGTCGTTAACTTCCTGATAATCTGTCAGATCAGGTCATCACCTGTAAGCAGCAAACATGGATTTGAAAGAGGAGTTGACGACTTGGTCTGATAAGTTGCCAACTCCCTGATAATCCGTCAGATAATGTCATCATCTATGCACAAAAAATTAGGGATTAGAAATTTTACTGCAAAATTAGCTTGAGTATTTAAGAGAAAGTTTTAGGTTTTCATCATCATCTTGAACCTTACATAAAACAACAACTTTTCAATAGTTTTCTCTGTATTTTTCTGAATTAAGTTTTTGGTATTATTATTGAGTTTTTGAGAATTCTCTTGTGATTTAGAAAGAGAAACAATCATATATATTCATCGTTTGTAGGTTAAAAACTATCGAATTATGAATTCAATATATGTTGTTGATTTTTATATCATGAGTAGCTAATCTCTTAACTCGAGTTGTGGGATATATGAGTTTGGTCTTATAAAGTCATTAGTTGGTCAAGATTCTCAAGGCATTAGGAAC
This sequence comes from Capsicum annuum, assembly GCF_002878395.1. NCBI lineage: Eukaryota > Viridiplantae > Streptophyta > Magnoliopsida > Solanales > Solanaceae > Capsicum > Capsicum annuum. The sequence continues at coordinate 75,335,938 of NC_061117.1, read as the reverse complement.
TTTTTGATAATTCTTCTGTTTGGCATGTTGTTTATTGGTTGCAAACAATAGACGAGGCCTAACTATTGATTTGCTTGAAGTAAGAGATCAATCTACTAGGAAGTGAATTATCAATGGGGATTTGAAACTGGTAAACTTTCTTTTAATGATTAACATTGTAATAAGGTTAATTAACTCGAGATAAAATCTGTTTAAGTATATGGATTTCCTATGTTCAAAATAATTAGGTAATTGAATGTCTAAATAGGTCAAGAGACATTTAGATAGTGCTTCGATACTGATAGTCTGTTGTTCCTACATGTCATAAGAATCTTGAGCCATAACTAGTATATATCAAGTACCAATACTCATAGTGAACACAACTCTTGCTATAACAATGATTTAAAACATTGAAATATTAGTTTCAAGTTGTTGAATTGAAGTGAACAATAAATTTTGTTTAATATCTGAAACCCCTATTTATAGGAAGCTATTAACTATTAGTCGATTGACTTATGAATAACTTAAATTAGCACCATATTCCTTGTGGGACTCGACCCCAACCTAGTTAGGTTATATATTTAACAACGACCGCTTATTCTCTCATTAGAGAGGTTTAATTTAGGAATATTATATTTTGGCGCCGTTGTCGGAGAATATGGTCGTCAATTTAATACATTTGTAATAATTGACTCATAGTTAAAGTTTTCTAAATTTTATGTTTATTTGTTGTTTTTTAGTTTTTGTAGATTCTATGTTGTATTTACCATAAACCAGAAGGTCAGGGGAACCACTATTACCTTTAATATGGAACCACAGTTGATTGGTAGAATGGCAGATCAACAAAAAGCTGATAGACTAGCTGCCCTGGTTAGGGCTCAGCTAAATCAACAAAATGATGGTCAACCAATACATCATCCCAATCCAGATAATGAGGACTTAGGAGACAATGATTTGTTGGATCCTTTTAACCAAAGTCGTGCAAAGAACGTAGCCACACCTGTGAACCATAATATGAATAGAATCATCCTTTCAAAGCAATATAAATCGGCAACATGTGCAATTTGATCATGAGGAGGATGAGGATGAGATAGATGGAGCAGGAGTAACTAGAGAAATTATTCCTCCATCTTTGGCACCTAGAGCTAAGTTCAACATCACGAGCACCATTATTCAACTACTTCATCTGAAGAGGCTATTTTATGAACTTTTGAGGAATGATCCAAATATTCATTTAGTGAACTTTGTCACTATTTGCAAGTCTTTTGATAACCTAGGAGTAGGGAAGAATGCCATTCAGATGGGCCTATTCCCATCGTCTTTATTTGGGGAAGCAACATTATGGCTTAACGGATTGACTCCTGATTTTATAACAAACTGGAGGTAGTTAAAAAGAGGTTTCCTAGAAAGGTTCTTTCCGCCATCAAGGATGTTACAATTAAGGGACAAGATCAGTAATCTTAGGTAGTTACCGACTGAAGCTCTTCGTAAGACTTGGGTAAGGTTTAAGAAGAAGTTGATACAGTGTCCTAATGACAAAATGACTGATGTGCATTTGATGGAGACTCTGTATAGGGCATTGAATTCTATTACAAAACTGATTGTCGATAATGCTGCAGGAGGAGCATTTATGGATCTCACCTTTCCAAAAGCTTCTAAAATGCTTGATAGGATGACCAAATAGAGTAAAGCTTGGCATAATAGGGATTCTAAGGTAGCAAGCTCTACCATGTCTAGTGGAATGACTGCAAAGCAATGCAAGAGAGAGGAAGAATATGACCAAGACATAGCCCATATAAAAACCCAGATAAATCTTCTCACCAAATATTTGTTATCCAGGAAGGCTGAATAGGTAAAAGCTGTGGGATCACAGAGAAGAGCTGATTAAGATTCAAATGAGGAGGCCAACTATCTAAATAATCAGGAGGGTTTTTAAGGCATCAAGGTCGGAACTATTATGACAAAGCTGGTTATAAATATAGAAAGCAAAGAAGTTGGAAGAACAAGAATGACAAGAGTGGACTATATATACCTCCTAGAAAATGGGATAATGCGTCTACCAGTTCCGGAAAAATATCCATAGAGGATATGATAGAAAAGATATTAAAAGGAGTTGAGGTGACAAATACTGGGGTGACAAAGATGAAAAGTGACTTATCCATCATAATTCATCTAGTAAATTCATATTCAACCTTTATCAAATAGTTGGAGCAGCAGATGAGCCAACTCTCAGCAGTACTGAATCAGATGAAAAGCGGTACATTACAAAGTGACAGTGCAAAATCTTTGGAATAATGGCTCTTGCATGGTTATTACCACTCGAAGTGGTGAAGTATTACCTGGCCCCTCTACGAGCAAAACTATGATTAATGATATGATTAAAGATACTGTAGAAGATGATGAAACCCATCCAGTGGAGTCTGTGAAATTGGATGGAAATGCGGGCAAATCTAATCATCAGTAGGTTGATGAGTTAGAAAAAAAGAAGGGAACAGAAAAAGAGGCAGTGGTGAGTACTCTCCCAAAACCACTGCCTCCCTTTCCCCATCGATTGAAAATGAAGGCGAATAACATAAAGTTTAGTAAATTTATGGCAATGTTGAAGCAGCTAATAGTGAATGTACCCATGGTTGAGTTATTGGAGCAGATGCCCAGATATGCTAAATTTATGAAAGACCTTATGATGAAAAAGAGGACAGTGAGTTAAGAACTAATGGATAATATTCACTATTAGAGTGACCTTTCAACAAGTTCCTTGATGCAAAAGAAGGCAGACCCAGGAGCATTCACTATCCCTTGCACTATCGGGTCTCTTGATTTTGCTAAGGCGTTATGCAATTTGGGATAAAGTATTAACTTGATGTCCCTTGTTGTGTACAAGAAATTGAGTTTAGGATATTCGATGCCTACAAATATATGATTAGTGATGGCAGATAGGTCGGTGGAGTGGCCAATGGGGATATTGTATGACGTGCGTTAAAAATGGCCAGCTTTATATTTCCTATAGATTTTGTCATTTTAGATTGTAAGGTGGATTTTGAGGTTCCCATAATCTTTGGCAGACCTTTCCTCACAATTGGAAGTGTGCTTATTGATTTATGGGCTAATGAGCTGTTATTCAGGCTTAATGATGAGGTAGTTTATTTTGATGTGTGTCAGCCTATGAAGCAACCAAAAGAGATGAGTGTATTCTCTATTATTGATGTTTATTATAAGAATAAGAGAGAAGAGCTGATAGATGAGAAGTTTGTTGAACAACCTTTAGCTGGAGTTATACTGAACTTTGATAGCGAAGGTATTGAAGAATATAAAGAAATAGTCTATGTTATGAAGGGAATTGGTTGGACTATTGTCAATGCTTAGAAGATATAAAAGGGTTATTGTTTGGACTATTGTCAATATCATTAGTATTCCTCCCGGTATTTGCACTCATAAGATTCAACTTGAGGAGGATTTCACCCCAACCATTGGGCACCAAAGTTGCCTTAATCCACCAATGGAAGAAGTAGTTAAGAAGGAGATCATTAAATGGCTCGATGCAGGAGTTATATATCTCATCTCAGATAGTAAATGGGTAAGCCCCATCTAATATGGGCCCAAGAAATGGAGCAAGACTATAGTGGCAAATGAAAAGAATAAGTTGATTACACTCAGGCTAGTTATAGGGTGGAGAGTTTTCATGGACTATCGTAAGATCAACTCATGGGCTCTAAAGGACCACTTCTCGATTCCTTTTATGGATCAAATGCTTGATTGGTTGGCGGAAGGAGGTTGGTATTATTTCCTTGATGGTTATTCGGGTGAAAACCAGATTTCTATTGCTCCAAAGGATCAGGAGAAAATGACTTTCACTTTTCAAGAAAATGTTGTTTGGTTTATATAGTGCACCTACCACTTTTCAATTGTGCATGATGTCTATCTTTACCAATATGGTGGAGGACACCTTGGAGGTGTTCATAGATGACTTCTCAGTGGTAGGTGATTCTTTTGAGTTGTGTCTGGTCAATCTGAGTAGAGCATTATAATGATGAGAGGAGTTCAATTTGGCGTTAAACTGGGAGAAATTCCACTTTATGGTGAAAAAGGGCATTGTCCTTGGTCACCAAATTTCAGCTAAGGGAATCAAAGTTGATGTATCCAAAATTAAAGTTATTGAGAAACTACCACCCCAATCTCAGTAAAGGGAGTGCGGAGTTTCCTTGGTCATCCAGGCTTCTATCAAAGATTTATAAAAGACTTTTCCAAAATTTCAAACCCAATGTGCAAGCTTTTGGAGAAGGAGACCAAGTTAATATTTGATGATGAGAGCAAGAAGACATTTAATTGCCTTAAGGAGAAGCTAGTTGCTGCACCAATCATTATTGCTCCAGATTGGTCAAAACCATTCAAAATCATGTGTGATGTAAGTGGAGTAGTGCTTGGGGATGTACTTGTCCAAAAGAAAGATAAACTATTTTATCCCACTTATTATGCAAGCAAGGCATTGAATGGGGCCCAAAAGAATTATACTGTGACTGAGCAGGAACTTTTTGTGGTGGTTTATCATTTGGGAAGTTTCATACTTATTTAGTGGGGACTAACGTGGTAGTACATACAGACCATGAGGCTTTGAGGTATTTGATGGAAAAGAAGGATGCAAAGCCAAGGCTAATCAGATGGGTTCTGCTGCTTCAAGAGTTTGACTTTAAAGTCAAATATTAAAAAGAATGCAAAAATCAAGTTGCAAATCACCTATCTAGACTTAAGGGAGATCAAGCAATCAAGGATGAGCTCAAAATTGATGATATATTTTCAGATGAGAAAATCTTGGCTGTTGAGCTCAATTGAGTACCTTGGTACGCAGACTTTGCAAATTATATGGTGAGTGAAATTATCTCGGAGAATCTTTTCTTTCACCAAAGAAAGAAGTTTTTTCATGATGTTATGAAATACTTCTGGGATGAGCCTTATTTATTTCAGAGGTGTGCGGATAATATTATTAGGCAGTGTATCCCAGAGTTAGACATATTGGGTATTCTGGAAGCTTATCACTCTTCTCCAGTCGGAGGTCACCATGCAGGTGATCATACTATAAAAAGGGTATTGCAGAGTGGCTAATATTGGTAGTTCATGAGGAAATGTGATCAATGCCAGAGACAAGGGTCAATATCAAAGCACCATGAGATACCCATAGTGAAGATGTTGGAAGTTAAACTATTTGACATCTGGGCCATCGATTTTATGGGGCCGTTTGTGAGCTCCTATGGACTAAAATATATCTTGGTAGTTCTGGACTATGTGTCAAAATGGGTTGAAGCAGTGGCTTTGGCTGATAACGAAGGCAAGAAAGTGGTGACTTTTCTTAAAAGGAATATCTTCTGTCATTTTGGTGTGCCAAGGACTATCATTAGCAATGTGGGGTCCCACTTCTACAACAAAACATTCTGGGAGGCTTTGATGAAATACGGTGTGAAGCAGCATAAGGTTGCTACTTCATATCATCCATAAACCATTAGGCAAGTGAATGCTTCAAATCGGGAGATAAAAGGAATTTTAGCTAAAATGGTGAATGTGAGCCAAAAAGATTAGTCTCGAAAGCTCGATGATGCCCTGTGGGCATATCAAACTACTTTCAAGACACCTATTGGGATGTCACCATACCAGCTAGTCTACGGTAAAGCATGTCACCTTCCAATCGAATTAGAGCACAAGGCCTTGTGGGCTCTTAAATGACTAAACATGAAAAGGAAAGAAGAAGCCGAATAAAGATTGGGACAACTAAATTAAATAGACAAATTCTATCTTGGAGCCTACGAAAGAGCAGATTTGTACAAAGAAAGAAAGAAGAATTACCATGACCAAAGAATAGAGAAGAGAGATTTTAAAGCTGGTGATTGGGTATTGTTGTTGAACTCTCGACTTAAAGTTTTTCCAGGAAAAATTAAAGTCAAGATGGTCTTGGCCATTCAAAGTAAGTGAAGTTTTTCAATCAGGTGTGGTATAACTCAAAGGTAAAGATGGAAGTATGTTCAAATTTAACAGGCAAAGATTCAAGATCTATATTGGTCCAACGGATAATGCAAAGCCAGTATCCACTTTGTATCTCAATAAAGTCTAAGTAGTCGAGATAACTAAGTCATGCCGCGATAGTAAATCAGGCGCTATTGGGAGGTAACCCAAATTTTTATGTTGTAAGTTTGTTTGTTTTATTCTTAAAATAATGATTGTAATGAGTTGTGTAGGTATGCAAGGGTTAATACAAAATCATCACACTCGTGATAAGGTGTCAAGTGAGGTCGTCAATTGAGCCAATGTTGAGGTATAATCTGGATAGAGCTAATGATCAAGATAGATAAGCTATCACACTTGTGATAAGCCGTCACGCCTGGTCATCAGATGACCTAAAATGAGGCATCACTCTGTCTTAAGGCGCTGATGAAATATGACGAGCTATCAACTTTATGATAAGCCATCATGTATTTTTGGGCCCAGTGAAGACATCCTGACCCGACCCACATCTTTTAACATTAAGCTTTTCACCTTCCAAACCCTATTTTCTTTAAGTTATTTTCTTTCCACTATTAGTTGTTATCTTTATTTGCTCTTTATTTATTACTTAGTAGATAATTAAAAAAAAAAACAAATCAAATAATCTTTGCAATTTTATTCACCTCGCCTTGCTCGTTGGTTTCCTTTTCAAAAGCCAAAATTCTACTTTCTTTGCATCCTCTCTAAACCAACTGAAAAAGGGTGCAAATATTCTTCTTCTTCTTCTCTTAGAAACCTGTTGAGCTCACTTGTTCTTTTCTAAGCAATTTGAAAACCCTCACAAGGGAAGCCTGCAGTTATAGTTAAATAAGAGGTATGTTTCAAGCTTGAATTGTTTTCTTTGGTAAGCAATGATAATTGTCCAGTAATGTAAATTTTGTGGGTTTTGAAGTGTTAATGACCAACTTTAAGTAATGCATTGTGAATTGATTACTCAAGACCAATTACATATCGCATCACTAAAATGTGTTCATGAACAATTTCTTTTTAAAAGTTGAAAAATGTACCATTATTGGGTAAAAATCTTCTAAACTTTAGCTTTTTAAAATTATTGAGTCGAATTTGGGTATGGGTTCTTGTTGAAATTGAAAACTAGGGCTACCAATTCTGAATTGAGCAATAAAGTTTGAAATTTCAGCCCAACAATCGAAGTTTACATAGTGGGATTCATGATGTTGAATGATAACTATGTTGAAAAGTTTTCAAAGAAAGAAAAATGGGTTGAAGATTCTATTTTAGGCTAATGAACTAGCTAACGAGCTATCACAAAATTGACGGCATATCAAACCAAATCATCAGTTGTTGTTTAAATTGGTCACATTCTTCCTGAGGCTGACGACTTGGCTGACGGGCTATCACATAAGTGATGACTTACGAGATCAAGTCGTCAGTTATTATTTAAATTGGTCACATTTTGTCTTAAACTGACGACTTGGCTGGTGGGCTATTACTTAATTAATGGATTATCAGACCAAATCATCACACCCTTGCTCAATGGCAGTGATAAAACCCTTTCAAGGGTAGCATTGAAATTGATTGGCTTTTGATTGATTATTTTCTCTTGAGTATTAAGTGATTATTTCTTTTTGGCCTTGCTGAAGAATTGATCATACCTCCAAAAGGAAAAGCAAAGAAAGTTGCTAAGAAAGTGACCAAGGGGAACGTGAATCAAACACACCTCAATAAATTCGAAAGTGAAGAAGAGGTACCACAACTGCAGAGACGCAACAGAAGACAGGGTCTAAAAATAGCAGAACCTCTTCCACAACTTGAGGAAGAGGTGGTTAAAGAAGTTGACTGAGGAGGAAAACACCTCTCTATCTGAACATACATCTTTATAGCATCCCAACTCTAAGAAACCTTCAGCAGAACATCCTTCTTATGAACACCCAACTGGTAAAAACTCTCATTTAAGGGGAGATGTCATTAAATGCAAGAATTATGGTGTTCGAGAAAGTGTTAGATGGCAGGTTCATGGGGCAAACACAATCTACCATGGCGGAATAACAAGAACAAAAAGAAGAAGTATTAAGCAGCCAATATGTGAAGAGATGAAGATCATCACTACTGGGTTGAAAAAATACCCCTAGATGGAGAGATAATTTAAAGACTATGATTTGGGATGGACCACGAAGGGGGGTGAATCATTCTGCCCCACATTAGTCCAGGAGTTTTATACAAATTACCAGGCTACGTTGGAGAATAAGTGTAATAAAGGAAAGAAAGCTATAGACATGTCAAATATGGATAAGATCCTAGTTAGGACAGTGAAGGTAGATCTCTTGGACAACATGATAAATAGTTTTCTCCATGTTCCAAACTTTACCCCTTCAACCACTTCTCCAAATCTCTACTATAGGATTAAGAAAAGGGTAAAAAAACATCTGTGGTTGGAAAACATTATAGGTGAGAGAGAGTCGGATTGGTTGACAAATACAAATAAAATAATTTTTAAAGCCACATTGGCTTAGGAAGCAAGATTTTAGTGGGGCATAGTATGCTCTAGATTGATGCCAAAAGCTGGCAACAATATCATTAGTGACGATAGGGAAGTCTTGATGGTAAGTTTGTTGTCTAAGATCCCTTTGAACTTTGGGGAAATTATTATGGATGAAATGAAGATTCAGGGAACAAGACCCAACACTGCATATCCTTTTCTTTGTTTAGTCATGAAGTTGTGTGGGGCTGCTAATGTACCTTAGATTGTAGGTGTAGATCAAGAGATTGCTTCTTGGAAAACTCACAACCATATAAAGTATGATAAAAATCATCCTAGTTTAGTGTTAGGAAAAGGACCAGGGGTTGAAAATGATCCAGTTAGGACTGATGAAGTATAAATGGTTTCTACTGATACTAGTTCAATGACAAATATGAAAGTGTTAATCCTCGAAGCTATACAAGCCACATCTTTTATAAGGGCAGCTTTAGTGCATGAGAGTGAAGAGAACCCCATAGTTGCACCACCGGTTTCAGAGTATGCCTTTACTCCTCGTAATTTTAGAAAAATGGTGACGCAAGGAAAGAGGTTTGAGGCATAGTTGAAGTTCTTTGCTAACCAATTTCAATCTACTGTGGACAAAAAATTAAAGTAGAAATTAAACCCTTCCAAACTTTTCATAAACGTGTTGATGATTTGGAAAACCATCTTAATGTAAGATTAAGTGAGATGTCAGCCTCGGATCTTGCAGATTTCAAAGTCACTTTGGGTAAGGTGAAAGTTGATATTGTGGAACTATAGCATAACCAAATTGTGTTACCTTCAGAACCCACTTCTGAAGAATCTAAAAATAAAGGCCCATTATTTAACATTACTGGAAAACCAGTGAAGAAAAGAAATGAAAAAAAAAAGAAAAGAGCAATAAAAAATATAAAAGCAAGAGAAAAGGGACTGATAGTGATAAAGAAAAAAAGGAGAGAAGAGAGAAAAGAACAAGGCAGACAAAGAAAAAATAAAAAAGGTAATTCAAATATCGAAAGTGTAGGGTGAGCCTATGGAGGAAGCATTAAGAGCAAGAGCTATGGGAGACTCAACGAGTGGGCCTCCATTAAATGTTGGTGATAATTTTGGGGAGTTTTTCTCTCTGCCAACCACTGTTGTAGATATGTTAGCACAACCTAATGCTCCTGATATGACTGCTCCAGCTAATGATGTGGCAACAGAGTCAGCGACTCATGATTTGCCCCTTTGAAGTGCTACAGGTATATCCTATCCCTTACTATTTCAAGCTGGTAGATATCCATTGAGGGAAATCTATGTTCTTTTCTATGGGGGTAGGGGTACTTTCAACCTCAAGGATATATTGTTTATGTTCTATACCCTTGAGTGTTACTTAGTAAATCGATATGTTTAGGTTTGTTGTTTGGGTTACGTATTTTGTCTTGTTGTTTTGTTTCATAATGTTTGTGATTAACTAAGAGACAAATAGGTATGAACGATAGTTGAGATAAATGAGAAATACCTCACCAAGTGTGTAGTTTGCAACTGTGTGATATGTATCTATATGTGACCACTGTGAATCATTTTATGGCATTAGTGATAGGGACGCAATAATTATTGCTAACAATTACATAAACCAAATAGGTAGCAATTTTTCATGTAACTTTATGCCAAGTGTGTGTGAGATATTACCAAGTACCCTCTATGTCATAAATTCAGAACTTGCCCAGTTAGTCTTACTAAGATTGTAAGATAGTAGTTAGGAAAGGATCATAGGACATTTTGATATTAGTCCACTTTTAGCCTAAATAACCTTCCATGTTTGAATAATACCCCTTGATCCCAATTTTGAGCCTATATGCCTATTTTTTTGGTTAAACCTATCACCTTCCCATTTGTATCACAATGAACCTATTTTTGGCCCTAGTCCTCCTTGGATATTGTGCACTTCAACTTAGGAAAATAGCCTAAGTTGAGGGTGGCTATCATAGGGGTGCGTGATGTAAAGTGAGTATGAAAAAGGGTAAAATAAGAGAAAAGAACGCAAGACTAGGTGCGGTGGAAATAGAATAAGAAAAGAAAAATTGTCAAAAAGGAAAAATAAAAGACTAAAAAACTGCACCCAACCTGAGTATGTTTTAATAAAGAAAGGGAGAAATAATGTAAAGGTTAATAAATGAAACACCAAAAATAATGTAGTTCCAAGAAGGCTTAGTCACTTTAAATATCCTTGTGTATCATACCATCCCCAAGCCTACACTACAAAGCCGAAGAAAAGTCCTATAGTGATCCTAACTTAACTATCTGAAAGACTCAGTAATGAAAATAGGGGAAAGCTTATGGTATTTGGTATACATTTTCTGGAACTTCATTCTAATAAAGAGTGTTTGTTGGTCATCCCCACACTGACAAACTTGATTTCATATATGATTAAGGAGGGACTTCTTTGTTGTAAGGGCACATGAGTTATATTGCTAGCGGTTTACTTATTTGGGGGAGTGTAATTTGTATATATGTGTGGTTCTTTATGGATAATGAGATGCCATTTCTTTATTGCTTTGTGTCACGTTGTTGTTCTTCATTAACACACATAGTTGAGTTTAAAGTGATTGAACTTGGAGAGGGTAAGGTGTTCGAGCAAAAATTGATGATTAACTTTCATAGGTACCTTACATTCTCTTGGTTAAGCATTGTAGTATTGTACTATGTTAGTTTCTTGAGGACAAGAAATTGTTTTAAGTTGAGCCTGTTAATGTGTGAGCTTTGTGCTAGCACATGTAAGGCCTTTAACTTGGAATAATTATAAATTCTTAAGTAACTTTGTCATTTTTTATTATATTCTCAGTGATATTGCAGGGAAATCAAGATGCAAGAGAACCTATGTCAACTATGTCAAGAAGGATGGATTTTGAGAAAGTAGATATGAAGATTACAATTGATGACTTGTCTAATAAGTCATCGACTTTGAGATAAGCCATCAGAGAAGTCGTCAGCTGAAGACAGTATGTGGGAGTTGAAGTGAAGAATTGATGACTTAACCCGACAAAGTCATCAACTTCCTGATAAGCTGCCAAATTAGATCGTCACCTGTAAATAGCAAACATGGATTCGAAAGAAGAGTTGACGACTTGGTCTGATAAGTCATCAACTCCCTGATAAGCCATCATATGATGTCGTCAGCTATGCGCAAAAAATTTAGGATTTGAAATTTGACTCCTAAAGTAGCTTGGGTATTTAAGGGAAATTTTTAGGTTTTGATCATTGTCTTGAAACTTACATAAAACATCAGCTTTTCAATAGTGTTCTCTGTATTTTTTCAAATCAAGTTTTTGGGATTATTATTGTGGTTTTGAGAATTTTCTTGTGATTTAGAATGAGAAACAATCATATATCTTTATAGTTTGTAAGTTAACAACTATAGAATTATGAATTCATTTTGTTCTTGATTTTTATATCACGAGTAGCTAATATTCTTAACTTGAGTTGTGGGATCTATGAGTATGGTCTTGTAAAGTGATTAGTTGGTTAAAATTCTCAAGGCATTACGAACTTCTTGATAATTCTTATGTTTTGCATGTTGTCTATTGGTTGCAAACAAAAGACTAAGCCTAATTATTGATTTGCTTGAAGTAAGAGATCAATCTACTAGGAAGTGAATTGTCAACGGGGATTTGAAAGTGTTAAACTTTCATTTAATGACTAACACTGTTACAAATTTAATTAACTTGAGATAAAATCTAGTTAAGTATATGGATTTCCTAAGTTCGAAAGAATTAGGTAATTGAATGTCTAAATAGGTCTAGAGACATTTTGATAGTGCTTTGATACTGATAGTCTGTTGTTCCTACATGTCATAAGAATCTTGAGCCATAACTAGTGTATATCAAGTACCAATACTCGTAGTGAACACAACTCTGGTTTTCCCATAACATTGATTTGAAACATTGAAATACTAGTTGCAAGTTGGTGAATTTAAGTGAACAATAACTTTTGTTTAATTTCTTAAACCCCCATTTATATGAAGCTATTAAATATTAGTTGGTTGAATCACAAATAACTTAAATTAACGATATATTCCCTTTGGGATTCGACCCCAACCTAGTTGGGTTATATAATTGACAACGGCCTCTTACTCTCTCATAAAAAAGGTGTAATTTGGGTGTATCAACTAGCTTGAGCTAGGTGTCATTCTAGATAGTATTGGTGGATGTTCTAGTTAGTATTGGTGGATTCTAGGGTATTCAATGAGTTACTTATAATTTGAATGTGCAATATTATATGTAAAAACTTGTTTAGTGTGTCTAACATTCAATTAAAATTAGCCAAGAATCAACAACTGATTAAAGCGTAAAGTGGTCAAAACTAGTGGTTAGATTGATTTTCAAGTTCGCTATTATTGAGGTTGTGTTGTGTTGAACTCTAATGTATGGTATTTGATCATGTCGGATTCTTGATGAGCTTTTATGGATGATATTTTGATGATATTCAAGTTGAAAATGAAGGTAAAACAACACCACAAGGCAAGAGGAGAAGCGGTGGAACACTAAGACAAATATTAGAGCACTTGGCCAATTTCAATGTGTGTGTGCAATATGCCCGCGTCGCCCAATCCATAGCTTGATATGGAGCCCGGTAATCACCCATTGTAGTGGTTCTATAGAGCCTGTAATGTGCCTGGAAGTCCGTTGCACCTATGGGTATGACACCCCTCACCTATGCTCGGCTAAAAATTACTCCAACTATAAATAGATATTATGTGCACTTTGTTGAATACTTTTTTTTACGTCTTGGAGCATTGTGAGGGGCTGCTAAATACTTTATTTAGGGTTTTTATTCTTTCACTTTATCTTTTTAATTTATTTGACTATGTATTCCATTAGTTGGATCATGATTATATCGATTACTGGCTAAACACCCCCTTTCCGATGTTAAAGCCAAGATCATGACTATTATTGTTTTGGATTGACTTCGTTTGATTTGCTTATCATATTTGGTTGTTTATTTATCCTTGTTTGAACTATTTTAAGGAGTAGCTAGACTTAGAATATACATATTGTTGACCTTTTGATATCGGGAGGGTAAATAGGAAGATAGAAGGTGGGGATAAACAAAGTAAGGTCCTTATTCCTTTATGAAATAAGGAATTTGAATTAGCGTCTAGTATAGGGATGTGCCTAGAAGCCTTGCTTGGTTCATATGTAGGATGATAGCTGTAATCATTTAATTTGATTATTATATCCTTTCTCAATGATGTAGTTGTAATGTCCAAGTTAGGTAGACGATTGGAGGTCGGGGGACTATGATCATGTGATATACCCTATGAATCAACAACTGAGATAAACTATTCAACGAGTGAAGTTCAATAGCTTAGTATGATTGTTTAAAGTGCTTTAACCCTGGGCTTTGCTCTATTTATTTTCTCAAGTCTTTTATTTCACACATTGTTTACTTTATGTTTAGTTTCACAAATCTCCAAACTATTTTTTGTTACACTTGCACTAGATTTATCTAAATAGTAAACTAGAATCAAATAGTTGTTGGAACAATTCTCTGTGGGATCGATACATAGTTTTATGTAAGGCCACTATATAACTTGGTAGACCACATACACTCGTGTTTGCGCTTGGGCGCTGTCAAGTTTGTAGCGCCGTTGTTGGGTACTTGTAATACAGCAAGTATTTTTATTTTAGTTTTAATTTTTAGATTTCTTTACTACTTTATACTTGGTCTTGTTTTTGTATTTTCAGGAAATAGGTTTATGGGTATTAAGCTAGTAAGGGATAGGAAATCGGTTGTGCCGACCTCTTAACCCGAGCAACACTTCCATCAGTGAAGGATAGAAGCAATCCTTCTTCCCTGTATTCTGCAAATAGAAGAAGATCAAGACCATCTAGCTCTCATGGCTGAAGAATAAGCAGCCCGCAGGATAGTTTGTGAAGTGGAAATCCCACTTCCGATAAATTTGACCTCCCTTTTTATGAAATTAGCTGCTGGAGGTAATTTTGAGCTCAAACAAAATTTGGTGCAGCTTTTGGTCAGCAGTAGACAGTTTTTTGGGCTTTCATATAAAGATCCACAAGTCCACTTGCTAAACTTTTTGGAGATCAGTGACACATACATCCCTACGGGTTTGTCAACTAATTATGTAAGGATGACACTATTCCTCCTTTCACTTTTGGGGTAAGAGAATAAGTGGTTGAATGTTGAGCTGACAAATTCAATAACAACATAGGATGACTTAGCACAACAATTCCTCATCTAATTCTTTCCATCTGGAAATACTGCAAGACTTAGTAGTAAGATTGTAGGCTTCAAATAGAAGCAAGACGAGAATTTATATCGTGCTTGGGAGTGGTTCAGAGCTCTAATTCGAGAATGTCCACATCACCAACAGTCCAATGAGGTATTATATCATACTTTTGTAGAGGCACTTGACCAGAATATAAAACTTTTGCTAGATCTAGTTGTAGGTGGTCAAGCTTTGAAGCTACGTATGATGAGTTGTATACTTTATTGAACTGCATTGCTCAAGGGAACCTAGAGTGGAATTCAAACTCAAGGAATGCTACAAAGAAGATTGCAGTTATGCTAGAGGTAAACCAATTTACTGCTATATCTGCCCAAATTTTTGCAGTACAAAATTAGATAAGCAACATAATGTTGGGAGTCACACAGCCTTCAGCCATAGTTAATGCAATTCAACAAGTTGTAGGTTGGTGTGAAGTGTATGCTAATAGTGGCCATTTGGCAGTGATATGTGTTGTAAATATTGAGTTCGTGATGTATATGGTCAATGCTCAAAGGGATAATTACGGGAATGCTTAAAATCTAAAGAGGCATACTCAACAACTAAATCAGTCATTGAATGCCCAACAATAGCAGTTTCAGCAACCATAGGTTCAAGGGAATCGGATAATAAATAGAATTATGGAAGGTATGTTGAAATAGGTGTTAGCTTATCAAACATAATTGGCAGTGGATATAAAGAGTTAGTAGGATGATATGAAGACTTAGCAGGCGACTACAAGGAACTTGGAGTTGCAGTTAGAATAAGTACTATAGGAACTAAATACTAGGCCTCAAGGTAGATTTTCCTAGTGATACTAAACCTCCTAAAAAAGTCATGACAATCACTTTGAGAAATGGTAAAGATATCAATGAAGAACCTCTAAAGGGAACTAAGGAGGAAGATGTAGAGAAAGTTGCTAAACAGGTAAATAACTAAGTTGCTAAAAATTTAAGAAACTGTGAGTACTCCAAAAAAAAAAGTTGTTGAACAGGTGAAGGAGGGACCACCACTACCTTTCCCACTAAAGTATATAAAAGTGAAGGATAATGTGTTCTTCAAGATATTCTTTGGCGCATTTAGAGAGCTTCACATTAAATTACCTCTTTTAGATGTCTTGCAGGGAATGCCCAAGTAACTACTTGAGGGATGTGGTCGCTAGAAAAATTAAGTTGCAGGATGCTGAGCCAGTAGCACTCATTGAGGAGTGTAGCTTTATGGTGACTCAAAATATGCCTAAAAAGCTTAAGGACCTTGGGAATTTCACCCTCCCTATTCAAATTGGCAGCAGCAAGGTGGTTCATGCACTTAGTGATTTCAGGTCTAGTATCAACTTGATGCCCCTCTCTTTGTTCAATACTTTGGGCTTGGGAAAGCCTAGACCAAGATTGGTGCTATTGCAGCTGGAAAACGGGACCATAGCCCTTACTAAAGGAGTCATAGAGGATGTTCTCATAAAGGTTGGTAAGTTTATTGTTCGTGCTGACTTTATTTTTTTAGATTTTTAGGTAGATAAGTAGGTTTTGATTATCTTAGGATGTCCATTCTTAGCAATAGAAGGAACTTTGATAAATGTGATAGAAGGAACGCTCATTATTAGGTTGGAAAATGAAAAGGTGGTTTTCAATGTGTACAAATTGCTTAACACACTATCCCACTACAAAAACTTGTGCATGATTACTGTGATTGAAAGAGCTAAGTGTAAGGTGATGCAGATGGTTCCACAAAAGACCGCTTTGGACTTCCTCATTGAGCAGCCCAAGCAACAACTACCTAACCCCTACAAGATGTAGATTGATGATCCTGAAAAGGCTATTTGTGAAAAAGTTATTAACCTTAAGATTTCACACTCAAGAGGTCAAAAATGAAAAAGAAGATGGCCTCCAAGTGTGAGAAAAAGGATGAAGGAATATGAATGAGTCATAGTTGGGTCGTACCGTGATACTAAATTAGACGCTGCTTGGGAGGCAACCCAAGTTAAGTAGGTATGCTTTCTTTTTAGTAGTTTTAGCTTTTACTTTACGTAGTTTTGTTTTTATTTAATCCCAGGTTGATGTAAATTTTGAGTGCCGAAAAACCTGAGCTAAGGAGCATGGCAAAGACTAAGTGTGGGGTCCGCAGACCCCTTTGATGTGTAAAGATGCTACTAGTTAGGCCTAGAGGCCTCAGGAGTATTTCTAGGCCTCAGGAGTATTTCTATCTCTACTTTTAAAGTATACTTTAGGGACAAAGTGGATTTTTTAGTATGGGTTAGGGAAATTCCCATTTTTAGGGTAATTTTAAAAAAATTTATGTTCGGAATAAGTGGGATGTTCTTGTTGGTGCTATAATCGATTATATAATGCAAGTGTTTTTTTATAAAGATCATGTTGATTGTGTAAATTACTACTCTTGAGACTCCTAGGATCATGATTATGACTCTTGTAGTTGTTGGCTTAATGATTGAATTTATGTGATTGTATGGTTAAAATTATATGATAATCCTACTTGAGTTGAGCATGTCCTATATATGTGTAAGGTGTTTATTTTTTTAATGTTGCATTTGATGCTAGAATTTTCCTAGTGTATGTACAAAGAGAAAATAAGAGTTTTGGTTTAGGAGACGATATAGGTATTTCTTTGATAACTAAGTTTATACCTTCTTTTTACCTACCCTTGTGCATAATCCTAGTTAGCCTCATTGAGACTTTAGCTTATTTCTTGGAAACCTCATATGTAGCCTAATCCCTTTTTTAATTTACCTTAATTTGATCCAAATCTCCTAAGCGCTTTAATGTACACTTAATTGAGTGAGGATTTGAAAATTCAAGTAGGAGAAAGGTAAAAGTGAAGCATCTAAGTAATAGATATTGATGTTCAAAAAAATAATATATGTTGTGATTGGGAGTTGAGTAATGTAAAGAATAAAAAAATAGTTCAAATTGAATAAGTTGTGTACATAGAGCACTCCCACCATAGTGTGTGGAAGTGAGCTTAATGAGATGGGAAAAAGTAAAGAATGGGATAGAAAAATGGGGTGTAAAGTTGTTATTAAAGGTGTGTTGAATGACATATGTGATTTATTAAGTCTCTTAGGAGAGATAGTCACTATTACCAGCCAGAATAGTTTCTAACCGTCCCTTAGCCTACATTACAACTATTAAAGACCTATTTGATCCCAAACTTCATCATTATGATATTATGGGAGTACTACAATAAGGGAAAGCCTATGGTTCATTATGTGTAATTTGTGAATTCCTTGTGAGAGTCAGCGTAACTTGATTCTTGTACCCATTGTGTTATGAATTACATTTATGTGTGTGTTTGTAGGAAACTCTCTTATAGTGAGGGCACATGTTTGATGAATATGGGTGAGATGTATGATTTTTTGTATTGATCATTGAGCATGAGTTTGCCAATTTAGTGAGTCAGTTTTTAGGCTAGGATATTTTGGAGTAGTATTCTTGAACTTTCAATTGTGTACATAGCATACTTAGAGTAGAAACTTGCATTCTGTGTAGTCGTTATAGTACTATCTTGAGTGTCTTTCATGTAATAGATGTGTAGAGTCTCCTCAGCTTATGATTCTTAGAGTAATGAGTAGTTCGAGGACAAATAAGGCTATAAGTGTGGGGTGGTGATCTTGGATGTATTTATGCTCTTTAGCATTGTTATCGTAGCTTATTTAGCCTAGTTTTGAGGACGATTCATGTGCTTAATGAGTGAATTATGATATAAATAATAATGTATGTTATTTCAATGTGTAAAAGTGTTTTCAAATAAGTTTGTGTTTAATTGAGTCACTTAAAGTTTAGACGAGAAAACTAGTGTTACTAGCTTGAACTACAAGTCGTTCTAGTTAGTCTCGGTGAATTTTAGGGTGTTAAATGATTTCCTTATGGTTTGACTGTGTAATATTATGTGGAAAAACTTTTTTATAGTGTGTAATATTCAATTAAAATGATCCAAGAGTCAATAATTTATCAAAGCATAAAGTGGTCGAGACTAGTGCTTAGATTGAGTTTCTAGTTCGCTATTGTTGAGGTTATGTTGTGTTGAAATCTAATGTGTGGTGTTTAATCATGTATGATTCTTGATTATTTTATGTGGATGATCTTTTGATGATAGAAAATCTTAAAACCAAGGCAAAAAAAGACCACAAGGCAAGAGGAGAAGCGGTGAAACACTTGGACAAATATTGGAGCAATTGGCCAATTCTAGTGTGTGCGTGTGATATACATTCATCACCCCAGCCATAACCTTCTGTGGATCCCACATAGCACCCATTTGATTGGTTCTCTAAATCCCATGATTCTCCAGGATGTCCGGTGCACCCATGGGTGCGATGCCCCCTCACCTACACTCGACCAAAAATCACTCCAACTATAAATAGATCTTATGCACACTTTGCTGAATACTTTTTTTTTGACATTTTGGAGCATTTTCAGGGGCTTCTAAACACTCTATTTAGGTTTTTTATTCTTTCACTTCATCGTTTTAATTAATTTGATTATTTATTTCTTTAGTTGGATCATAATTATGTCGATTAGTGGCTAAACAACTCCTTTCCGGGGTTAAAGCCAAGATCATTACTACGATCGTTGTGAATTGATTTTATTTGATTTTCTTATCATATTTGGGTGTTTGTTTTTCCTTTTTTGAACTATTTTAAGGAGTAGATAACCTTAGAATACGCATATTTTTATCTTTTTAATCTTGGGGAGGGGGGAATAAGAAGATACAACGTGGGGATAAACAAAGTAAGGTTCTTATTCCCTTATGAAGTAAGGAATTTGAATTAGCATCTAGGAGAGAAATGTGCCTAGAAGCCTTTTTTGGTTCACATGTAGGATGATAACTTTAAACACTTAATTTGATTATTACATCCCCTCTCATAGATGTACAATGTCATAGTTAGGTAGACGATTAGAGGTTGGGAGACCATGATCATGCATAAATCCTACAAATTAATATCTGATATAAGTAATTTAATGAATGAAGTCCAATAACATAGTATGATTGTTCGGAGTGTTTTATCTCTGGACTTTGCTCTATTTATTGTCTTAAGTCTTTTACGTCATGCATTGTTTTCTTTACGTTTAGTTTTACAAAACTCCAAACTATTTTTGGTTACACTTGCACTAGATTAATCTAAATAGTAAACTAGAATCAAATAGTTGTTGGAACGTCTCTGTGGGATCAATACTAGGCTTTCTTTAAGGCCAATATATTATTTGGTAGACCACGTACACTTGTATGTGAGCTTGGGCGCTGTCACTTAACAAGGTATATTAGGTCCTTTCGATGGGGTGTTTAAATCAAATATATTTTTCTCACATGGTTTATGTTGCTTAAGAGAATCTCCCACAAAAAGACAAGAATTTAACTAAGTATACAATGGCTTATTGCACTATGATTTTCTTGTATCAACATCAGGCTAGTTCTCATTATGTTTTTTAGTTTACTTCATGTTTAATAGTCATTTATACTCTTTTGCATGCCTATGTCTTATGCATAATATCTAAACTGGTATAATTGGTTCACGACATAGGTATTAATATTTCATTATCATGTCTTCTCTTACTATGTTTTATTCATTCATGTAAAATTTTGAACCATTTATACTTATCGACATGTGTTCAACTCTATGCATGATTTATTACTTCAGCTTTACTTATGCATCGCACATGCATTCCCCAATGATCAGTACATTCTATCATACTGAACACATATATGTCTGTGTGGCTACATTTTTTCATAATGTAAATATCACTTTTAGCTCACTAAATCATGGACAGACAATCATATCTTTTCGCCAGCATATGATAGGTTCTCCTTATTTGAGGACTCAAGTTAGTTATTAGATTTAGTATTTTAGATTTATTTGTATGTATTGATTAGGGATAGCTGAGGGTAATGTCTTGGCTGCCTATATTCAATATTAGTAGTGGAGTCATAGGTAGTCAGACAGAGTGGATGTTTTCAGTTCGAGTTTATTTTTTGTATAATCAGTTTTGTAAACTTTTAACAATAATGATTGAATTATATTATCTCATAATTATTCTTCTTCTTAGTAAGTTTAGCTCTTATATATGTTTAACAATTGATCATGCATTATGTTAGTACCATTAGTTAGCTTAAGATCACTCATGGTTCTAAGTACCATGTTATGTCATGGGTATAATATTAAGTCATTACAAAACCTGTGGGGAGGGACAATACCACACAATATGCTCACATAAATATATACTGAGGATCGTTAACATTAAACTTGAATTAAGTTGTACCTTAGATTCAAGGTGTGCTACTATTTTGTGCAAATACTAATAATGTACCGATCTGCTTAAGAAACCATCAACAGTACATAAAACATAAAAGAACATAAATGCATATGATTGAATGCATGTATGCAATATGTGCACAACATCTCTTCCCCTTCTCGTCCTTATTAAAATCCTAATTACTTAATCACTACAAACTTTATCATGAACATTATGATCTAAGAATAATATCACCACCGTCATCAACAACATCATGAACATCACGATTACAATAATAACACCAACGTCATCATCACTTCAACTACATGACATTGAAATATATGAATATAAAATGCGATCAGTAATTATATGGATTGATCAAAAGCAATCATAATTACCATTTCACATATAAATATAAAGACACCAAATCATAGCTCCATATATGTCCTTAGGTATAGACATTAGTAACATTGTTCATCTTTTCGAAATTTTACTTATGCTCCTTCATAAATACTTCTATTGAAATTTTCATACTCGACCTTACAAATTTACAATGATTAGTCGATGACTCTTATCTACTTACCTTTTATGTTAGGTAACCAATCACTAAATTTTCCTCTTCGGTTGTTCTACCTGTCTAATTCCACAAATATGTTATCTAAAAATTCTCTTAGGCTATGATTAACCACTACCTCACATTTATCTTTTCTTAACCCTCCTTGTTATAGGACATATCTATCTAATTACATAGGGGACCTTCTATCACACACAAGCTTAATACTACTCCATTTTTATCATACCGAAACAAAACCATGCTTACGCACCACATTATTAACTTAGTTAGTCAAGATTATCATAAGTTTAAACCCATTCCATGCCACGAATATCACGTTAATGTGGTACAACAAAAGCTAACCATATTATTAGAGTCTAATTGGGTTTTTATCATTTTTGGTCTTTCAAAACATCATGCCCAAAAGGTCTAAACGCTGGACTTACTATCTATGGTTAATGAATCTAGCATAAGTCTAATTGCTAATCAATAAACCATAACCCACCTCATAGATGAACTATGATTATTTTGAGCAGAGAGAATTGTCTTGAGATTGCTAATTATCTTCCCATGCTAGGTTTCAATCGGGTGTGCCTTGAAACTTCCCTCATGAACCCTGATTTCTACAATCTCATTGTTGCCTGTTGGGAAAGTTGTGTTTTTCAAGGTATTTTTTTGGAAAGGGGTGGCCTAGGTAAATAACAATATAGAGGGTCATTAAAATTTCTTTGGATTGGCAACAGTTGGGTACCACTACTGTGATTATCAGACTGTTGAAGTGCTTGAGCATATTATTTATCATAAATTATTTTTGAAGTGTGTTGTACATAACGACATTTGGGTTGTTACATTAACATTGATGGAAACTTTTTAAAAAGGGGGAAGATGAATTGAGCAGGGACAATTATTTGAAATTATGAGAGGGAAATGGTGTTTTCTTACACATAATCTCTAGAGTTTTACAGCAACAATGTAGCAACGATCACAGCACCTATAATTGGGTTGCAATATATCTCTTCTTCTTTGGGTCTGGGCAGTATAATTTTAGATATGGACTCTAAACTCATGGTGGATATTATTAGTTGTCTTAGCAAATCCGGGCTCAAAGTCATTTGACAAAACTCGATTTGAAAGATTTATTTCTCTATCAAACACTGCTACAGAGAAGTTAATGCAGTTAAGAATATCCTCTCTAAATGAGGATACTATTTTAACAAAACTGGTGTCTATCAAGATATTCGAAGTCTGTATAAGAAAGGTGTTGCTAGTATTGAATGGACTAAAGTTATGTGGCAACTCTTTGAATCAAAACAAAGAAGCTAGGTCTAGGCTGATTAGTGCTAAAACAAATGATAAAACTACTAATCCATTCAGATTAAATATTTGATTAAATCAGTTTTTAGAGCTTATCAATAAAAAAAGGAATCACTTTACTTATAGGAATGGCTTGCATTCCACTTTTTCTAGGAGCTATCATTTTAGTGTTGTTTACTAATTCATAATAAAGTAATTTAAATAAAAATAAAAAAGCTTACCCAAATACTTTTGATGAATATTCCTCTTTAAGATTGCCCTTCCTAAGGTTCAAAGTCCTAAAATGATAACAATTAAGGAAAAGGATAATTTATATTGCTTAGGTAAATAATACCTCGTGATTGCAACCCCTACCTTTAGGTAGCAAGGGTCAACATTGACTAGCCTCAAGTAAGGTATCACAATAGTGAGAGTTAGACCTTGCAATTGTGATGGCCAAATATGATCCAATCCACTAGAATTATTCTTCATGATTGTAGTGAGGTACCTTGCAACCACTATGAATAAATATCGGAAGCCCTGGGGTTGCAGCCACCCAACATACTTTTGCGATGAAAAGGAACTTGGTGTCTAGAACTGTGCACCACTAGTGATCAAAATCCCAAAATTATTCTTAATGGACCCTCAAAATTTAATAGGGACACCAAAAAAATATACCAATAATGTTATTAGGACAATTTTGATGTTTCGGACTCAATGGAACGATCATATTTATCAAGAGAACATTTTAAATAAGTTCATACATGAGATCTCTTTAGTAAAAAATTAATTAATTTCTCGTCTAAATCGTCAAAAATTAATATAAAGACTAAAAATCCAAACTAACCAAGCTACTAACTCAAAATTGAAATTTCAAATCTAATGGAATTGAGAGAATTACTATCCATTACTTGAATCACAAAATATTGATCAATGTCAAAATAGTCAACTTCAAGGCTTCTCAAAAGCTCAAACATAGTCAAATCACTTCAATACTTCGGAACCGTGTCAACCATATCCAAAATTCAAACATAGAATATAGCAACTATAGTAAAGGGCAATACATAAAACAGAGCTAAATATCATAACAAGGGTTGTTACATTAACCACCACTAAAACACAAGTTCATCCTAAAATGTAAAAGCTAAAACAGTACCTGAATTGATAAAAAGCTAGGGGTATCTACTTCGCATATCAGATTCAACCTCCCTAATAGCCTCTTCAATAGGGTGATGTCTATATTAGACTTTCACAGAATCAATATCATTAGATCTCAACTTTCTAGTATGCAAGGTGATATTTTAACACTACAACATGGTCATTGTATTGGATTCTACCACTTGAATTCTATTTACATGTTAATATCATGTACTTAGCCTTCTTTTAGATATATTTGTATGTAGTTTTATACCATTATTATACTTTTTGAATTGCTAAGAGATATGTTAGAGCCACCCTTGGTAACTTTTTGTATGAGGTGAGAGTGCTTATAGTATTTTTTAATTATTTAGTTTTATGCTTTATTCAATCTGTCTATGATACCTGCTGAGAACAAGTATACCATACCAACTACTACTTTATGTACTATTTTGGTGTAGATCCTAGTTCAAGTACAAACCTAGGAGCATAAGTTCATAATGTGTTTGGGGTTGATTCAAAGTAAGGTGAGCTCCTTGTTCGGAACTTAATTTTGGACTTTATCTATTCTTATGTCTTTACTTTAATTTTCAGATAAAAACTTACATACTTTTAGTACTCCTTATCAGTAGCACTCTTTACTCATGACATCAGATTTTGAGATTAGAGCAATATTTTGTTCAGTTTTAAGATATCAATGTTTACTTATATAATATATATGCATACATACATATATATATATACATACATACATATATATACATATATACATATATATATACACACACAAATATATATATATACATATATATATGGGGGGAGACTTTCTTATAAAGTCTCATATTAGATTTTATCTATTTTCTTTATGCATAATTTATTCTTGTTTGGTATTAGGCTTACCTATCTTGTTGGATTAGGATAGGTGTCATAATGACCTCACCTATTGAATCATGATACTCGGGTCTATGAGGAACAAAATAGTCTGGTTATAAGGTTTCATAGGGGTATAAGGATTATTACACCCATAATTAAAACAAAAAAGAAAATAATTCTACAGCATGAAGTGATGCATATCGTGCCTCTAATCGTAGGCACTAGAGTTTGTATTAGGACTCCTAATATGTGAGAAAGCCATTGATCTCACTCAATTGGTTTGCAGAATGGATCCTAATGTAGATACCCTAGATTGCTATTCAAGGGCTACTCTCTCATCTAAAAACTCACTTCAAAGTACTAGAACTCATTTCAAATGATTTCTGTCTATATAAGGCTCTCATAACTAGATTTTTTGAACTCAAGATATCCTAATAAATACTAATTACATGAACTTTCCAAAAATGTCATAGATAGTATCTTTTATAATATTTACAACACTCAAAATTGTAATTAGTGATGAGGATCTTGAATTCAAATTTGTTAAAAGGTGTGGACGTATGAATGATTGTCTAAACAAAATATATCATTGAAATGTACTTTGATTCACTTTAAAAGTCATGTTTTGAACTTATAATCCAAATATCAAGGTATAATGTCAGTAATGTACAATATTAGTGAGTGAAAAGTAAAAAAAAAAAAGTAAAATCATAAGATATAAAGTACGGCTTATGCATTGGGGCATAAAGAGTTTTTTCAAAACTCGTGGCATTATTATATGGTGATGTTATCTCCTAGGGTGGATGGAATGAGGTTTTTCAACTTGACAATATGAAAGGTGGTAATGTGTACATTAATTATTATTATTTCCATCTTGACAATGAAGTTTATAGGTAAATCCTTTAAGGATTTAAATTGTTCTAAAGTATATAAAAATTCATGGGGCTTTATTAAGTAAAGGTTTAGAAAATCTGTATGTGGATTTAGGAGATTACATTGAATACTCCAATGGTTGTGATATTGCTTGATCTAAGTGATGAGCCATAGGACCTCAAGTAAATGATGAATAACTTTCTTTTTATGAAAGTCTATCATAGTATAATTGGTGCAGTAATAAATCATGTAAATAACATCTGACTAGGTATCTATTTTTCATTAAGTTTATTTTGCTATGCTCAAATAAAAAGACATTGGAATGTGATAAATATATTTTCATATATCTTCGGGAAACCATTGATATGAGATTATTTTAATCAAATAAATTCATGTTATAAATGATCGGTTATACAGATTTATTACAATTGTTAGATCAATATAAAGCTAGATCTCAGACAAGCTATTTATTATGCATAGAGGTTCAACAATATCATGGAGTTTAATGAAGCAAACAATAGTTGTAACTTCTTAAAATCAAGAAGAAGCAAGTCAGAAATGTACTTAGTTGAGATCAATGACTCAATATATTTAGGATTTATGTTGGTTTTTATATGGACGATATTCGACTACACTATATGAAGACAATGATGCATCTGTAGCTCAACAGAATGGAGAATACAGTAAAGGTGGCCTACAAAGCACATTTCAACCAAAAGAATTTTCACTCATGATCTTGAAAAAAGATATGAAATAGATATTCAACAAATTTACTCGATTGATAATTTGATGAATTTGTTCATTAAAACAATACCAACATTAATATTTTAGTAGTTCTTATTAAAGATCTAAATGCTCCATCTCTTATAAATTAAATAATGTTTGCATCAAGGGGAGATGTTTTATACTTTTCTTAGACTAGGTTTTTTCTCAATATATTTTCTTGATGGGAAGTTTAACACGGAAAAAAATAATGCATATTACAAGATATGTATAGTCTCTTTTTCTTCATTAAAATTTTATTCTATGGGGTTCTTCCCTAATAGTATTTTAATGAGCCATATATTCTATTAATGACTATCCAAATGAGAGTATTGTAAACATCATCACCATCCCAAACGCCATCACCATCACCATCATCATCATCATCACCATCACTACCACCATCATCATCATTATTATTACTATGGATGATCATAAGCCCTAGGTATAAATTCCTCGTTTCAGTATTGTAATATCCACACCTCCACCACCTCCTTAATAATCTTTTACAACCTAATAATCTTTTCTACCTTCTCAAGGGTTAATGTCATATTTATGATACCATTTGATGTTCCTCAATGAAATCCTATAAATGGTGGTCTTGAGAATGATCGATGTTTTACACACTTAAAAGAATGCTGAAAGTTATCTTATATTGTTCCCTTATTCTATGTTATTTCTCTTGTTCTTTACGTTATTATTCACATTCTTAACTTTACAACAAAAAAGATAGTTTTTCTTTAAAAAAACTAAAAAAAAATAATACACATAAGTTCAAATGAAAGATTGAGTTGTGGTCAAAGAATAAGTTAGAAAAGAACAAGGTCAGGTTGGAATTATTGAACCAAGACCTAAAGACAGAATGGTGATACGAAATAAGTGGGTGTTCCGGAACCAAGCAAAATTGATCAAGGAATAATCACTAGAAATAAGATCCCGACGTAGTGGTTCACTGTTGCTACTTTTGTTCATTTTTACTCTTTCATTATGATTTAAAAATATCCATTTGAATTTGTCTATTTAGACAATTAAAATATCATTTAGAATTTCATACCTAATTTATCCTTATTATATTAACTACTATTTATTAAACAATATAAAATGATATAAAATAATTAAGAATGATATACTAAAATTATTATTTTATTTATTGCATCTTAAAGAATATGCCATGTCAAAAATGTACAAGTAAACATGAAGGGAGAGAGAATGTACAACCATAAAAAGGAATGACTTTTTCCCATGGCAAGCTAAGAATGGTAGTCATTATCATGCTTATTGCATTTTCGCTCACATCACATAAATGTAAAGAGTGCATTGACCAATGGTTTTTTAAAAGGACAATGTATTTGTAGGTCTACCTCATGGATTTGAGACATGTAAAGAGAGTGCAGGAAACTTCAATATACTTCTTGGAAGTGTCACTAAATACACAGCGCTTCTGCATTTCCTTGATTTATTTATAACTCAGGGGGAGATATTTTCCACTATATAAATTTGGTGAAACATTCTCCCTGAATTGTCACAACAATAAGAGATGGTTAGATCAAGAGTTCTTCTCGTCCTTTTGTGCTTGTTTTTCATGTTTGCATCATTAGGTGGGAGAGGATTTTCTCCAACTTTGATTTTTTGCCCCTCTTTTAATTTTTTGTATTTTATTTATTCAATATTTTTAGAATCAATAAACGCCTCTTATGTGCATGTCTTTCACATATTTTATGGAACTCAAGTACATCAATATCACATAGATCTGATGCAATTGAAATGCTTACTATATACAAGTTAAAGGTATTTGGTTGAAATGTCATAATGTAGGTGCTTCTGTGTGTGGGTGGTGGGAGAGTCTAAACCGGACTAGTAGAAGTTTTGCTCCCCATTTCATATTAGTTGATCATTTTACTAAAAATTATTATCTCATATTAGTTAACCATCTTACTAAATCAAGAAAGAATTAATTAACTTTTTTTTCATATATACTACCCTTGCATTTAATTCTTTTTGAAGTGTTCTTGTTTGTTAATTTATGAAGATGTTTTTAAGTGGTGAATTGAAAAAATTATCTTCTTATTTATGATTTCT
Source organism: Capsicum annuum (assembly GCF_002878395.1). Lineage (NCBI taxonomy): Eukaryota > Viridiplantae > Streptophyta > Magnoliopsida > Solanales > Solanaceae > Capsicum > Capsicum annuum. The sequence goes on along the minus strand of NC_061117.1, from coordinate 75,307,400 downwards.
TAACATCATGTAAAAAAAAGCGGCTAACTAATATAGGACGGATAGAGTATTACACTATTATTTATTTATTTTTTGAAAAATAAAACTTGTACTTAATATTTAACAGTAATTTGAAACTCTAGGGACATACAGAGAAAACATTCTTGATAAGTATCTCAAGTGAAATAATAAAGATTATTCCAAACAAATCTTCCACCTTTTAAAATTGTAAGGCACGCTCGAAAACATAAAATATTCTTCTGCGACTTCAATTTTAGATATATATATATATTTTAGGAAAAAACTTCATGAAAATATTTCTTCAAATATCTGCAAATAATGTCCTTTTAAATTATCCATTTGATTTCTTTGCTTCTTAGAGATGCAAATTATCAACGGTCAAGAAAGTTGCATGAGGTATAGCCGCACGTGGAGAGGTTGGTGTCCCAACAATGACGAGTGTAACAACCACTGCATAAGTCAAGATGGGGCTCTCGGGGGTGCTTGCCAAGAACAAGAGGCTTGTGTCTGTTTCTACTGTGGTTAAGAAAATCACATGGTTCACCTGTCACCTAGTAGCTAGCTAGTAGCAATAATACTTTCATAGTTACAAATATGTATTACAATGATGTGTTCCTTAAAAAATAAAATATATTGCAGTTTAAATTTTTTTACATACTTGACAAAAATATTCATAATTTTATGTAGAGTAAGTAATCAAGATTGCATGACAAGATTGATTGAAAAGTACAGTTTTTTTTGTTTTAGAAAACAATTCAACTTAGATCTATTTTACAAGTTAGGTATTTATCATCTAGTAAAGTTACAATGCCTAATCCGCACCCCCTACTAATGGTATCAGAGCTCAGTTATTTAAAAAATACAGCAGTAGCATATATGCTTGAATTTAGATTGGATTGGATTAAATGAATAAAGTACAAAAATACAAAGAACTAAAACAAATTATTTCAGAAAAACGTAAAGAATTAAAAATAAGAATAGAAAGACTACATTATAATATATTTGCTAGAGTGAGTGAAAACTCAATAAATACACAAAAAGATGAAATATCAAAATTAGAATCACAAATAGATAGTTTAGAATATATATATATATATCAACATGAACTATTCACAATAAAATGAACAAAGAAGAATTTATAATAGATGAAAAAATATATGAAAATCACGAAGGATTAAAAATAAAGATAGTATTTTCTAATCTAGGAAGAAGATATAAGAAAATAGGTGAGCATTTATATTTAATGTTAGAAAAAGAAGAATTAAAATTAGAAGATAAATTGACAGCTATGGTAAGAATAGAAAGAGAAAATGAAGAAATAGATAGGAAAAAGGAAATAGAAAAAATAAAACAACAAACTACAGAAGAAATACGAAAAATAGAAGAAACTAAAAATAGTAGGATTGCTGAATTAGAAAAAGAACTACAAATGTTAAAAGATCTGTATGAAGAAAGACAAAAGGAAAAGGAAGAAAAAGATAAAGAACAAAAATTACTAAGCGAGATAAATCAATTTAAAGAAAAATTAGAAATAAACAATAAAGAAATAAAAAATAAGGAATTAGAAATAAATAATATAGATGTTGAAGAGACAGATAATTATGATTCAGAAGATAGTGAAACATATACAGAAATATTAACAAATACAAAAAATTTAGAAATCAATGAAAAATAAGAAGTAATTAATGAAGAAAACATAGAAAATATCAGCACAGAAATAAATACTCTTGATAAAAAAGAAGATGAAAATAAGAAAACCTACATATTATAAGAATAAGTTTAAAAGATATAATCTAAAGAATGAATATGACAAATGGACACCAAAACAAATAGTTAATAAAAATTATAAATTTTTAGACTTAGACTGTGTAATAGATACAGAAAAAAAAATACAATTATGGATAGGATATATGACAAAACAATTATTAGATAATAATATAAACATATTAGATGCACCAGAATATATAGAAAGAACACTAATAGGAATAGTGAAATTATGGTTTTTAAATTTAACTGAAAATAGCAAGAAGGTATTAAGAACTAACAAACCTACAGAAGGAACATCATCAACAACAACTAAACTAACACCTATAGAATTATTAAAAAAATATGAAACAGCTATAAAAGATGAATTTGGTAGTATGACAACAATAGAAGAAGAACAAAATGAAGAAAAAGATACAAATAGGAATTTAATGTTAAAATTAGCAATATGTAATATGTGTTATATAGATGAATATACTTGCGCATTTAAAGAATATTATTATAAAGGAGCATATAATATAGAAGAAAGTATGGTCATCTTAGATTACTATATACTAGATTATTCTTAAATAACATGTTCTTCGGTCACTATTAGCATGGTAATCTAGATATTTTTCCCTTAAACAACGCCTCTACTCTGGTTACTCCCCACCACGGCTTCTTGCCTCATTGGTTTCACCTTTAGGATAGCATAGTTCTTAGAAATTTTTCTCCGTTTCCACTTTACTAATAAACTTCTTAACATATTATTCTTCGAATAATTCTACTATAAAGTAACTAACATGAATTTATTTTATCATACCATGATTGTTGGGAATTATGAATTTAGCTATTCATAATTATAAATAAATATACCTGTTCGGGTAGGTTTGGTATTTCTAAGGTTTGTTCCTCCATAGCTTTTTCCATTTAAATAAATCTGTTTTTTAATAACTAAGAAAAATATTTGTTGTAGACAGGAGAGAATTTTTTCTTCAACACATGAAGGCTTGTTTTGCAATGCCTTCGGTTCATCTTATTTATAGACTAAATCTTTACAAGAGTATTCACGTTTCTAAAATTAGTCTACAAAAAAGTTTCCTAATAAGACAAAAATTATTAATGCCTAAAATAATAGTTAAAAAGCCTAAAGCCTAAAAGTTTAGACTATACAAAAAGTTTTAAAAATTTTACGTAAAGTAAATTGTGAAAGTTTACATGTCGCTTTCACAATTTAATAGCTTGTCTTCTATTATTACTCCGTTGATATCTTCTCATTGTCGTATCTGCTGTTTTTCCATATCTTTATTATTGCTTCTTTATCTTGTATCTTCCAGCTGGCGTTCTTATCTACTTAGTTGATTTTTCTTCTATTCTAGCTGAACTTCTGGGATATCATTATATCCTCCATTACATTTTGAACATTTATGATCTGGATATTTATGTCCAATTGTCTTGCAATATCTGGTTAATAATTCTTCTGAAATAAATTTTTCTCTGATAGTTCTAGCGACAGGTTCTGTCTCTGGTTTGAGTAACGTCAGAATCCATTGCCTAATAGTTTCCATATCTGTTTCTCGTAATTCCTTTGAATTTGAATATATTAGTACATGATTTCTTAAATAATAACTCCATATGGGATTTTGGTTGCAGTTTGTGTTCGCTAGCTCTTGCAAAATTGTAGATAGTCCGATAATCCTCTTATTCGCATAAAATTTTGGTATCTCAATTCTAGGTATTTTTGGTTGTGGAATAATATCTTGTGGTATAATCATGTCTCATGTCATTCCTATCTTTACAACTTGTATGGGTTTTTTAACTTCATCATATAATATCTCTGCTGGTGCCGTGTAAATTTTTATAAAAAATAGGGTACCTTTGGTTATTTTTTTAAAAATGCTAAATTCTTCATATATTTCCGATATAGTGGATATATCATTTCCGTCAGAGGTATATACAGTACTGAGTAGTCCATATTCATAGCAAATTTTAACTAGACTTGGTTTGGTTTTAGGTAAAGCAATTAGCTTATTATATTCGGTTAATCTTTGGGTTATATAGTTTATATCTGGTTCTTGGATGTTTATAGCTTTGGGTTAGTATTTAAAAAGGTTTGTACATTGTAGATATTTTTTTATATATGTCCGAGCTGTGTAGTTGTAAGTTTTTTTGTCTTGGTTTAGACTATCTCAGTATGTGGTAATTTGTGGGGGTATACACATGGGATCTTTTGATGTATTTGGTATATATGGTTTATCAAATAGCTTGTTTAGGTTTATATTTGTGTTTTTCCTAACTCCTTTGCTTGTACCTGCACAAGTAGATTGATAAATGTTATGGGTTTTATGGAGTGTCCCATCGTCTCCTTCTAGCTCTGGAACTTTAATGTCTTTCGATTGACATAGCTCTGCACAGTGCTGAGTTAGCTGATTTGTAGCTATAGACTTCAGTTTAACTTCATTAGTCTTTAACTTTTCTATTTCATTACCCATACTATCCACTTTCATTAAAAGCGTAGTTAAGGTGTTGAGTATTTTTTCTAGAGTATCCTCCTCTATTATATCAGTCTGTGTAGCTTTGACTTGATATGTAATCTACAATAACATTTTTGTTAGTACTAATTACTTCAATTATAAATGTGAAATTTAATATATTCAAGACTAGTCTCCGAATCTCTTTTGTTGTAACTGAATTTTGTATTTTCTTTGTTAACCACCAGTGTACCTGTGTATTATATGTTCGTACAATAAATTTGTTATATACAATATATGGCTCAAATGCTAACAAACATTTATATAATGAACATAATTCTTACCTATTTATTTCCCATTTTATTTCTGTTTCATTGAATGTACCTGAGTAGTATCTACAATGGTGTTCTAATTTTTCTGCTTCATATCGGTATTTAAGTACTCCTCCATAACTACATTAACTAGCATCTGCTTCTACTATATATATAAATTTTCTATTTTCATCTGGAAATTGTAGTTTTGGTAATTCTTTACAAAGTAATTTTATTTTCTGAACTTGTTTTTTATCTTCTTCATTGTAGTTATATTCTACATCCTTTTTTAATTTTTTCTGTAGTGGTTTTAAAGTTTCTGCTAATTTTGGAATATATTCCCTTACTTGGTTTACTAATCCTAAAAATGATTGTAATTTCTTTTTTTGTATCTAATTCTTCTTTTGAATTTATTATTTTTGTACTATATGTTGTTGCATTTTTACTCCACTCTTATCTATTTCTCTTATATATAATGGATCTATTTTACTTTGTGATATTATTTCATCCATATTTTTTGAAATGTGATTTTATTATATCATGCTTAATTAATTATTATAAATTATTTGTGTATTAAAAATTTAATAATATTTAATAAAAAATATAAAATAAATATTTATGATATGGTTGCTTCGTCTTGTTCAATTGTCATTTAATTATATCATCATAATTAATTATTATAAATCACCTAAGTATTAAAAAAATTGATAATATTTAATAAAAAAATAAAATAGACGTAAAATGATAAATTAATTTTTGATGCTTTTAATTAACTTTGCGTCTTATATGGTCCACTTAAATTTCTTTCACAAGTACTTCTTATAATAATTTTATGATGTCACTTCCAATTAGTAGAATAATAGAAAAATAATTATAAAATCACAATATTTTAAAAAATAATTTATTTTTTAAAATATAAATGACTATTAATGCCACAAAATTTGGACAAAGAAAGTAATATATATTATTTGAAAATTACATAAAAAATATTATCTATAGTTAACAAGTTAAATATCTAAAAACATATTAAATATATAATTGATTATCTAAATTCTATTTGTTTAATATAAATTAAGATAAAAAATAGCATATATTGAATCTGTGATAATATACACCCCTCGATATATAGTACAACTACAGATTGTAACAACGTATACATAGATGGTACGAGAGGCTTCTCTTGAAAAATAAACAAAAAATCAAATACCATACACAAAGAAGCATATTCATCCAAGATGGTAAAATTAAGGAACTTCGAAAAGGCAAATTTCAAGCATATTCCTATATATTGTGTTCTAACTAGCCTTCATCCAGACGGAGGGGTAGTGAAGTTTATTCATGTGAAACTCCCCTCTTGAATCTAGGTCACTAATTGATAGTGATAGGTTTTAAGCGTAAATATGAATGAAAAATGGAGGAAATAAAAGAAGGAAAAACTGAAGTGTGTTTTGACTTTAAGGAAGTAAAATTCTCCTACACCGGTGGAGAAAGAAACTATCTTATGCTTATATTGAAAAGCATTTCTTCATATAAATAGTGAGACAAATATAAGACAAGCCTTGTGCCGTCATCGCTTGACTTCTGATTCAAGTTTGGATCTGAAAAACGATTGAGAGATTATATTTTTGGACAAAATTCAATTCAAACAGTAAAATTATTGAAGTTCTTAATCAAAAAAACTGATTGAAAAATATTTATCCATTTGTGAACGCAAATGGCATATGCGGCGCATGTCACAACACATCTCGAAGGGATGTGATCCTTTAAGGAACTGTTTTGAAGCATAATGATGACCTTCATGCGTAGGTCGTCATCTACAGACGGAGATGAAGTCCGCGAAAGAGATAAAGCATTTTGGAAATTAAAACTAAGCGACTTGTGGCCACATGTGGGCAACTCGCGCGCGCAAGTTGGGTCTGTAGGTCGGCAATATTTCAGTAAATTGTGTCTTCTCACGAACCATGGCTTCTTTTATGAAGCACCACCTTTTGAATATAAATACCTATATTATTCCTCAGATAAAGGTACAAAATTTTGAAGTGAAAAACATCTTCTTAAAATAAACTCTAGTATGATTAACAAACTGTTGAGTTAGTTCAGTGTTCGATAAATTTAAGGTACCATTATTTGATGAAGTGAATCATTTTATCATGGAAGAATATTCCATAACCTCGAATACTTGAGGAAAATAAATTTCTTAAGGACAAAACGTAAATTCGGTGGACTTTGTTCCATAATTTTTGTCTTCATCTCTTTCTTAAAGTTGTTTTTACTATTTTTCTAAAAAATAGTTTGAAATTCATATTATAGTTCTTCAACTGGTTAACTTATGGTTGAAGTTATTATGGTTTAAATATAGACTTTTATACTTAAAAAATAATAATCTTACGAAATGAAATCTGTATTTTTTTATTTCTGGAGATTAAAGTCATTGGCTTTCAACTCTGTTTGAACTTAATATTGATTTGAAGATATAAAAATTGTATCTTGAGTAAAAGTTAATTCAGTTGACTATTATACGAGTACAAAAACATCATTATTAAACTAAAAATAAGTTGTTCAAAGTTTAAAAACATTATTATTAGTATTCAGAAATACTAAAGTTGTTTGTCTTATTATGACAGAAAATGACTATTGATAATAAAGTCAATGATGGAATGATGAATAATGAAGCAACTAACATTGATACTTCAGTTATACAAATGTTGCTCTTGGCATGGCACCAACGGAAAAAATCAGGAAGGTGTGGATCTCTAAAGATGGCAATGGAAGATGTTCTTTTAACTGACTACTCTAAGTCTGCAAAGGTTCATCACGAGAAGTGTTCCTAAATTTTGGAAAAAAATTCTAGGAAAGAACTCTTCATGGTACCGAAAGCTAAGAAGTGCAAAAACTACATTCTGAGTGGCTACAAGATGACTTGTACAATGTGCTTAGTAATATGAAGACCTCAAAGGAACTCCGAGATTCTTTAGGAAAGACGTACAAAGCAAAGGATGTCAAAATGAAAAAATTTATTGTTGAAATATTTCTGGACATTAAGATGGTAGACAGTAAAATTGTAGTTGTCTAAGTCCAAGAATTGCAAGTCATAATCCATGATCTCCTAACTCATAGTATAAAGTTAGTTAATACCTTTATTGAACAGATTAAGTTTGTTCTTGAAACTCACATAACTTCTGATATAAATTTTATTGTGAACGAGGATCATCAAGTAGTTTCTATAATAAAAAAATTATCACCTTTATGGAAAGACATAAAAAACTACTTAAAGCATAAGCGCAAGGAGATGTATGTTGTCGACCACATTTTGAGGTTAAGGATTGAAGATGATAACAAGGCAACTTAAAAGAGGTCTCAAGGAAACTCTTCAATAAGTGGAGTGAATATTGAAGAAGATGACCCTAATAAATAAATGAAGAGAAAGAAAGCTTCAAGACAACAAGGCAATCCACCAAAGAAAAAATTTAAATAAAGTTGCTTTAAGTGTGGCAAAGTTGGCCACAATCTGCAAAGTCTCGGGCTCCAAAGAAGGAAAAGAAAGATGATCAAGCAAACATAGCTGAATAAAAAAATGACAAGAATGATCTGTGTTATGATTTCAAAGTGCAATCATGTTGAAAATCATAGTAAGTGGTGAATTGATTCAGGTGCCACCCGTCATGTATGTTCAAACAAAGATATATCTACATTATAAGCTTCAACTCAAGATGGTGAGAAGATATTTATAGTCAACTCCACTAGAACAAAGGTTAATGAAATAAGCAACATTTTATTGAACATGACATCGGGCAAGGTGCTGACACTAAACAATGTCCTTCATGTTCTGATATTGTGAAAGAACTTAATTTCTACTTTAATTTTGCCTATGAGTGGATTAAAATTTGTATTTGATTCTGAAAAAATTGTAATTAGTAAAGAAGAAGTATATGTAGGTAAAGGTTACCTCATTAAGTGCCTTTTTAAGACCAATGTTATGAATGTTAAAAGGAAAAAAAAGTTTTGTTTGTTCTTATTTATTATAGTCAAATGAATTGTGGCATGATATTTTAGGACATATCAATTACAAAACCTAGCAAAAACTGATTGATTTAAAGATTTGCATAACTTTGAGTATAATAAATTAAAGTGCCAAACATGTGTGAAATTAAGTATATTAAACATCTGTATAAGTTTGTTCAAAGGAATTCTAATCCTTTAGAATTAATTTTTTTAGACAATTGTGATGTGACACCAACACCATCTCGTGGTGAGAAATAGCATTTTGTAACTTTTATTAACCATTGTACTAGATATTATTCTATTTATTTGATAAATGGTAAGGATGAAGTAATAGACACGTTTAGATAATATAAAACTAAAATTGAAAATCAATTAGATAAAAATATCAAAATGATAATAAGTGATAGGGGTGGAGTGTATGAATCTTTTTTTGCGAATATATGTTTGGAAATAAAATTGTCCATCAAGCAACGGTCTAGTATTCACCACAATCAAATGATATTGCTCAAAGGAAAACTCAAACGTTAAAGAAAATGATGAATATATTAGTCATAAGTTATGGTTTACCACAAAATTTGTGGGGAATGTTATCCTTACAGCAAATTGAATACTCAATAGAGTGCCTCATAGAAATACACAATCTATTTCATATGAAAAATAAATGAAAGAAAAATTCAATTTTAAATATTTCAAAATGTGGGTTTGTCAAGATAAAGTCTAAGTTCCTATACCTAAAAGGATAAAAATAAGACAAAAAATTATGGACTTTATTTTCATCAAATTTGCTACAAACAGTAAAACATGTTAATTTTTTGTTCTTAAATACAAACATCCAGATATTTAGGAAAATACGTTAATTAAATGAGACAATGCTGGGTTCTTTAAAAATATTATTGATATAAAATTGTATATGAGCTGTCTAGTGGAGGATCTAAGAGACTTTGAGATGAATCAAAGGGGAATGCACTTAATTATTAGAATTCAAAGCATAGCTGTAATATCCTGTAAGATCCTAGCTCAATTTAGCTCACCATTTCATGTTAAAGAGGTCCAAGACTTAGAATTTTCACTAAGTGTTGGGACTTATTCATTTCCAAGATCCCTAAACTTCGATGATTTTATTTTTTACCTTTCCAACCTCAGAACATCAATTTTTTAAGTTGATTCATGATTGGGGTAGTTCAAGGTATGTCTTGGGTGAGTTTTTAAATTTTTAGACTAGTGTAGGGGTGTGTTTAGATCACCAAAATAGTAGTAGAATTGGGATGATTCCATGGAGCCCCCACCAGTGCACCGCTCTGGAGCCTGCGGTGCACCCTTCTTTACCCGTCTAACTTTTTATTCATTGATAATTAAGGGAATTTAGGTTATTTTCCTTCACCCAATCAGTCCATAACAAGAAATTTAGCTCCCCAAAGAGTTTTATTTTCTCTTTCAATCACAAATCCTCTCAAAAGATGCCCCACTTTCATCAAGAAAAAACCCTAACCCATTCTCAAGCAATCAAGGAATTTAAGCTTTAAATCTCTAGAAATTGCCAAGAATCTTCACAAAATCATCTAGTGAGGTATGCGTGATGTCCATCCATGACTTCCTTTCACCCATGGAGTCCGAGAATTTCTTTCTTATTTTAAATTATGAGTTTTCATGGTTAAGTTGAAATATCTCCGTGAATCTCTTCTTAGTTCAATTATAAGTTATGTTTATAAGTGTTTCCAAGTGAAATGAGCCATTATATGTTTTAAATGTTATAATCTTTACGTTAAATTCCTAAGTCATAATTTTAGTCTTGTAATCATGTTATTATTGAGTGCCTTACCCATTCCAATGCTTAACTTCATGACTCTCATGTATTTGATGAAATGCCCAAGTCTTGGGTTTTGAACAATGATCTCCTACAATGGTATTAAGGCTTTTATATAGCAATATTGTTAATTCTATTCAGTGCTGGTTGGTTATGACCATCCGATACCTATGTGTTTTACATGAATTTGACTTTTCAAGTATACAGATAGTAATCCATAACCCTTATCAGTATACATACATATACATGACCATGATGACCACTATCGGTTATGTAGTAATGTTCAGTCTAGTTCAGTCCATTTCAGTATCAGTGTCAATTTAGTTGGAAATAGGTTTAGCATCGAACGAACTCAGGGATGAGGGCTTAGCTGACAGTAGAGGATGTGATCCTTAGTATTAATCCTAGAGTTACAGAACTACATAGCCAGCATAGGTTAAAGATATCTACCAGCCAGTGGAGGGTTGACTAAGTGTCTACCTGCTAGTTGAGGGTGAGACATATCTCATTAGAGAACCTGCAAGTTGAGGGTGACTCCTAAGTCCTTCGGGATACTAGTTTAGTGGATCTACATAGCTAGTGTTAGTACATATGGCAAGCTCTGACACATTTCCAACTGGGGTTACAAGTTGGACCCCGATTAGCTCAGATTGAGTAATATCAGTTAGATGATACCTCCCACAATTTCAGTTTAATATTCAGTATATTCTTAGTTTAGGTTTGCATGACCAAGTGAATAAACTTTAATATATTCAATTATATAGTTTACAGTCTTTCAAATTTTAGACTTATTTTAGATTACAGATTTATTCTTGATCTTGCATTCTCAGATGTTACAGTTTTCATGCATTCATGTTTAGTTATCTCATGCTATTCAGTTAGTCTTTACTTTATAAGCACAGTAACCCATGTACATTAGAATGACCTCATCGCATATACCAGTACATTCAAATTAGTGATTGCATACTCTTCTTTGCACTATGATGTCTTATATCATAGGTTCAGACACACAGTTTCCCGACTGCAGCTAGACAACTCAATATAATTTAGTAGTAGTAGTAGTGAGTCCTTATCCATCGACGACATTTTATGTTTATTTATTTATTTCAGTAACTTAGTTCATTTAGTCAGTCAAAGTTAGTTGGGGGTCTGTCTCATCAACTCCTCAGTCAGTTTTGAGGCTTTCGGACAATTCTGACAAAACAGTTATACAGTCAGTTAGTTACCTTCAATTTAGTTTTTATCAAGGATTTCAGACATTTATTATTTCATATTTTCAGTATTCAGATAATCCATTACTTCCTTAGTTTATCTTCCGCACATTTATTATGTTTATATTTTACTTACTACTCACAATAGGTACCAACCTATGAGTTAGCTTGTGGTCACTTGTGACCGTAATCATTGTTTTCGTGACTAGGGGATAGCCTCGGGTCATGACAATAGAAAATGTCAAAGAATGTTGACTTTTTTCAGATCATATTTTGTAACATTTCTTCTTGAAAATGAGCCTCAAGTATTTAAAGAAGCGATGTTATCTTCGGACTCATCCTTTTGAAAAGAGAAAGTCAATAGTGAGATTGATATAATCTTGAGTGGTCATATTAGAGTATTAGTTGATCTTCCTCCAGAAAATAAATCTTTAGGTACTAAATAGATCTTCAAAGGGAAAAAGAAATTTTATGGTACAATTGAAAAATATAAGGTAATACTTGTTGTGATAGACTTTAGATAAAAAGAAGACCTTGATTATTTCGATACATACTTTTCAGTAACATGGATAATGTCCATTCAGATGTTGGTTGCATTAGAGGTGGTATATGGTATTGAAATCCATCAATGGATATGAAAACAACATTCTTAAATGGAAAACTGGAGGATGAATTTTATATGAATCAACTTGAGAGTTTTGTGGTTCCTGATAAAGAAAGAAAATTGTGTAAACATATTAATTCACTTTATAGATTAAAACGAGCATCCAAATAGTGGCATAAATTTTTTGACCAAATCATGTTGGCAAATGTCTTCAAGATAAATCAATATGGTAAATGTGTTTACATTAAAGACAGTCAAAGTCATAAAATCATTATTTTTTTATGTGGATGAAATGTTGTTCATCGGTAGTAATATTTCTGATATAAGTGCTATGAAATAAATGCTTTAGAGTAAGTTTGATATGAATGGCCTTGGAGTAGATGATGTGATATTAGGGATAAGACTTCATAGAACTCCACATAAGTTAGCATTATCATAGTCTCATTATATTAAAAAGGTACTTGATAAGTTTAAGTACTTAAATTTTAATATTTCTAAAACTCCATTGGATGTGAGCTTTGCACTTCAAAAGAAAGAAGGTGAAAGTGATCATAGTTGGACAATGCAAGAGTGTGGGAAGTTTCATATATATCATGAATTGTACGTGATCAGACATAGCATGTGCTATTAGTAAATTAATTTAGTACATGAGTAATCCCAATCAAACTCATTGGACGATAATGAAAAGTGTTTTAGGGTATCTAAACCATACTCAATCGTATGCTTTTTATTATACTAAATATCATGTGATAATTGTAAGATATAATGATGCAAATTGGATCACTAGATTCAATGAAGTAAAATTCATGAATGGATATGTCTTTACTTTAGGTGGAGGAGCAGTCTATTGGAAGTCATCCAAATAGATATGGATTGCCTGCTCTATAAGGGAATCTAACATTATCGCATTAGATAAATCCAGTGAAGAAACAAAATGGCTCAAGAATTTCATGGAAGATATTTCTTATTTGCTAAAAAATTAGGCACCTATATGCATACAATGTGATAGTTAAGTGAAAATAGGTAGGAAAGGGAGCATGATGTATAATAGTAAATTTTGTCATATAAGATAGAGACATAATATCATTAGAGAACTTCTCTCTAGTGAAATTATCATGGTCGACTATGTTATGTCAAAGAATAATATGCCAGATCCACTTAAAAAAAGCCTATCTAGAGAGGGAGATGTGAGATCATAAAAGGAAATGGGTTTACGGTCTAGGAAAAGTCATCATGACAGTAACTCTAACTAGTAGACTGAAGATCCCAAGATCTAGGTTCAAGGAGATAAAACAAAGTTGTGACTGATGGTTTCACATTTTTAATTAACTTAATTTTTCTCGTGATGAAGACAATGTTGAAGAAACAAGGATAAGACTTATAGTTTGATGTTTTTTTAATGGTTTCTTTGTTTGTAGATTTAGCCAAAAAAGTTTGAGCTACAGGATTAAACATTTAGGAATCACCTATTTAAGGGTGAAGTGGAAGTTGCTTGGAGGAGAATGATAGTAAAGACTTATTCTCTAAGATCTTATAAAATTAGATTTTATTCAAAGATGAAATGACCAAAATCGTGAGAACCATAAATGATAAAAGGCTAGTTGTATGACTTTTATTGTCTAGGTGAACGTTAAACTTCAAAGGTTGTAAGATATCATTTCTACCAATTGATAGAGTGCATCCGATGGAATTTCACTATGGAATGTTCAACAAGAAACGTACTTTTTAAGATGCAATTAATCTTATCTTTTAGACCACACACTTGTCAGTAAATTTTTTATAAAATAGTCATTCCTCATTCATGTGGGGGTTGTTGGATTCTAAGTATAAATGTGAGTGGAAATTGGGGGAAAAAGTTAATTGTGTTCACTTTAAGGAAGTAAATTTCTCCCACATTGATGAGAGAAAGAAACATTATTATATTTAAATTTGGAATCATTCCCATATGGGGATCATGAGGTAAAAATGAGACAACCCTCACGTCGTCATCATATCTTGCTCGATTGCCTAGGGCTTCGGCTTCAGATATAGATTTAGATTTATCAAATGATCGATCAAGAGACTATATTTTTTTGAAAAAAATCATTTCAAACTTGAGAATTAGTGAAGTTTTAATCTAAATCTCTGATAGAAAAATATTTCACCCTTTGCGGTCACACATGGAATGTCCATACACATGTCACTTGCACCTAGAAGGAACGTGACCCTTAAAGGCACTATTTAAAAGTGGAAATATAATATACGGGTGGATCTCATCACCTATAGATGTAAGTTAAGTTTGAAAAAGAGTCAAAGCATTCCGAAAAGGAAAAATAAGAGACTTTCGTCCGCATGTTCGCCACCTATGTGTTAAGGTAGGGTCAGCAGGTCAAAAATATTTAAGAAAGTTGGGTCTTCTAAATAACCATTACTTATTTTATGAAGCATCACCTTTTGAATATAAATATCTGAATTATTTCATAGGTAATGTTACAAAATTTTGAAGTGACAAACTTCTTCTCCTTAAGAAAAACAATTGTAGGATTAACAAACCATTGAGTGAGTCTTATGTTTAGGTGATTTGAGGTAGTTTTATTACTGAAGTGAATCATTTTACTCTGGGTGGACATATTCCATAACCTCGGATACATGAGGAATAAAATTTCACAAGGACACACCTTGAATTCAATTGACTTGATTCTATAATTTTTGTCTTCATCTCTTTATTAAGGTTGCGTTTACTTTTTTTGAAAAAATAGTTTGAACTTCATATTGATTGTTCTTCAACTAGTTGAACATGTGTTTGAAGTTATTGAAACTTTATTTCAATAGTTCTTAAGTTGGTTGAACTTATGTTTGAAGTTATTATGGATTAAAAATAGATTTTTGTACGCATAAAATTACAAAGAGAGTTGAACCAAGAAATTTGTCTAAGTTTGAATTAATGGATCTCAAGAGAAAGAGAATGGATAGGTTTATTACCTTTTCAAAAATAGTGAGAGAATGATACAAGTATGGTCAGCTCAACTCGTGCTAAACTTATACTTCGAGGTCCAGTCAGTGCGATCCAAGCCATGCTAACTTTGAAGATGTAATAAGTTGCTTGGGACTTACTTCAAAGAAAGTACACATTTCAAACTGATACATTTCATGAATGAGAATGGAGTCCTTAAAGGCCATTGAAGGAACATATATATGAGTGCTTAAGCTTTGGGAGATAGCTTTGATGGATTAATCAAAGACCCATATGTGAATTAGATCAAACTATGGAAGAAAGCTTGGAAGTAGGACAACACCCAGAAAAAACATTGAAGGGACCAAGGAAGGCATTCACTACCCATTTTGGCGATGGAAGCTTCCACATGGGCAATCCAAGTGATACATTAGCAATGGGCCATTTGGGATCACCCATGTTGGCAATGGAATATCATGTTTGGTGAGCTCAAGCCTATTTGGTGATCAACCAAGGGGCTAGGGAGTTGAAAATGCCATTTTAACAATTAGGAAGGGTCCTTGTGAGTTATTTCTTTAATAGTCACTTTTGGACTATTTTTGTAAATAGGCTACTCTTATTAACGCAATAAGTATAAATAAATGTCCTAGCTTATTTCCTTCTTTAGAATGTTTTGGCTTGATATTTGAAGAAACTCCTTTGAGTTTATAGTTCAAAGATAGATTCCATTAGTCTAGATTATCTTATTATAGTTAATTCTATGTTAGTAATTAGGTGGATTCTCATTGTTTATTTAGAACCTTTTTGCTTGATTTCCATAACTGAGGCTGATTTGTGGATTCATTTGTGTTTTTCAATTTGTTGAATTCAAGTCACTTTCCTTTTGTTCAATCGTAAATTCAATTGAGGCTGTCTTTCTTCACTTCTCATCCCTAATTTTTTCTCTATCTTAATTTCTGCTTTTGATTCTAATTCTCATAATTAGACTCATTTCACATCATGACCTCGATTTTTGGATTGTGATAGTTAATCTAATAATTAAATATGTAGAATGATTTAATAACAAATATAATATTAGTTTAATTTAGTTAATTATATCTACAATTTCATTAGTAAGATTTTAATTTTTTATAATTAATGCATATATTAATTTATTTTTATAATTAATGCATATATTAATTTTCTTGCTTATAATACTTAATAATCTTTTTAATTAAAATTAAAATATTTTATTAATAATTAACAATTTTGATACGTAGTGTTATTCTAACATTTAAACTTTAGAAATGGCCAAAAAATCCTTATTAAAAAATTAATACTACTGCATCTAAAGGTTAATTATTAGTTTAATTCTTAGTCAAATTATTTGCTAGTTTATTTTTTAATGATAGTTTAATTATTATATTAATAGTTAGTTAGTTTATTCTTTAATTATACTTTTAATTGTTAATATATTTTTAATTAGTTAATTTAAGTAATTATTTAATTGGTAGTTAGCTAATTTCTTTGTAGGTGTTTTAGTTTGACTGTTAGTTGGCCGTTACTTGATCTATTTATTAACTAAAAATGTTTGATTTAGTTTAGTTATTAGTTTAGTTTAGTTAACCATACATAAATTTTAATTATTAGTGTAATTTGGTTAGCCATATTCAAAGTTTAATTTAGTTAGCCATATGCAAATTTAATTATTAGTTTGAAATAGGTTTGTATACTGTATATATTATATTTGTTGCCCACATATTTATTTATGATAATTCTTATTGTAGTTCTTTATTGATTTAAATAATCAACGTAAAATAGCATCGACGAACAAATCATATAATACAAGGGAAAAAAAAAAATAATGTAACTAACTTATAAATCTAAGCTATCAAAAGAAACCAAATAAATCTAAGCTATCAAAAGAAACCAAGTGTTAGTTGATTTACTGCCAGGTATAGTGCACTAATTCTGTGAGCTACGTGGCATTGTACAATAATAGTTGTTAATGCTAGTTCTGTGTAATGCCTTATATAGCGCCCTCAATTAAGGCGCTGTATACAATTTTATTCTACATTTTGTATCATATTTCCGTCACAATTCTAAATTTTATGTGTTATTTAGGTTCCAAACTCGAGGTTATCTTTGTATATACATGAGAGATATGAAATTTGTTAGGAGATTTATACCGTGGAATTAATAAATAGGATTGTCTTCCCTTGTACTAAATATAGCTTATTAAAACAACTATTACAACAATATACTATAAGTAGGCCAGCAAAAGGTTTGATATATTCAGATCTTATTTCTATCTTTGTGGAATAGAGAAACTATATCAGATAAATCTTGGTCTTGATAGAAAAGAAAATAATTTTTGTGGTAAGAATTTTTAAAAAAAATCAAAGAAGGCATAAAGGCCATTTATTCAATGCATTAAAAAGGTTCTGTACAAAATCCCAAACCACAACAAGCCCAACAAGGCTTATCCACTTAAGAAGGCAACAAAATCAAACTAAATAAAGATGAAAAAGATAATAACAAAAAAGGAAATGCCTAGAACAATTTGCTCTAGGAAAAAGAGCTGAAACTCTTCATCGTCTATGATAATCTTCATAGCCACAAGTGAAGAGAAACCATGAGAAGAAGCTTGAAACTAAGGTTTATCTTCATGAAAGCATTAGCTCAAATATGTGTCAAGATTGAGTCTGGGTTGATTTCAACTAAGACGTTTCGATGTCTCACAAATGCAATGAAACCAGAACCGTATGAAGACTTCTTCAACTTCTCCTAAATAGGTCTGGTCTTGTATCACTAAAATAAGTGGTTTTACTTCCTCTCCTACTAACTTGATGTCGAATTGAGGATGAGCTTATAAAGATTTGATACCACAACTAAAGATAATAAAATTCCATATCCATACACCACTAAACCAGGTATTCATCTATAAACAGTAACTTGTTAGGATCGATTAGTAGTTCACACACACTAAATCTATAGAGAGGATGAAGAAAACTAGAGAGAGAGAGTTCTTTAGGAGAGAGAGAATTAATTTTGTGGTAACATCCATAGGTAACCTCCATGGCGGACGGGCTATTCTCCCATTTGGAGACTGATTCTGTCATCCAAGAATTACATTCTTAAAAAAAATAAAAAATATTCCTCCATCATCAATATGTTCGCCACACCGCAACATCTGTAGACACAACTACAGAAAACCAACTAAGGTTTTGCACAACCTTAGTTTACCAACATCAACACATTTTGTCAACATGTCTATTAGATTCTTTACACCCTCTATCTTTTCCAAACACATATCATCTTCTTCCATTACCCTGCGAGTGAAATGGTACTGTCTTCTAATGTGCTTCGTCTTCAAATGATAGACCAGGTTCTTCACCAACTGTATGTCACTCTGGAAATCTGTGTAAAGAATCTTCTTAAGATGCTTCTTTCCCAGTTCTTCCAGATAATCTGTCAGCCATATCATCTCCTTTCCAGCTTCAACTATTACCACATACTTAACCTCAGTAGATGAAAGAGCAACGCCCTTCTGTACCTTTCAGATATCTTAAAAGCAACTTCACAACTTCCCAATGCTCTTTCCCAGGGATTTCCATGTACGTGCTAACAACTCCCACTGCACGTGCTATATAAGGTCTAATTTAGACCATAGCATAAACTAGACTCCCAACTGCAGAGGCATAGGAACAAGTGCCATGTACTTCCGCTCCTGAGTTGTCTTTGATGACTGCTCCTTTGACAATTTTGTGTGATTTACCAATGGGGTAGTCCTGGGTTTAGCATCATTAACTCTAAATCTGGACAACACCTTCTCAATGTACTGCTCTTAGGATAGATTCAAAGTGCAAGCAGATCTATCCCGAGAAATCCTCATCCCAAGAATCTGCTTCGCTGCACCTAAATTTTTCATCTCAAAATCAAAAGACAGACTTGCCTTCAGAGAGTTTATCTACTTCATACTGGATCCTGCAATCAACATATCATTCACATACAAGAGTAAGAATACATAAGAGTCAGTGTATTTCTTGAAGTAGCAACATTGATCCTTTTCACTCCTGCGGAAGCCACTCTTACTCATAAAGTAGTCAAACTTCTTGTACCACTGTCTAGGTGCTTGCTTTAGCCCATACAAGCTCCTATTGAGCTTGCACACTATGTGTTCCTTTCCTGGAACTACAAACCCCTTTGGTTGCTGTATATAGATTTCCTTATCCAAATCTCCCTATAAAAACATAGTCTTTAAATCTATTTTCTCAAGATGCAAATTATCCGATGCAACAATACTCAACAAAATTTGGATAGTAGTTAATTTTGCAACAGGATAAAATATCTCATCATAATAAATACCTTTCCTTTGTGAATATCCTTTAACTACTAACCGGGCCTTGAACCTTTTTTTATCATCTGGTTCTGCCTTGATTCCGAACACCCACTTGTTCAACAAGGCTCTCTTTCTTGCAGGTGACTCAGTCAATATCCACATGTTATTTTTCTTAAGTGAGCTTATCTCATCATCCATGGCTTGCTCCCACTTGATTGAATCCTTCACCTGCAGGGACTCAGCAACAGACTCTGGTTCTCCTTCATCAGTCAGCAACAGATAATGTAATGATGATGAATACCTATTGGTGCTTTAATTGTCCTGGATGATCTCTTCTCAACCTACTCAGGTGTCACTTGTTCCACCTCTGGTTCCTCAACAATAGTCTCTGGAGTTTGTTGAATATCTGTTGTAACATCTTTGGGTGTACTCTTCGGCAACTCATGCTCAACTCCCACTTGCTTTGTAGTTTCTTGAACCTTTTGCTCTCTGTCCCTGTACTAGACATTTTCATCAAATATCACATCACAATGTCTTAGAATCTTCTTATTCCTGTCATCCCAAAACTTATACCCAAACATGTCAGAACCATAACCTATAAAGTAGCACTTTTTAGCTTTAGCATCATGCTTATCTCTCTTCTCTAGATCAATAAGAACATAAGCAGTGCAACCAAAAGTTCTCATGTGAGAATACTTGGGCTCTTTTCCTGTCCATACTTCTTCAGGAATCTTGAACCCCAGAGGAATTAATGGTCCCCTGTTGATCAAGTATGTAGCTATGCTCACAGCGTCTGCCCAAAACGTCTTAGGAAGCCCACAGTGTATCCTCATGCTCCTTCCACGCTCATTTAATATTCTGTTCATCCTTTCAGTCACTCCATTCTGCCTTGCCTTCTCGAGAACTGTCCTCATCAATCTGATTCCCTCAGCTACACAGAAGTGTTTAAATTCTAACTTGTTATATTCTCCTTCATTATCAGACCTCAGGGATTTGATTTTCAAGCCAGTTAGATTTTCAACTTTAGCTTTCCACCTCTTGAAAGTAGCAAAAACATCTGACTTATGTTTCAAGAAGTAAACCCATACCTTCCTGCTGAAATCATCTATTAAGGTCGCATAGAATCTGGATCCACTAACTGATGAAACAGGAGATGGTCCCCAAACGTCTGTATGGACCATTTCCAGTCGTACTTTCTTCGGCTCTCTCTAAGTCTTCATGAAGCTTACTCATTTCTATTTACCCATAACACAACACTCATAAAGATCCATATCAACATATTTTAACCTCACTAAAGCTCCTTTTGTAGCCAACATCTTTATTTCTTTAGCACTCATGTGTCCAAGTCTATTATGCCACAGACATGAACCGGAAGTACCCTCAACAACAACAACCATATTTATACACCCTGCAGTGGTGTACAAAGTTCTAGATTTTGTGCCACGTGCTACAACCATAGAACCCTTCACAATCTTCCTCAAACCTTTGCCAAACTCTGTTGCATAGCCTGTGCTATCCAACTGACCAACAAAGAACAGATTCTTCTTGAGAACAGGAATATATCTGATATCCTCTAATGTCCACTGATTTCTTGTTGGAGTTTTTATGCAGATATCCCCCTTTCCTTCAATCGCCAATGGCTTATTGTCAGCAAGATGCACCTTTTCAAAGTTTCCATACTTGATGTTTTGGAACAATTCCTTGCTAGGAGATGAATGAAAAGAAAGACCCGAATAAAATATCTAGGATTCAACCAACCTATCCATACTAAGGATTAGAGCACCCCCAACGTCTTCTGCTAAATTAATAGAATCATTATCATCTCTAAATTTCTGATTCTTCTTCTTCTTCGGTTTCTTGCACTCTGTCCAAAAGTGTCTTTTCTTTCCAGAATTCCAACGTGTCACGTTGGATTTTTGAGGAGATTTTCTATGATTCTTTGATTTTGATCATCCATGTGTATTTAACCCCTCGATTGGTCTCTTCCCCTTCAGTCAACACTGAGAGCACTAATAGATGACTCCCCAATTTCTCATTTGAAAATGGTTTCGCTAAGAAAAATGTCTCAGATTTCATCAAACTTTAATTTCTTAAATCCACGAGAACTACTAATCACAGCAACAATAGTATCCCAAGACTCGGGCAGAGATGACATCAAAATCAGTGATTTAATTTTATCTTCAAAATTAATATCCACAGAACACAGTTGACTAACAACCATATTGAACTCATTTATATGATCAGCAACAGATCCATTCTCATGCATCTATAAATTGAACAATCTACTCATCAAATATACCTTTTTTATCACAGATGGTTTTTCATACATATTTGATAGTGCCTTCAACAAATCGGACGTGGTTTTCTCCTTGACGATGTTGAATGCCACATTTCTCGCTAAAGTCCACCGGATCAGCCCTAGAGCCTACTGAACCTTAAGCTTTTAGTACTTCTCCTTTATGGACTCCGACTTCACCCCAATTAAGGGTTCGTGAAGATCTTTCTGGTACAGATAGTCTTTGATTTGTATCTTCCAGAAACCAAAATTGAATCCATCAAACTTCTCGATTCCAAACTTTTATCCTTCCATCTTCAGTGATTGTGATGAATCTCCCAAGCTCTGGTACCAGTTATTAGGATCGATTAGTAGTTCACACACACTAAATCTATAGAGATGGTGAAGAAAACTAGAGAGAGTTCTTTAGGAGAGAGAGAGAGAATTAGTTTTGTGGTAACACCCGTGGGTAACCTCCACGACGGACGGACTATTTATATTAATGACTCGGATATGTACAATTACACAGAGAAATAAGAATAAAAGGTACAGCCTAAAATAGAAATGAATCTCCCAAGCTCTCATACCAGTTGAACTGCGTGAGCATTAATATATAATAGTACATCATATATTAATCAGGCTCTACAATATAACATAACTAAGAAAGAGCGTTGGTGTAGTTGACTATGTCATTTTTATACAACCTTGATTGCTTGGATGTTTAACTTGAAAATGAGATATGTGTCCTTGATTTATGTGAACTCACTTTTCTAGATGCCTCTTGAGATCCCTGATCTATTTTGATTAATGCACTTTGAAATCCCTATTTTGGCATTTTATCAATTTGAAATTAGGAATCTAATTTTGCTCCACGCTATTGAATTGTAAGCTATTTTTTTACCCCAAGAAATTGAAAACATTGTTATAAAAAATCACTAGTATGTTGTCCTATCTTATTATATGTTCAATCTCCACATTCATGTTTTCCCTCAACCAGTTTATCTTCTTCACCTCCATAGCAATATACTAAGGGATTTTTCAAAACCTATCTAAAATCTTCATGAGAGTAAAAGAATTAGTTTCAAGAATTATTGGTAGATAATTTTATGAAACATGGTATTCCAAATCATTCCTTAATGCCATAGCTTCAACCTCAAGGGAAGAGACTATTCCCCGATTCTCTGCTTTTGTTAAAATAAATTACCTAAAATAGTCCCTTATACAGAAAAATTTTGCACTAAGACTCAGATTACCTTTCAAAGCTCCACCAGAGTTGCATTTTTAGACAGCTTCAATAGGATATTTCCATATGTCAATATTAAAATCAATAATAGGTTAGTATTCTTCAAAGAAACTTCACTATAATGGGCTAATTATTTGTCAAATCTTCAACCATGGATACCTATTTATTGTCTTATAATGAAGATTTCTTTTGACTTCCATCCTCATACTCTGAACAAAGGTCCTTCTGCCATGCTTGATAACAGTCCTTCTCTTCTAAATTTTTCATATATAAAGGTAAGGACATTCTTATATAAGCAACGAGTTAGTAGCACAAGAAGTATCCCACCACTTAAAAACGGTGTCTTTCAACTCAAAGAAAGGGTCATTAACATTTGCAGCCACTACAAAAGTTAGCCTCAAGTTTTTAGCTACTAGATGGTTGATAAAAAAATGCTAATATGACTCTAAAATTAAACTATCAAGACACTAACATGTATTATCCTCTTTTGATCCTATTCTTAAGAAATATTCTCTAATTAAAATATTTTTTATTTCATAACCTCTTTAGGAAAAATGACACTTTAAAAGGGATTTCTTTCTCCCAAATATGCTTGTAAACATCTTGCACAATTCCTGGAGATCTTAACCCTTTCCATGAACCGCTAATAGAGAACTTACCTAAGCTATATAATATTCACCAAGGCTAATCCAATTCTTCAGAAACATTTACTACCTTAATAGTTCTAACAATGTGATTGCGAACCTCTTTTGATAGTAATTGATGAAGAAGAGTTTTATTCCACCTTCCTATTCATAAGTTGTTTGACATTTTCAAATAGTTGTTAGCATAAAAATATAATAATTAACAGGTAGATATAAATGTAGAGAACCTAATTGAGTCTAATTATCTAACCAAATACTAGTGTGATCATACTTTTCCTCCCACTATATTTCTTTATTAAAATAATACCTAGCCCGTAGCATATATTTCCATATTTATGAACCTCTCTCTATTCTACAATCAAAGGTCTAAATATCTTATAGTATCTATTTTATATAAAGTTAGACCACAAAGTATTTTTAGTTCTATAAATCTACCATTGCTTTGCAAATAAATATTTTGATACATCAAAAAGAGATTTAAATCTCAACCCTTTTTCAGATTTGGGCTGACATATTTTTGCCCAAGCAACCAGTGTTTGTTTCTATCAATTTCTAAAAAAATTTCATAAAACCTAACAAACACTCTATGAAGATCATGAACAACACATTTAGGAGGTATAATGATTGATAAGTAATTAATGGAAATGCTCTGCAAATCATTATTGATTAGTACAGCTTTACTTCCAAAAGAAAGAAGTTTATCTTTCCATAGTTGCCATTTGTGTTGAACTTTCTTGAACAATTTGAAAAAGTTTTTTTTTTATTTTTCTAGAATGCCCTATTGGACAACCTAAGTATGTTAAAGTAAATTTCCATTTTGAGAAACCAATGCAATCTTCCCCTACTTTAATATCAATATCTGCACACATTATTAACAAAAAGGCAATTTTAGCTTTATAATCTTCCGCCTAACTACTTTTTATAGTCAGTAATGTTCCACAAGATCATTTCTAAAGATGGCCCATCAACTGTAATAAGAATGATAGTATCATCTGCATAAAAAGATGAATAATGTTTTCACTCTATTTTGGCATCCCCAAACCCAAGAAATCACTATGAACAAAGAGATTGATTAGAGACCTAGAAAGAATTTCAGTATATAAAATAAAAAGAGATGGAAATAAAGGATCCCCTTGCTTCATTCCCCTAGTTGAATGGAAAACCCCATATGCCTGATCATTAATAATGATAGCTACCAAATTTTAGAAACCAATCTTGATATTTCATTAATCACCCCTCTATTGTAATCCATTTATTCCAACACCTTTATTAAAAGTTCCAATCCTCCCCGTTGTAAGAATTTTTCAAATCCAACTTAATAAACGCATTGGCTGATTTCTCCCTCTTTCTAATGTCAGTGATTATCTATTGAGCCATCATATATTCTTAATAATATTTTTATCTTTCATAATAATAGATTGGTTATGAGATATAAGCTTAGGTAGAAACCACTTTAACCCGTCATCAATAATCCTTGAAATACCATTTTTCAATAAATTAGTCAACCTAGTAGGTCTTAAGTTAGAGAAGAACAAAACCCTTTCTTCTTTAAAAAATATGATCAAATTAGTTTGTGTAATAGATTTAGAGAAAGTAGAACCTACAAAATAGATATTGATCACCCTAATAAAATCACCCCCAATAAAGTCTGAGCAACTCTGATAAAAATGGCTAGTAAAACCATCTAGACCACTAGAACTATCACCATTCAGTTCAAACACACCCTTCTTGATTTTAGCTTATGTAAAAAACTAATTTAGCAAACAATTATCTTTCTCAGATATCAAATAAGGCACCTCATTAATCAAATTCATATCATCAAGGTTTATACTACCAGTAAATTGTTCTAAATAAAAGTTAATAGCCTAAGCAACAATCGATCAACCTATTAGTCAAAGACCCATCACTTTTCTAAGTCTTCTATATAGTCAGCTTCCTAGCAAGCTTTTAGTCTTAGTACTATTATGGCACTATCACCTTTATCAAATCCCTAACTTTCTTTCTTAATGCAACTTCCCTATTCCTACCATGAAAATATCTATCTTTCTTTCTTCCTTCTTTTTCTTCAAGAATATAAAAATGTAATCAGATTATTTTACTACTTAATTCGTTTTACTACATCTCAAAAGTTCACTTTTCAGACCATAACTTCAGGAATCTAAAAGGTATGATAAATGTGAGAATTGTCATCCATAAGAAATTAAAATAGGGCCATGATATGACCCTTTTCTAGCCAAATTTTCCATTCTTATACACCCTATAATCCTTAGAAAATCTTTATTAATATCCACCCTATCTTATTTCTTAAATATACAGGCATCATTTGTTCTTCCATTCCACCAAATGAAAAGAGTGTCCATGAAATTAATATCAAATAATTAACATGAGTTGACCAAAAAGAAAATATTCAAACTTGTTAGGATAAATTAGAAGACCTCCTATCATTTATTATATACATAGGATAACATTTAAATATCCCCCACTAATCATGGAAGCCTCATGTTGTGACTCAATGAATAGATATCATCCCATAGCTATAATCTTTCATCACCATCACACTTATTTTTTTTAATCAATGTAGTTGGGCCATGATCTTTTTTATTGATAAATAAAACATTTTTACATGGAAAAAGTCTAAAATATCAGTCCAAAGATAAGACATGATAAAAGAAACAAAAAAAAAAGTAGAGATAAAGTTATAAAATAAAAGTAAAAAAAGGGAAAGTTGAAAGTTCCCAAATCAGCTTCTTCATTGTCTTCATAATCTTATGGATCAAGGATTTGATCTTAGCATAGACAATAGTAGTAATTAACTGGTGACCATCTTAAAAATAAAGGTTAGTAGTGTATCTATTGATTTGAAAGGGATATATTTGTGCCACATTAGAGTGTTGGACAATGTTTTGTTCGTACACAAATACCCAAATATATCATGTATGGATGTAGTTAATATATTACATCTAATCTACTTTTATATCATTGTATGTGGCTATGATCTTGAAATGGATCTATCAAATAAATATGAGTAAATATGTGATGTATAGAGCATTTGAACTCTATGAACGAATTTTGAGATTGAACAAATCTAATGTTCCAAAAGTAATACTTAAATCTTCATTTATTACTTGGTTTTCCACTCCTTATAAGTACCATTCTTATAGGCTTGCTTCTTGTAACTTTAGCCTTACTTTTTTTCCCTTTTTTGTGATCTTGTAGAGACAAAACTGCTTATTTGCACACTTGTTACATATTTTTATACTTCTTCCATTCCTCTTTATTCTCTATTCTTGACTTTACCATTCTACATGTTAACTATGACTCCTGGTTCTATAAATTAACGAGTAATTATTTTGTGTGGAACTTGTATTGGGGAATTGTTCTTTTTGCATTAAATATAGTTGTGTATTTGTTATTGCGACCATTTCTTTCAATATTTTTGGATTCTTTTAATAGCTACACATTGGTCAGAGCTAGAAGATATCTTATTGTTGTATCACCAAGTACTCTCATTGCACAAAATTTTTAAAACCTTATAAGCATCACTTTCAGAGATGTATGAAACTTGACATGATCTAGAGCATCATTTAATGAATGTTCATTGGTTCTATAATATTTTCTTAACTACATTTATAATTGCTTCTTCCTTGCTTTATGTTGGCTCTGCATGATTTATTATTTAAGTTCTTTGGGATTTATGGAAAATCTCTTGCTTCTTTAATGCTATCTATATAAACTTGATCCTTGTCATTCATTAATAAACTTACATTTATCTTAATCCCTAATTGATCTTATGCATCTCCATAGGGTTGAATTTTTTGCTCATTTGATAGAGCAATGACTTTATGTTGTAGTTTTCTTTTTGGAGACATTAACTTTGCCTGCCCCTTTGTATTCTTGAAATATTCATGTTGTTCTTTTCCTAATTACTGACTTTATTATTGTTTATCATAATCTTGAACATTATTTATGTTTTGGTTATCTCTTCTTGCTGTGGACTGAACCTCACCTCCTAAATCATTGATGGAATTCTCTATGGAATCATGTCCACCCCTCTTTTTCTATAGAATATTAAATTAGTGCTAGTGACTTTATTATGAGGGGTTGCCTCTATTGCAACATTACTTAGAAACTAGTTATGGTATTTTTCAAACTTGAATCTCCAATTGGTGGGGTTCCATCTACTCATATTTTGCCCTCTTCTTGTACTAAGCCTTTGTATGTTGACATTAGTATTTTTCCTCCTTTTCACGTATATGATCCTCCTCATTATCTTGTTCAACATAGATTCTCAATGCAAAATGTAACTTCCTGTAATAATCTTCATCATGTCCTAACAATTTACATGTATGGTAATATTTAGGAAGCATGTCATACTTTATCTTGATGGATTCAACCCTTGTTTCACTAGTACTTCTATTTCCACTTGTTTTGGAAAATCTCCTACTATATCAACTTGTGCCTTTACCCTTGAAAAACTAGGCTTAGTCTTATTGATAGTGGATATCTCAAGATGAATCGGTTACCCCATAGCCGATGTCAATGATAACAACAATTCCTTACCAAAAAATATAGGTAATAAATTTGAAAATGATATCCAAGAGATGGATTTTGTGGTCTCTTCCTTTGGTTTTAATTTAGTATGATAAATAAAAGGTCTCATTTGATGTGATGCTCCATTTTTTTCCACAAATAATAGAAATTTTTATCCATCATGTTCACACAGTCTTCGATAAGGTTTAATTGCACCAAAACATATCTATTTCTCAATAATCCAATTTTATATTCTCTTTTAACCTTACATTATTTTGGAGTTTGACTTTACAGATAATTCAACTATGGCCATCCATATGAAAATTATCATGACCCAAACCTATCATAAGTGGCACCTACATTATCCACCTAGTGGGAGAACCGTTGAACTCTAATTGTCCAACTCTAATACTTAATGAATTTAAAAGAGAGAAATAACAAGTCCATTAACAATCAAATATCTAGAATAATTCTAATAATTAAATAGATGCAAAAAATTTAAAAATGTGTAAAGTACCTCCAGAAACTGAAAGTCATTATACCAAACTATCTAATAATGTCAAACAACCGGTACAACCCAGAAAACTAAAATAGAGAAAATGTTTGTGTTTGCAACAAGTGGACAAGAACAATTAGTGTGAGGAATCACTGCTACTCAAAATATATAGTTCACCAAGTCAAAATAGTTATTTTCTAAAGCTAAGATCTCATTAAAGTTATTGAATATTTATAACAACCTAAATTTTGATGAAATATGTGAAATATATTTTTTTTGTGATTTGACTATTTTACCCATCTCCATAGTTGAATTGTGGTATTTCTGGGGTGTGGGGTTGATTGACATGTTTTTAAATACATTTTAATACAATTTATGCGATATTATGATATTTGGAGGCTTTAAGAGCCTCATTATAGACTTCTATAGTTATCTTTTGATCTGTGTAATAGATGGCTAAATGGATTACGCCAAAAGATTCAGAACATTGATTTTAGGGTGGTAACATGTTTGTTCTGGTTCAATGACTTTTAAATCTCATTTTAACCCTTTGTTTGGAAAATTTTGATTTTGTGTTTTGAGGGTAAACTTTCTGAAAATAATGTCTTTTTAAAAATCTGATATCGCTATTAAGTTTGAAGAATCAAATTTAGTGTGGTTACATAGTTCATTTGTGTGTATCGATCTCCGAATGAATCCCAAGGCCATAGCAAAAATTTGAAAATTCTCCAATTTTCAACTGTCATCTATTATGGCAGAGAGTAGAGAGATAACACCATGCCCTATGGAGATCACCATATTTACTCCTGCAGCTAGGTAGTGCGATCGCACACGTGGTTGTACGATTGCAGCATCTAGAATACTGGTATGGGTATAAATAAATACCTCAGGTCATGAATTAACCATTTCTCACTCATTCTTGAGAGCTAAAAATCCTAAAATAGTATGAGAGCTTAAAAGTGAAGCTTGTGGATGCTTGGAAAGCTAGTTTATCATATATTTCTTTATTCTCTTACGAATTTAAAGTAAGAATTCACCCAATTCTTGGTCAATTTCTTGATTTATTTCTCAAAATCCCCAAGACTTTAGGCTTGATTTTAAACTACAATTTTACTTATTTTCACTTGAATAATGTTCTTAATACTATAATTACTTGTTTTATCTCAATTTTACCTTTAAAACAACTTCAATTCTTGATTCTTAAAGCAGATTTCAAAGGTTCTAACCAGTAAAGTTTAAAAATTGGTTTTCTTCAATTAAACCTCATTTTAAACTCATTTTGTTTTGGGTTTTCAGCTGTAGATTCCTAAAGGTATGGGAAGTACACTATTGAGATAATGTTATGATTTGTCCTTTATTTTCCAAAACCTATCTCGAAGGTCCATTTTGATTGTGAACCAAAAAAAGGAAATATGGGTACCATTATCCGTATTTTGATGTATATATTTTATATTTCTTGGATTTAGTTAATTTTGGAATCATTTGTGAGGAGCAAGGTTATGGGTTGATGTGTTGTTGACTAGATTTTGGCCTTGAGGTAAGTTATGGCTTAACTCTTTTAGACTAGGTTGGGTAGCTAATTTGTATACAAAATACATGTTAATAGGATGGGAACTAATCATAAATTTTTCTATATTAATGTGTTGTACTTGTATGGGGGTCTATATATGATACGATTGTTGGTTTTGAGATATTATATGATATGTGTGACCTGTGTTGTGTAGTTATGTGTTGGGTAGTAATCCAACTAATTTTAGGGTCGAACCCACAGGGAATATTTCAAATAGTATCTTAAACTTAACAAAATCAATGTGCAGTGCAGAAAAGTAAATGGAGAGATTTTGAAGTCAACAGTAACAGGTAGCCATACTTGAATGCTTGAGTTTGTAAACATAGAAGACAAACACTAGAAATGTGTTCCCCCTGACTTCACAACTACATAAGATTCTCGTGTACAATCCACCTAACCTCCTACTCTGTATACAAAGTTGACAAGCTATGTACTATCAATTGTCTTGTGAAGGTATTGATAGATTTCACCCTTTACATTGTGAGTACCATGGTGTCACCTTGTTGTTCTTTTTATACAACCTAAGTACAACTCTCATCTTTTGAGTCTCGAGTAGATTAGATAAGGGTTGATAGCCTTAAATCACTATTGTAACTTCTTTTACCCAATCTTAAACTCCCTTATGAGAATGTTTATGAATACAAGTAGTTCCCAAGCTTCTGCAGTAGCTTGGGTCCAATTATTATGAAGAAGATTTCAATACATGCAATTGCAGTAGAATAGATAAATCTCCCACTTCCCTTACGTAGCTAATCCATAAGCTTTCCACAACCCTAGTTAAGGAGTTTAGCCGCTCAAGTTCATGCAATAATCCATGATAATATATGAAGAAACATGTAATTAATTACACAATGAAGAAAGAGTAAGATCCAAAATCTCTAATTCAGTACGAAACCAAAACTCTTAAGAACAAAATCTTAGTGATCAAAGAACACTAAAAGTGTCAAAAGAAATAAAGAAGTGAATTCAAAGTATGTAACCTAATAAAGGAATAACCCTAAGGTGATTATAGTATCTTAAAATATTAAAGAAATCCTAATAAAAATGGAATAGGAAAATTAAGTCAGAAATCATTATGACTTGTAAAGTCTCTTTTTGTGTCATATGTTTTCTAGCCGTCGACATTCCAGTGTAATTTTATCTTCCAAGATTTAAGATTTTGTTGTCATTATGATTCCTTACCAAGAGTCATATTTAGTCCATATGACTCGTGGTCTTCACTCATAATCACTTGTGCCTTAAACTTCAAGACTTTGAAAACTCTCTTTACGATTGCTCATTACGAGTCATAGTCAGGCCTTATGACTCGTAGTCTTTTATGAATTCACTTCTAGACTTCAACATAGCTCACTGTTCTCTTTCTGGCAATATGCTACGACTCGTATTCACTCCTTATAAGTCGTTGTCATATGATACTTAGCTCCTCCTACTTAGCCTTAGCCACTGCCATCTTTACAAGTTGGGTTATGGTCGTATAATGCCTTAAGGATGTGTATCCTAACAAACATTTCATCTTTTCTAGATTTTTCTTCAATCTTTCCAACTAAAGTCACTTTTGACCAACTTTCCCTACAATCATGAAACAAACACATCATATCCACGAAACTAACCTAAGTCTAAGCATAAATTCCTTATTTTAAGCATAAAATATGCCTTGTTTCTAATGCACATCAACACTCTTAATTTGAATCTTTTTTATGTCCTCAGGCAAAACAAATTTGCTACCCTCAACACACGATGCCTAACAGTGAAAAATTTGGTGACATATGCAGTGGTCAAATTATCAATTAACACAACGCATTCTTATCCCCTTTCCTATTTCATTTTCTTAAGGAATTATTATGTATGATGATTTGGTACAAAAGTATGACTCATAGGAATCCAATGATGGCATTACGTTAGTAACGAACAACTATTCCTAAGTAATATGCACTACACTGATAGATATGTAACTTGACATTGTAACTCATACACCCTTACAGTCAAAGAAGTCCCTATGACTTAGTTTGATTCATTGTACTATTCTAGGGATGGTCTAGAGATATTCATACTGATAAAGAAATTCCAAGCAGTGTACACAGGATGCTATAGGCTTGCCTTTATGTTATTTACCTAAATTTTAAGACGGTCAGGCTAGGATAACAATGGTACTTTGTTAGGATTGTAACGTAGACTTGGGTTTGGTTATGGTATATTTGGAAACTTTTAAGTGACTGAACCACCTTGGCTATAATACCTTGATCGTTCCTTAAGCCTAAATCTGTCTTTTGAGTGGATAGAGGTGGCTTACAAAGTGATTGATGTTTATAATATGTTTTATTTATCTAATTTCTACTTTCTATCATGTATATCATTGAATAAGCTTTCCATCGATACCAATTTCATCAAGATCCAACATAGGACAAGGAAGTTATGGCTATTTTTTTACTGAGCGTTATCGGAATCTCCCAGGTTTGACGGTCGATCTAGTGGACCGTCAAGTCCTTGGCGGACCGTTGATCATCCCATTAAACTAAGGCAGTGACTCCCTTTTCTGGCCATCGTGCGATGGCTAAAATGGTAGGCCACCAAAAATTTGATGGACCGTCAAGAGGACTATCAAGTCAAGGAAAAGTATCCCATTTCTGACCCCCGAGTGACAGACGATCTGGTGGACCGTCAGTTTCCTAATGGATCATCACTTCGACCATAACATTGAGGTAGAATGTTCCAGTTTTGGTACTCAAGTGACGGACGATCTGGTGGACCATTAGTTGCTCCGATGGACTGTTAGTTCGACCGTCACATACCCCGATCAACAATTTTCAACTCTTTTTAAAAGGGCATTTTGGTCTTTTCCTCCCATTTTGGTCTTGTATATATATATATATATCCAAGCAGATGAGATAACCTCATTTTCTCTCATTTCTTTACTAAGAAATATCTAGAAGCTAGGGTTTCTCTCCAACCCAAAATCCCATCTTCTTCCAAGAAAATTCAAGAATCTTCCATAGAGTTTCAAAGTGGTTCAAGAATTAAGCTCTCCCGGTCAAAGGCTTCAAGAACCCTAGTTCAAGAGTGTAAGGAGGATTTGAAAACAAGTCTCTTCATATTAAATTCTTAATCAAAGGTATGTGGGGTTTGAACAAGAACACTCCATTCATTTTTGTGCCCAAAGATTTAATTTTTATTATTTATTTCCATGAAATTGCAAAGTGGGTTTACGCCCAAATTATTTTATTAATGATTTTATGAGATTTGAGTTTTTCAAGTTTGATATATGATTATTTCATCATCTTATTTATTAAATTGAGAACTTTGCCATGAGTTGTATATTGTTACCATGAATTGATGATTTCTCGGTGATTTAAGATAGGTGTCATGATTTATGATTTTTATATGAGAAGTTTGATTATTGAATATATATTGATATTTAAGCTTGAGAGTCAAGAATGGACTCTTTGATGTTTTCCTGATGTTTCGATATTTGATATGATTTAATGAGCAAGTACATTTGAGGTTGAGATAGATTGCTTTAAGTTTGAGTTGAGTTAGGAATCCACAAGTTGTTTATGATTTGCAAATGAGATAATTATGATTTGGTATCTATGATAGACCCTTAAGTTGATTAAGGTGGATTTCCTAACGTGTTTTGAGCTTAAGTCTGGGAGTAGAATTTAGCATCGAGTGGGAAATATGGTATTTCCCTAGAACTATGTGCCACTGTAGGATTAAGATTAAGGGCCAAAGTCCAAGACAGTGATCACTAAAGTTAAGGTTCTACTCCGATGGCAAGGATAGAATAGCTCTCCCCAACGTGGGCAAGGCGTTGGACTGTAAGTAAGCTCACATGATTTATGCCGGTTATAAGAAACTCCCAAGTCTATAATAGTCCAAGTTTCATGAGTTACCAAGTCACTCTAAGTCTTGAGTTGAAGAGTTTGAGCTGACCATAATGATTTATGAGATTTATAATGCTTGTACTACTACTGATGATTTAGAAGGAATATATTTCAATTAACTCAAGCGAAGAGAGTCATTATTGTTAGCATGCATGATTTTCTTATATATTTATGATATTTTTTTTTAAATGTTGGATACACCCCCTCATACTCAGTACATTCCCAAGTACTGATTCACATACTTTTCTGTGTTCTATAATCCCTTGTGATGTAGGTTTCGGTGCTCAGTCTCAGCAGCGATGGTGATCTTTAAGTACCTTCATCTACATTTATGTAGTTAGTGAGTCCTTATGTTTCGAGGACCTAGGTCCCTAATTTTTTCATATTGGTAGATGGTTATTTCCTTTTAGTTCAGTACAAGTCAGTTGGGGATCTGTCCCAATGGTTCCTCAGTCTTATGTAGTAGAGGCTTTGTCAGACTAGAGAACCATTATGTATAGAACTGCAGTGTTTTGATTTTATATGACAGTATTTCTTTGTATTCCAGTATGTTCATGACATAATTATTCTTCCTTATTACAACGTCATTATTGTCATAGTGAGTTATAGAAGTGAAGACAGGCTTAAAGGGTTAGCTTGAGTTCGCGTGTGGCCTTAAGCACCGTGTGACGTCCTGGGATGGGATCTTGGGGTGTTACAATCTTGGTATTAGAGCCTAAGGTTCAAAGAGTCCTTGGGATTCTGACAAGATGCATTACGTAGAGCCTTGATCATCGGTGTGTAGCGCGCCACATCTAGGAGCAAGAGGCTACGGGACATTTTAGGAAAAAGTCATTTCTTTTATTCAAAAGTTGATCGTGCCTACGACTGTTTCTCTTTGCTATTAATTCATGCTCTCTTATGATAGAAACTTCCCGTTGATCCTTTAGGTGAGATAGTATCCCACGCTGAGTTTCGGGCAGCTTTTTAGGTGCTAGCCCAGGCGGTTACCGCCAATACTCAAGCCAATATTTAGGCCGTAGTTCCACCTCCACAAGAAGGTAATTCAACGGCAGCTCAGGTTTGCGATTTTATGCGAATAAATCCGCCAGAGTTTTATGGGTCAAGGGCAGGTGAGGACCCATAGATGTATCTTGATGAGGTTAAGAAGATCACCCAAATTATGCATGTAATAGAAGAAGAAATCATGGAGTTAGCTTTCTATCACTTGAAAGATGTTGCTTAAGATGGGTGGAGATGTGGAGGAAGAGTAGAGGGGAGGATGCCGCTCTTATGACTTGGCAGTTGCTCCAGGACGCATTCTTAGACCGATTCTTCCCCCATGAGCTGAGGGAAGTGAAGCTAGAAGAATTTATGAACTTGAGACAGGGCTCCATGACATTTAAAGAGTATTTTCATAAGTTCAATCAATTATCTAAGTATGCTTCCGGTATGATGGTTGATTCCAGAACTAGTATGAGTAAGTTTTTAGCTGGTGTATCTGGTTATGTTGTGAAAGAGTGTAGGTCCGCTATGCTTAATAGGGACATGGAACTTTCTATATTAATGATACATGCTCAGTAGATTGAGGCAGACAATGTAAAGGAGAGAGAGGGTGAGAGGGAATAAAAGAGTTAGATCAGAGCAGCAAGAGTATAGTCAGACTAGATTTTCTAAAGGGATTTGCCTTCAGTTCTAGAGCTGTTAGATCAAAGCAGCAAGGTTATAGTTAGACTAGATTTTCTAGAGGGATTCGCCCTTTGTTATAGAGCCGTTCTTTTGCGCCAGTGCCCTTATCAGCTAGTGCTCCCACACCCAAAGTTAGACAGGAGCAGGGTAATAGGCCTACTATGTCCAGGTCTCAGGACAGTGTGACTAATAGACCTAACTATCCCCCATGTGCTAAGTGTAGTAGGACGCATCCCGAATAGTGTATGGCTAAACAGAGAGCTTATTTTTGTTGTGGAAAGTTGGGCCACAGACTTAGAGATTGTCCATATACTAGACAGGGAAGCCGTGATGTTCGTCCCTAGAGTTAGGATATTAGTGCTCCAGCCCCTTTACTTAGTCCTACTACTCCTCAGGGTTCCTCATCTAGTACTGCCGGTGGTTAGTGCTAGAATTGATTTTATGCTATACCACCCTACCAGAGCAGGAGGATTCACTAGGTATTACTACTGGTATGCTCCGTGTATTTTATTTTTATGTGTATGTGCTGGTGGAACCTGGGTCAAGTCTATCTTATGTGACTCCGTTGGTGGCTGTGAATTTTGGGATCAAGGCTGAAAAGTTTCCTGAGCCTTTTCTACTTTCTACCCCAGTAGGTGAATCTGTTATTGCTAAGCAAGTGTATAAGAAGTGTCCTATCACTGTCCTTAACAAAATCATGTTTGCAGACTTAATTGGGCTAGACATGGTTGATTCTGACATTATTCTAGGTATGGATTGACTTCACTCTAGTAATGCGTCTATAGACTGTCATACCTGTTTAGTCAAGTTTCAATTTCCCAACGACCCAGTTTTTGAGTGGTTCGGAAATTCTGTAGCTCTCAAGAGTCATTTTATATCCTACCTTAAAGCTAGGAAATTGATATCTAAGGGTTGTATCTATCATTTGGTTCGAGTTAAAGACACTGAGACTGAGACTCTGACTATTCAGTCTATTAGTGTTGTCAATGAGTTTCTTGATGTTTTCCCGGAAGATCTCCCAGGGGTACCTCCCGATAGAGAGATAGAATTCAGAATTAATCTTTTTCTTGATACACAGCCTATTTCTATTCCTCCGTATCGTATGGCTCCCACAGAACTTATGGAGTTGAAAGAGCAACTCAGAGATCTTCTAGATAAAGGTTTCATAAGGCTCAGTGTGTCTCCGTAGGGCATACCTATTCTATTCATGCTAAAGAAAGATGGTTCATTGCGCATGTGCATTGACTATTATCATCTCAACAAGGTCACAGTCAAGAACAAGTACCCTCTTCCAAAGATTGATGACCTGTTTGATCAGCTGTAAGGTGCCAGTTATTTCTCGAAAATAGATTTGAGATCCGATTATTGCCAACTTAAAGTCAGAGAGTGTGATATTCTAAAGACATCTTTTCACACTCGTTATGGCCATTTTGAGTTCCTAGTCACGTCCTTCAGACTAAAAAATGCCCTAGTAGCTTTTATGGACCTCATGAATTGGGTGTTTAGACAGTACCTGGATATGTTTGTTATTGTATTCATAGATGACATTCTTATGTACTCCCAAAATGAAAACAACTATGCAGATCATCTCCAAATAGTCTTGCAAACCCTTAGAGATCATTAACTATTTGCCAAATTTAGCAAATATGAATTTTGGCTAAGGTCAGTTGCTTTTCTAGGTCATATTATTTCTTCTGAAGGTATTCGAGTTGATCCTCAAAAGGTAGAGGCTGTGAAAAATTAGCCTAGACCTATCTCTCCATCTAATATGAAGAGTTTCTTGGGCATAGCTAGTTACTACCATCGTTTTGTTGAAGGTTTCTCCTCCATTGCGTCTCGTTTGATTTGGTTAACCCAGAAGAAAGTTAAATTTTAGTGGTCAGATTCTTGCGAGAATAGTTTTCAGAAGTTGAAGACTCGACTCATAATAGCCCCTGTGTTGACCCTTACTAATGGTGTAGATGATTTTGTGGTGTATTGTGATGCCTCGAGAGTTGGTTTGAGTTGTGTGTTGATGCAAAAAGGTAAGGTTATAGCCTATGCCTCCCGATAGTTGAAACTGCATGAGAAGAATTATCCGATCCATGATCTCGAATTAGCTGATGTAGTTTTTGCCTTAAAAATCTGGAGACACTAATTGCACGGTGTTCAGTTGATGTCTTTACGGATCACAAGAGTTTGCAGTATGTGTTTACTTAGAGAGAGTTGAATCTTCGATAGAGGCGATGGTTATAATTGCTAAAGGACTATGATATAAATATACTGTATCACCCGAGCAAGGCCAATACAGTGGCAGATGCCCTTAGCAGGTCGTCATTGGGTAGTGTAGCTCATACCGAGGAAGATAAAAAGGATTTAGCTTGTGAAGTATATCGTCTGGCTAGGTTGGGAGTTAGATTGCTTGATTTAACTGAGGGTAATGTTTGGGTCTAGAGTAGTTCTGAATCTTCTCTAGCTTCAGAAGTAAAGGAGAAGCAAGATATGGATCCTCATTTGATCGAACTGAAAGAATCAGTTAAAGACCAAAAGGCAGAGGTTTTCTCCCAAGGGAGAGATGGTGTGCTGAGATTTTAAAATAGATTGTGTATGCCTGTGTTGATGATTTAAGGTAGAGGATTATGGTTGAAGCGTATGGCACGCGGTATTCGATTCATCTCGGTGCTACCAAGATGTACCGCGATTTGTGGGAAATAAATTGGTGGAATGGCATGAAGAAGGATATAGCAAATTTTGTAGAGAAGTGTGCAACTTGACAACAGGTGAAGATAGAGCACCAAAGACCCGGTGGAATGATGCAAGAATTCAGTATTCCTACTTGGAAGTGGGAGGAAGTGAATATGGATTTCATGATCGGTTTACCTCTTTCTCATCGTTATCATGATTCTATTTGGGTCATTGTAGATAGGTTGACTAAGTCCACACATTTCCTACCAGTACATACATCTTTCGCCGTTGACGACTATGCTAGGCTGTACCTCCGAGAGTTAGTCAGGTTGCATGGAGTTCCGTTGTCTATCATCTCTGATAGAGGTACTCAATTTACTTTCAGTTTTAGAGAGACTTCCAAAAGGGTCTTGTCACCCAAGTTTATCTTAGCTCCACTTTTCATCCGCAGACAGATGGTCAGGCTGAGAGGACTATCCAGACTTCGGAGGATATGTTGAGAGCATGCGTTCTTGATTTCAGAGGGAGTTGGGATGAACATTTTCCATTGATTGAATTTGCGTATTACAAAAGTTTTCATGTTAGCATTGGAATGGCTCCATTAGAAGCTTTGTATGGTCGGAGGTGTAGATCACCCATAGGTTGGTTTGAAGTAGGTAAGGCTGCCGTGATTGGACCTGATACTGTGTTCGAGGCTATGGAGAAAGTTAAGTTGATTTGGGAGAGGTTGAAGACAGCCCAGAGTCATCAAAAGTCATATCCAGATATGAGGAGAAGAGCTCTTGAGTTTGAAGTTGATAATTTGGTGTACTTGAAAATTTCGCCCATGAAAGGGGTGAAGAGATTTGGAAAGAAAGGAAAGATTAGTCCTCGATATGTAGGCCCTTATAGAGTTTTGAATCATGTTGGGAAAGCAGCTTATGAGATTGAATTGCCTACAGAGTTGTCAGCTGTCCACCCTATCTTCCACGTTTCATTGCTCAAGAAGCACATTGCTGATTCTGTTATTGATCCGTCAGAAAGCTTTGATGTATAGGATAGCCTTTCTTATGATGAAGTTCCAGTCGAGATCTTAGGTTATCAAGTCCGTAGACTAAGGAATAAGGAGGTTCCCTTGGTCAAAGTTCTATAGTGAAATCAATCAGTTGAGGACGCTACTTGGGAAGCTGAAGCAGACATGCGAGCCAAGTACCCGCATCTCTTCTTCGCGAGTTCAAATCAAGCCAAAGGTACTATTCTTCCACAATTCAGTTGTGCATTCAACTATATGGTTACTCTCTCTATGATTTGTGCATTCTGTGCAGTACCTAAAAGTTTAGAGTAAAGTAAGACCTTTGAGTGGGTAGTTCCAGCTATGCGTCCTCATTTTTCTCTTGTTCTTGACCTATCTAGTAACATTCGAGGATGAATTTTTCCAAGGAGGAGATATTGTAATATCCCGACCATTTCTTAAGCCTAAATTTGTCTTTCGAGTGGATAGGGGTGTCTTCCAAAGTGATTGATGTTTATATTGTCTTTTATTTCTCTAATTTGTACTTTCTATCATGTAGATCATTGAATAAGCTTTCCATCTATACTAATTTCATCAAAATTTGACATCGGACGAGGAAGTTATGGCCGTTTTATTGAGCATTGTCGGAATTGCCCAGGTTTGACGTCGATCTGGTGGACCGTCAAGTCCTTGACGGACCATCGATCATCCCATCAAACAAAGGCAGTGACTCCCTTTTTTGGCCATCGTGCGACGACCAAAATGGTAGGCTGCCAAAAATTTAAGGGACCGTCAAGAGGACCATCAAGTCGAGGAAAAATGTCCCATTTCTGACCCTCGAGTGACGGACGATCTGGTGGACCGTCAGTTTCCTGACGGATCATCACTTCGACCATCACGTCGAGGTAGAATGTTTCGGTGTTGGCACTCGAGTGATGGACGATCTGGTGGACCATTAGTTGCTCTAACGGACCGTCAGTTCGACTGTCACAGACCCCGATCAACAATTTTCAACTCTTTTTAAAAGGGCATTTTGGTCCTTTCCGCCCATTTTCTCTTGTATATATATATATATATCGAAGCAGATGAAAAAACCTCATTTTCTCTAATTTCTCTACCAAGAAATATCTAGAAGCTAGGGTTTCTCTCCAACCCAAAATCCCATCTTCTTCCAAGAAAATTCAAGAATCATCCATAGAGTTTCAAATTGGTTCAAGAATCAAGCTCTCCCGGTCAAAGGCTTAAAGAACCCTAATTCAAGAGTGTAAGAAGGAGTCAAAAACAAGTCTCTTCATATTAAATTCCTA
Organism: Capsicum annuum; assembly: GCF_002878395.1. Lineage (NCBI taxonomy): Eukaryota > Viridiplantae > Streptophyta > Magnoliopsida > Solanales > Solanaceae > Capsicum > Capsicum annuum. The sequence goes on along the minus strand of NC_061117.1, from coordinate 75,266,732 downwards.
ATCCAAGTTATGTGGGGTTTGAACAAGAACACTCATTTCATTCTTGTGCCCAGAGATTTAATTTTTATTATTTATTCCCATGAAATTGCAAAGTGGGTTTACACCCAAATTATTTTATTAATGATTTTATGACATTTGAGTTGTTCAAGTTCGATATATATGATTATTTCATCAAATTATTTCTTAAATTGAGAACTTACGTCATGAGTTGTATATTGTTACCATGAATTGATGATTTCTAAGTGATTTAAGATAGGTGTCAAGATTTAAGATTTTTCTATGAGAAATTTGATTATTGAATATATATTGATATTTAAGCTTGAGTGTCAAGAAGGGACTCTTTGATGTTTTCCTGAAGTTCCGATATTTGATATGATTTAATGAGCAAGTATTGAGGTTAAGAAAGATTGCTTTAAGTTTGAGTCGAGTTAGGAATCCACAAGTTGTTTATGATTTGTAAATGAGATATTTATGATTTGGTCTCTATGATAGACCTTTAAGTTGATTAAGGTGGATTTCCTAACGTGTTCTGAGCTTAAGTCTGGGAGTAGTATTTAGCACCAAGCGGGAAATATAGTATTTCCCTTTCCCCAAAAATACGTGCCACCATAGGATTAAGATTAAGGGCCAAAGGCCAAGACAGTGATCACTAAAGTTAAGGTTCTACTCTGATGGCAAGGATAGAACAGCTCCCCCCAACGCGGGCAAGACGTTGGACTCCATGTAAGCTCACATGGTTTATGTCGGTTATAAGAAATTCTTAAGTCTATAATAGTCCAAGTTTCATGAGTACCGAGTCACTCTAAGTCTTGAGTTAAAGATTTTGAGCTGACCATAATGATTTATGTGATTTATAATGATTGTATTACTATTGATGATTTATAAGGAATATATTTCAATTAATTCAAGCGAAGAGAGTCATTACTATTAGCATGCATGATTTTCTTATATATTTATGATATTTTTTTTAAATGTTGCATACACCCCTCATACTCAGTACATTCCCAAGTACTGATTCACATACTTTTCTGTGTTCTATATTCCCTCTTGATGTAGGTTCTGGTGCTCAGTCTCAGCAGCGACAGTGATCTTTGAGAACCTTCATCTACATTTCTGCTGTTAGAGAGTCCTCATGTTTCGAGGACCTAGGTCCCTGATTTTGTCTTGTTGGTAGATGGTTGTATCCTTTTATTTCAGTGTGAGTCAGTTAGGGACCTGTCCCAATGGCTCCTCAGTCTTATGTAGTAGAGGCTTTGTCAGACTAGAGTACCAGTATGTATAGAACTGCTATATTTTGAGTATACAGGAAAGTATTTCTTTGTATTCCAGTATGTTCATGACAAGAATATTATTCCTTATTATAGCGTCATTATTGTCATAGTGAGTTATAGAAGTGAAGACAAGCTTAGAGGGTTAGCTTGAGGCCGCATGTGGCCTTAAGCACCGTGTGACATCCCGGGATGGGATCTTGGGGCGTTACATTGGCACTATGCTTTCTTTGGAGTCAACTTTTCTCTACTATCTTTATATTCAATTCGCCCTTATCTCTCCCTTTTATCTTATTTCATTCCTATTTTTGGGCCAGTTCTTTATTTTCTTTTTCTTTCTCATGCGTTTTATTTTTTACTGCACTCGTCCATTATTCATTTTCCTATCTACACATGTTTCGTCATACACTTTTTTCCCTATGCACCCATATAATAGCCACCCTCAACTTAGGTGATTTCCCTAAGTTGAGGTACACAGTGTCCAAAGAGGACTAGGCCTAAAAGAGGTTCATTGTAGTCAAATGAGAAGGTAAAATTTGTGCAAACAATAAAAGTTAGTCTATTAGGCTCACATTTGGGATCAAGGGATTCATATCTCAATTGGTTTGACATTTTAGGTTCGATGGACTAATTTGAAAATATGGCAAATGATTATCTCCTAACCGACCATCCTACAACCTAGGCAAAAGCAACAGGGAAGGTTCTGGATACCACACTCACTGCGAACTAAGTAATGCCTTACATTCATGTTATACTGGGTCATATTATCAATCATTACCTACCCACTTCATGCACCAACATGCCATATTTATCTCGTTACTAATTCTAATGCCATTAAGGGATTCTCAGTAGTGAGACGTACACACACATCACACAGTTTATTAAAAAAAATCAGAATGGGTGTCAGTAAATTGTAACCAAAACACATTTTATACACGAATTTTTTTAGTTAAACATAACAACACAACACAACAACATGACAGTTTATCATTTAAATTGTGGCTTGCGAGTTTTGAAATATGACAACCATAACCTGTGGCAACTATGGTACACCCTCACACTAAACTAAAATATCCCTAGTGAATTTAGAAATGTAAAATAGGGTTCAAGGACAAACTTGCGCGGCCTAGGTGCCATCTCATACCATACCATCATGGGGACCCTCAAATCGGTCCCTACTATTCTCAATAGTAGTCCTGTCAACTTTTTTAAGACATCATCAGTAATAGTGGCACCAGTTGTGTTCGGTGTGCTCAATGGTATACCTAGTGTTGGTGCTATATCACTGCCTTTTTTAAAATTATCAGTACGTCTCAAACTAATATCCCTTACTGCATTTTCTTCGACCTTCTCCTTCTGGTTCTTCTCACTTTGTTTGCTCGCTTGTAAATAATTTACCAACTTTTGAAACTCGACTATCTCAGCCCTAACTCCTACTAACACAGGAGCTTGAACAACTTTAAGCTGGCGAGTGATCCTCCGCTCAAATCCATCCAACCTTCTCTATATCTTTATGCTTTTGTCATCAAGTCTATTATCAACCCATGGTTTTACTACCATTTCCATAAACCACACCTTTTCTCCATAGTTCTCAATCTTTTCATCACCTCATTCTATATCTCTTGTGAAATGACTATATAACCTGCTTAAACTGCTCTGGTCAGGCATAGATGTAGTGGTATAGTCTATGGTGGAGTAGAAGCACTGGATGTACCAGCTGCATCAAAAGGGTGGGTCTTAGACGGCCCACCCTCAACTAGAATTCCATCTACCATAGTAAATCTAGCAGCCTCAGTACTCATATCCCTATTTCGAAGTATCTTAGCTAGCATCACTGGTCCTTCTTTTTACTTTCTGGCCATGGGATTTGCGGCATCCCAAATCAACCGTAAGTCAGTGATGTTTTAGTCTGAATATACTTATCTAATTCTATATACCTAGAACCCTTACCTCCAAGAATATTTAAGTCAATAAAAATGGGAATGCCAAAATTACATCAGAACACACTACCGCCCAGTCACTAATTACCCTGGATATGAACTGTGCAACATTAAAATCATATCCAGTGATGAGTCTGGCTACAAAAGGTAAGCAGACAGGACTGAGAACATTATCCCTGATTGTGGAACACAATTTATGATGGGAAAGAGTCCACCATGCCTTTGCCTCAAAGTTTAGAGTGTTCCTGGTAATCTGATATGAGTTCAGTCCTGGACCACCAACTATACAGTTTGTTTCTGATCCATCTGTAGTACTAAAATTAGCCATCCATTCAAAATACAACATCTTATCTTCCATACCCATTGGTTTCCTTGTTATTTTTTATATCTCCTTCATATGGTAATCAATTTCAGTAGTATTTACCTGGTGGTTGAAAATCAGGTCCATGTAAGATTCATGAAATAGTCCTCGGGGAGATGTTCACCCGAACTCCTCTAATGGTCAATGAAGTAATTGGCTCACCACCCTTACATAAGTTTACCTATGGGTATTATCTTTTCATCTCCCCTTTTATGCTGTATAAAACTCCCGTACTAATGTGGGGTTGAATTTTTTGGGCTTTTCGTCATCTATTAGAAGTAGTTTTGTTGAAACTGAGCCTCGTACTCAAGCATTTCAGACATGTCTATAGTGGGCAACCTGCGCTCCAGATATATATTCCTCTTAGTGTTACTTGTGGAAGGGTTTAATACCAACCCCTCATTGTATGTTTGCTGCATCTTGAGGTACTAATCTGAGGTAGATTTATGCACCTCAATGTTGTTATTCTAGCATATTTTGCATTGTATTGATGAAAACTTGTTTGCTTAGTGTGTTAATGATGATATAATTGATCATCCAAGTGTTTAAATATTCAATTACAATATTTAAGGTTTATTTCAAACAAGTTTGTACTTAATTTGTTCACTTATAGTTCAAATGAGAAACCTAGAGTTACTAGCTTGAGCTAGGTGTTGACTAGTTGATCTTGATGGTTTCTGTTAAGTTTAATAAGTTTCTAATGTTTTTATTGTGTAATTATGTGTGGAAAAACTTGTGTATAGTTTTCAAGGTTAAATTGAATCAAGCCAAGAGTCAAATAATAAGTTAAAGATCAAAAATGGTCAAAACTAGTTCATAGCTTAAGTTTCTAGTTCACTGTCTTGAATGTTTTGTTGTTTTGATCTCTAATCCATGGTGTTGGAGGATATATAATTATTTTTCAGTTGATTATGAGGATATATGGATGATTCAAAATCTAGAAATCAAGTGAAAACACCACCACAAGGCTTGAGATTGAAGAAAAAATGCACAAGACAAGTTTAGACATCAAAATGACTTTCCATTATATCTTCGTGATGGGGACATGGCTCACACCCTATTCAAGTGGAATGATCATCATGCTTCCCTACATATTCCTTGTGTATGAGCAGTGGGCCACAAACCCTATTCCAACAACATCCAAATTTTCCTCCTATAAATAGGACACTAGAACTTGATGTTTAATACCTTGGACGAATTTGAAACTTGGAGACGGTCTATAAAACATTTAAATTAAGGGGTTTTATTCTCTTTATTTAGTTTATTTAGGTATTTTATCATGTATTCATCCATTGGGATTAAGGTTATGTCCATTAGTGGCTAAAAGCCCTCTTTCTGGGGTTAAGTCAAGAACATGATTACTATTGCTTTGAGTTGATTTGGTTTTGATTTATTATCATATGTGGTTGTTTATTTATCCTTGTTATAATTATTTTAAGATTCAAGACCCTTAGAATACATCCATTGTCATCTTGAGAGGCTGAGAGAAGGAACAAGAGGATAGAACATACGCTATTATTCTTTTATAAAATAAGGGATTTAAATTAGCTTCTAGGATAAAGATATACCTAGAAGCCTTATTTGGTTCACTGCGGGATGAAATATAAATGTGTTTAGCTTAGTTCTCACATCCGCGCTCAATGATGTGGTTGTAGGGCTAAGTTAGATAGGTGATTAAAGGCTCGAGAGACCATGATCATAATATCAACCTGGTGAATCAGCAACCTAGATAAGTAATCTAACCAATGAAGTTAAATAGCTTAGTGTGATTGGTTGCAGTGCTTTAACCCTGGGTTTGTCTTTATTGATTATCTAAGCTCTTACTTTTCCACAATATTTAATATATATTATTGTATAACTCTAAAACTTTTTTGATTACTTTTATACCACTTTAATCTCCATTATTAATCTAAAATTGGATAGTTTATTAAAACTAGTCCCTGTGGGATAAATACTTGGCTTCTAAAGGTCAACTTTCCTACCTGATGAGACCACATATACTTACATATGTGCTTTGGCCCAATAAGTTTTTGGCGCCGTTGTCGGGGACTTGTAAATATGAAACCATCTTATGTTTAGTTTTTTCTATATTGTCTTGTACATAGTTTAGTATTTTTTTCCTTTATTTTCTTTTACCTTTTTATCACACTTCTCGATATGGCATCCTAGGATAAATGGTTTTCTAGTTATGATGATTCTTGTTGTTTTTATGAGGGACCCTATCGAGAGTTTTTTCCAAATTTTAATGGAAGCGCATATATGGGACCTTCACAATATGAGGTGGATACTATCCTATCTGTGGAGAAAACTACAAGTTGGTGTGATGTTTATGGAAATAGTGGCCATTCTGCAGCTATGTGTGCTGCTAATCCAGATTCAGTAATATTTGCTTGCAATTCTCAAAGGCCATATTATGGGTACACCTACAATTAAAAGTGGCAGACTTAGCTACCAATTCAATCATGGAATAACCAACAATAACAGCAAAATATACAGCCCAATAACATTGAGAAGATTTTAAAGAAGTTTATAGCTACCCAAGAACAGTTGGTTGTTGAACTTAAAATTAGCAAATAATTTTGATGCAGTTGGAAAATCAGTTGGGATAGATACAACAGGCACAAAATTCTATGTCTCACGGTGGTTTTTCAAGTGACACTAAATCTTCTAAATAAGTAATGGAAATCACTTTAAGGAATGGTAAAGAGCTCAATGAAGAACCTCCGAAGACAACTAAGAAGGTAGATGCAGAGTTGACTCCTCAACCAGTTGCAGACAAAGTTGCTAATCATTCAAGAAAGTCTGAGTACTCAAGAAATAAAGTTGTTGAACATGTTAAGGAGATACCACCACCACCATCTCCATAGAGACAGAGAAAAGTACAGGTTGATGGGAAGTTTGTGTACCAAAAAATCTAAGCTAAGGAGGATGACAAAGACTAAGTATGGGGTCCTCGAATCCACTTAATACAAGAAGATTCTACTAGCTAGGCCTAAAGGCCTTAGGTAGTATTTATATCTCTACTTTTAAGTATACTTCGGGGACAAAGTTGAATTTTAAGTATGGGGTGGGGAAATTTCCATTTTAGGATTAATTTTAACAAAATTTTGTGTTAGGAATAGGTGGGATATTTTTATTAGATCTATATTTGATTGCATGATGCAAGTATTTTGGCTGTAAAAACGTGTTGGTTGTATGAATTACTAATTTTGTGACTCTTAGGCTTATGATTATGACTCTTGTACTTTTTAGCTTGATGATTGAATTTATGTGATTATTTGGTTGAGAGTCTATGAGGATCCTATTTAAGTTGAGCATGTTCCATGTGTGTGTGAGGTTATTGTGTATTCCTTGGTGCATGTGATGTCTAGAACTTTCTTGGTGTGTATGCAAAGATAAATAAAGAGTATGGGTTTTGGAGATGATATAGGCATTTATCTGATAGCCATGTTTATACTCTTTTTCTGACCTACTATTGTGCATAATCCTAGTAAGCCCCATTGATCCTTTAATTTATTTTCTTTGGCAGCCTCATATGTAGCTTGTATCCCCTTATTTAATTGACCTTAATTTGATCCAAAGCTTCTAAGAGCTTTAGTTGAAATACAATTGATTAAGGAGTTTTAAATTCAAGTAGGAGAAATTTGAAAGTGAAGCCCCAAAGTAATAGTTATTGGTGTGTGTAATTGATATTTGTATGGTTTGAAGTTAGAGAAATTTGTGCAAAAGTAATTCCCATTTTTAGCCCATTTGTGTTACAATGGACCTGTTTTGGTCTGGGTGCTCCTTGGGCATTGTGCACCTCAACTAAGGAATATCTCTTAAGTTAAGCGTATCTATCATAGGGGTGCATAACATAAAGTAGGTGTGAAGAAGAATAAAATTGAATTATGAATTAATAGACAATACTCCCACCTTAGTGTATATGAATAAGCTTATTAAGATAGGACAAAACTAAAGATAGTGGTAGATAGAAGTGGTGGAAATTGGTTATTAAAAGGTGAATTAAAAGAAAAGTGTGATGTACTAAAGCGCTTAGGGAAGGTAGTCACTATTCCCGATCAAAATAGTTCCCACCTGTACCTTAGCCTACATTATAACCATTAATGACCTATTTGATCCTAAGATTCATCATTATGATTTTAGTGGTGTACTTCACTAAGGGCAATCCTATGGTTCAACTTGTGTAACTTGAGAATTATTTATGAGAGTGAGAGTAATTTGATTCTTGTACCCAATTTGTAATAAATTATATTATTATGAGTGATCATGGGGAACTCTCTTATTGTGAGGGAACATGTTTGATGATATTTGGGTGATTTGTATGATGTCTTTGATTGAACAATATGTGTGATTTTTTCAACTAGGTGAGTCAATTCTTGAGGCTAGGAAGTTTTGGAGTAGCATTTTTAAACTATAAGTTGTGTTTGTAACATGCTTAGTGTAGAAACTTACATTTTGTGTAGTCATTGTAGTACTAGATTGAGTGAATTTCTTGTAGTAGAAGTGTACAGTCTCCTCAGATTATGATGCTTAGAGTAAAGAGTTGTTCGAGGACAAACAAGGCTTTAAGTGTGGGGTGGTGATCTGAGGTGGATTTATGCACCTCAGTGTTGTTATCCGAGCTTTATTTATCTTTTCCTTACGGAAATTTTTTTCATTTATGTGTTGGTTATGATATAATTGAGAATCTAAGTGTTTAAGTATTCAATTACAATGTTTAAGGTGTCGTTAAAACATGGTTTTACTTAATTTGGTCACTTAAGAGTTCAAATGAGAAAATTAGAGTTACTAGCTTGAGCTGGGTGATTTACTAGTTGATCTCGATGGATTCTAGTGAGTGTAATGAGTTCCTAATGTTTTTATTGTATAATTATGTGCGTAAAAACATGTTTATAGTGTTCAAGGTTCAATTGAATCCAGCCAAGAGTCATATAATAAGTGACAGATCAAAATGGGCAAAACTAGTTCTTAGCTTAAGTTTCTAGTTTATTGTCTTGAATGTCTTGATGTTTTGATCTCTAATACATGGTTTTGGAGGATATAGGATAAATGGTGAGTTTATTATGGTGATATATGGATGATATACAATCTGAAATTCAAGTGGAAATAACACCACAAGTCTTGGGATTAAAGGACCAATGTACAAGAAAAGTTTAGATGTCAAAATAACTTTCCAGTGCGTCACTGTGATGGGGCCATGTCGTACTCCCTATTCTAGGGGAATTACTAGCATACTGCACTACCTATTCCCTAGTAATGAGCAGCGCGTTACGGACCTATTCCACCGAAGGCCAAATTTTCCTCCTATAAATATGACACTTGAACTTGATGTTAAACACCTTGGACGACTTTGAAACTTTGAGAGGGGATGGAAAACACTTCAATTAGGGTTTTATTCTATTAATTTAGTTTATTAATGAATTTTATCATGTATTAATCCATGGTGATTACGGTTATGGCCATTACTGGCTAAAAACACCTTTCCAGGGTTAAGGCCAATAACATGATTACTATTGCATTGAATTGATTTGGTTTTGATTGCTTATCATATTTAGTTGTTTATTTATCCTTGTTATAACTATTTTAAGGATTCACGACCTTTTGAATACATCCATTGTCATCATGTAAGTCTGAGAGGATGAACAAGAGGATAGAACATGAGGGTAAATAGTGTAAGGTTCTTATACTTTTATAAAACATTAATCAACCAAAATCTTCAATAATTCAGTAGAACAAAGAGCCTCAACAAGCGTACACATATAAGAAACTTGGCATAAAGAATAGTAATTTTTGGCAACACATAAAGACTCCTCCATTTTAGCCTTATCTCCTCAAATATTTTAGTCATTGTGGCTTTAGAAGATTTATAGAGGTAGGGTTTATGCCTTGTTATTTTGGGATAATTTTCTACATTAATTGAAAGGTGGCAGCCAAAATTGCATAACATTCATGTGAGAATGTGTAAAATGACCATAACATTATAAGACATAAAACTTATGATTGGCATGGTCATAGATAGGACCTCGTTCTTCAACACGGTGCTAGTGACCTTGGAATTGCTGCCAGACAATAAATATTTCATGGTTTGTTAGGATGGTTACCCCTATAAAATTATTTTCAAGGACAAAGGATGTATGAATTTCAATAAATTGCATATATCAATAATATAGATGATATTACTAATGTGTTGGTGAAACAAGAGATGCAACAAAGTGTTAGGTTGTACCTAGGGCTAAGCATTTGATTTGTTCGATTTGATTTTTGAATATCGATTCGATATTTTAATTTTTAAATTGCAAAAAATGAAAAACAAAAGTAAACTAAAACAAAATTTGGTTTAGTTCAATTTTTACAAATTTGATTTGATTTTTTGATCTATTTTTATTTTGAAGATCAAAATAATGGGCCTTTTTTTCATGTCTAGGATTTTGTGAGACTTCGTAAAACTTCAATAATTTTGTTTTTGATCCTCCCGCATGTGCAATGACAAATTTTGACATAAATGAGCTTTAAGGATGTTAAAAGGGTAATTTGGGAAAGTTTTGGATTTTTTGAAAGGGGTTCGGGGTCATTTTGGTATTCTGAGGCAGTAAGCCTCTACGATAAGGCTATGTTATGGAGGTTAACCTTTGCGACATTGTCATGGCATAGAGCTAACGTCCCTGATATTGGTGTGCCACGCTGGTATTTTAAATTCATCCAATTTTTATTTTTGCACTTGGGGTGAGAGGATTTGATGGTGTTTACACCTTGTACGACCTTTAAACATAAATTCACCCTTTTTTCCATTAGTTTTTAGAATGAAAGACCATTCTCTTCCTATTTAATACTTAAACTAAGAAAAACCAAGGGTTTTACAAGGGATTCACCATTTCAGCTCCAAACTTCTAATAGTTTTCAATTTCTTATGTATTTCAAGCATGTCTCTCTTACCAAAACATTAACTTTACATTGTGGCATTAATTTAATAAATTTACATATAATTTAATTATGGGTTTTGAAATTGGGTTGAGGGATTTTGGTTGTTATTGATTTAATTACTTATCATGTGCTCTAAATTAATTATTCATGCTTTAAATTGATGTTTTTAGGATTGGAATGAGGGACATGGATTTCCCCAAATTGATGAAAATTTTGTCTTGATAATTGGATTAACCTCAACCACTTTGTAAACTTGATTTTAATATGTAAAATTGTATGGTTTAACTTGTTTTGAACCCAATGCATTGCATTGAAAGTGTATTAAGGTTATTAAGGTTACCCAATGCATTGCATCGTTTAAAAGTGTATTAAGGTTAATTTTTTCCTTTTACATCCTGTAAGATGTATAATTTCTATATATTTCTAAATATTAAAACTTCCATATTCTCTCAAAAAGGGGTGCTTCTTCATTCCAAAACTAAGGTTGGGAGAAATAGAGGATAAGGTTCAAGATTTGGCCTTCTTTTCTTGTTATTTTCAAAATGTTTCTCTATAATTAAGGCATGTATCTCTTTGCTAACTGGTTTTATGTAAAATCATGTATTTTATTATTATCCATGTGATTTAATTATCGAATTTTGAATATGGGTTGAGGGGTTTAGAATGGTTATTACATGAATTTAATTTGATGGTTTTGAATTGATTGTTTATGCCTTATTTTCATGATTTTGAACTAATTAAATGCATGGGTGTAGGAGTTAGAATGACAAACATGGGTTTCTCCAAAGTTTATAGTTTAATGGTTTGGAATTGGCTTTAACCTCAACCCAACTTGTGAAATTGGATTTGACATATGGATATATTAAGAAAATACTTCACTTTTGAAACCTTGCATTGCATAAAAGTTTAAAGGAACATAAATTTATTTTAAAAGGCCTTATGGCCATGGATTGGTGTTAAATTGGAAAATTTGGAATCATTTGTCGAATTGGTTTGGTTTGTCCTAATGACATATGACTATACCAATTGTAAATGACTATTTTAAAGACTCCTTGTTAGATGGATTAGAATAAATGGTTTTAATTGGGCTTACAGGGGGTGGTGTAGCTTATTCTAGATGGTGGAGGTCTTGGGGGATCGATACTGGAAACGATGTTTGCCGGTGTGGAGGTCTATATGGATGTGTGTTCGAGTCACACTTGATATATACATATATATATATATATGTATATTTGGTATGTCTAGTAGCCTTGGTAGCTTTATCTTTCCCTTGTTTTTTCTCCGATTTGTGTGGCTAGAATGTACTAGGGCCCTTTTGATGGGGGGAGGGGAATCCATATATCCCATGGTTATTTTTTGGACAGTTAGAGCTACATAGTCTAGGTTAATGGTTTTAAATATCATGCTTAAGCCTTGTTACCTATTCCAACACCTTATATATAAGTATGTGAATGTGTGCATATAGATTTTGGATTGATTTGTACTTGGCACTATTTTATCACTTCCCTGAGTTATATGCTAGTGCCAACCCCGCTAACCATCCATAGGATGCTACATTTTTTTATAATGTAAGGTCCATAGAAACTTTTTTACCCCTATGCAGCGTTAGGTAAATTATCACAATTGTCTAATTGCTTTGAAGTGGTGAGGTTCCTACTATGAATACCCATTATTTCATAGTTTATTTTTTCTTATGTTTTAGATTCTTTTATATCTTTGGATTCTTTTAGTCATGGTCAGGGGAATGTCCTAAGCAATTTGGTATTCTGATTTTAGAGGCTATTCTGGATAGGTGTGGGTTGGTTGGTTATTGACTGACTCTTAGTTTCCATTAGAGTTATCTATTTCTTTGTTTATAACTTTTTAATTGTCTTCCATATTACATTTTTATGGTTATTTTTTTGCTTATGAGGTTAGGTGATTGGGGTGATTTTTGATCCATAGTGGTCTTTAGATACCCATCACGGCTAAGCCCTAGTTCGGGTCGTGATAAGCTTGGTATTAGAGAATAATTGTTACCTATTCCAACATAATTCCTAAGCCTTGTTGCCTATTCCAACATCTTATACATAACTATATGAATGTGTGCATATAGTTTTTGGATTGATTTGTACTTGGCACTATTTTATCACTTTCCTGAGTTATATGTTAGTGCCCACCCCGCTAACCGTCCATAGGATGCAACATTGTTTTATAAGATAAGGTCCAAAGACACTTCTTTACCCCTATTCAGCGTTAGGTGGATTATCACAATTGTTGAATTGCTTTGAAGTGGTGAGCTTCTACTACAAATGCCCATCATTTCATAGTTTGTTTTTCCTTATGTTTTAGATTATCTCTTTGGATTCTTTTGGTCATGGTCGGGGGAATGTCCCAAGAAATTTGGTATTCTAGTTTTAGAGGCTATTCTGGATAGGTGTGGGTTGGTTGGTTATTGATTTAATCTTAGTTTTCATTAGAGTTATCTATTTCTTTTTTATAACTATTTAATTGGCTTCCACATTATATTTTTATGGTTATTTTTGTCTTATGAGGTTAGGTGATTGGGGTGATTTTTGATCTATAGTGGTCTTTAGATACCTATCATGGCTAAGCCCTAGTTCGGGTCATGACAAGCTTGGTATTAGATCATAATTTAGTGTCGTTGGGTGTCGACAAAGACTTGTCAAGTAGATTCCTTTTTATGGGTGTGTAGTATGCCATGATTATAAGGAGGAGGCTACAAGGCATTTAGGAATGTTTCCCATTCTTGGATTCTATTTTTGACCTATAGAGTCTAGTGTTATGAAACTTTACTAACACTTAGCTTCTGTGCATTTCAGATCATTAGTCCTCAAAGATATGATGTTCATAGAAAATATGTTGGGAACTCTATCCTAACTGAGGACAATGTGAAGGGGACTCACCCTTTATATGGAATGCAGACCCGATCTAGGATCCTTGATTCTAATTATGCAACCGCATATAGAGTTCCACCTATCCTTACTAGTCATTCTCAGGTGTCTCGGGGAGGTGATGCTTATGTTCAACCGCCACAGGGGATATCCCTGTGAAGTTCTATCAGTCTATTAATTTCCTTACACAGTTGATGACATCTCAGTCTCACTAGTCAGATCATGTTGGTTTTATTGCCCCTTTATCTGAGATTACTCTGTTTGGCCAATTCACAAGGTTAAATCCCCCAATCTTTATAACATCTAAGGTTAAGAAGGATCAATCAGGATTTATTGATGAGATAGAGAAATTTTTTAGAGCAATGCATGCTACTGAGGTAGAGGGTGTAGAGTTTGTTACATATCAATTGAAGGATATAGCTTATTAGTGGTATGAGAAGTGGGAGCATTAGAGGGGTGATAATACTAAGTAGGTGGTATGGGATATTTTTTAGGGGCTTTTCTAGATCACTTCTTTCCTTAGGAGTTAAGGAGAGCTAAGGTAAGGAGTTTGTTAATTTGAAATAAAGGAAGATGAGTATGAACGAGTATGCATTGATGTTTTAGCAATGGCTCAATATACTCTTGAGTTGGTGTCTTTCCAGAGATCGAAGATGAGGAAGTTTGGTTCTAGTTTATGTCGTGACTTGGTATTGGAGTGTCAAGCTATGATATTGAATAATGATATTAACATCTCCAAACTTGTGGTTTAAAAAAAATAGGTTGAGAATGAAAAGTAGAAGTATATAGAGATTGTAGAGAGACGGAAAAAGAAGTTCAGTTATTCATAAGAGGGTGAGGGTTAGTAGAATAGTGGGAGAGATGGTAGACAATGGACCAAGAAGAAGAACTAGGGTAATTTGTATTTTTCTACCTGTGCTTCTTATCCAAACCTTTCAGGTAATTGACATTTTTAGGCTGGCAGTGGTCCTAACACATAGGGTGCTCAGTCTCAGGTAAATAGTTCTTAGTCACCCCATTTTATCCTCTTTGTTATTTTACTATTTTTATGGGTATCTTCATTATGGTCATTGTTTGTAGGGGAAGAATCATAGTTATAATTATGGCTATCTTAGTCACATACAATGAGAGTCTCCTTTAGCCAAGGTGGCTACTAGAGCTAAGAAGGTCCCAGTCGCTGCTTCATCAACTCCTACACTAAACGGTGCTACTTCTGGTACTAGAACTAGTAAGAATCATCTCTATTCTCTTTCCACCCATCAGGATTTTAAGGTATCTCTTGATGTTATCACTGTTATGTTATAACTCTTCTCCTGTGATGTTTATTGCTTGCTTGATCTAGATTTTACCCTTCCTTATGTGACATTTTATGTCGTTATACATTTTGGTTTGTGTTCCAAAAGTATTTTCAACCCCTTTTTTGTGTGTACTCTGGTGGATAATTCTTTAGTCACTAGAAAAATCTATAGGGGTTGTGTGGTGTCTATCTTTCATAGAGAGATATTGGTGGATTTGATAGAATTGGATATGGTGGATTTTGATATTATCTTGGGGATGTATTGGCTTCATTCATGTAATGCGTCTCTAGACTGTAGGACCCAAAGGGACAATTTCCAATTCACTAATGAATCAGTGATAGAATGGCATAGAAGTTCCTTAGTGACTAAGGGGAGGTTTATTTCTTATCTTATATCCCGGAAGTTGATTTCCAAGGGGTGTCTTCAGCATTTAGTTTAGGTTAAAAATTTAAATTTTGAGCGTTGTTCTTTGCAATACGTCCCTATGGTCAATGAGTTTCTTGAGGAATTTCTTGATGATCTTCCTAGTATTTCTCCCGATAAGGAGATAGATATTTGGGATTGATCTCTTACAAAATACTCATCCTATCTTTATCCATCCGTATAGAATGAATTTGATTGAGTTAAAAGAGCTTAAGTAGTAATTAAAGAATCTTTTTGATAAGGGTTTTATTTGTCCTAGTGTTTCTCTGTGAGGTGCTCTTATACTTTTTGTGTGTAAGAAAAATGGGTTTCTCCAGATGTTCAAATACTATATACAGTTAAATAAGGTTATGATGAAGAATAAGTATCCTCTTTCTGGGATTGACAATCTATTTGACCAACTTCAGGGTGCCAACTATTTTTCTAATATTGATCTCCGTTTGGGTTATCATCAGTTGAAAATTGGAGAGGGGGATATCCCTAAAAATATTTTTCGTACCCAGTATGGTCGCTATGAGTTTTTGGTCATTTCATTTGGCTTGACTAATGCTCTGGCTGATTTTACGGATCTCATGAATTAGGTATTTCGATAGTTTTTGGATTTGTTGGTAATAGTGTTTATTGATGACATCTTGGTGTACTCAAAGAGTAAGGAGGATCATGCTAATCTCCCTCAAATTGTTTTGTAAACTCTTAACGATTAAAAATTGCATGCAAAGTTCTCTTAGTGTGAGTTTTGGTTGAATGCCATGACTTTTCATGAGCATGTCATTTATAGTAAAGGGATCAAGTGGATCCAAAAAAAATTGAGGTGGTTAAGAGATGGACTAGATCGATGACTCTAATCGATATTCAGAGATTCTTGGGATTGGTTGGGTATCATAAGAGGTTTGTAGAGAGTTTTCTTCTATTGTTTCTCCATTGATGAAATTGACTAAGAAAAAGGTTAAGTTCTTGTGGTCTTATTCTTGTGAGTGTATTATTGAGAAGTTGAAGGATAAGTTGACTTTAGCGATAAACTTGACCCTGCTAGAGGGTATTGTTGGTTTTGTTATTTATTGTGATAAGCCCCATTTGGGACTGAGTTATGTGCTGATGCAGCATGGTAAGGTTGTGTCTTACGCTTCATGACAGCTTAAGGTTGATGAAAATAATTAGCCAACGCACGACTTGGAATTGATAGTTGTAGTTTTTGCTCAAATAATTTGCCATCATTAACTATATGGGGTTCATATGGACATCTATTCAGATCATAAGAGCTTGCAGTATGTGTTTACCCAGAAGGAACTGAATCTCAGGTAGAGGCAGTGGCTTGAGTTAATCAAGGATTATTATATGAGTCTCCATTACCATCCTGGTAAAGCTAATATTGTTGTTGATGATCTTAGCGGGTTATCTATGTGAATCTTATCTTATATGGATGAGGAAAAAAAGGGATTGATGAAGGATATTAACCGGTTGGCTAACTGGGAGTTTGTCTTTTGGGCTCTGAGGATGGATGAGTAATTATACAAGTGGTGGTTAAGCCATTTTTTTGAGCTAAGGTAAAGGAGAAACAGGATTTGGACCCTATTCTTATGCAAATTATGGATGATGTGGGTCAGCAAAAGATTTTGGCTTTTGAGATTGGTGTTGATGGTATCCTGTGGTATCAAGGTAAATTGTGTGTTCCTGATGTTGATGGGCCGTGGGAAAGGATTTTGATTGGGGCTCATGAGTCTAGATATACTGTTCATCCGAGTTAGATAAAGATGTACCATGACTTGAAGGAAATTTATTGGAGTAACAATATGAATAGGGATGTGGCAAATTTTTTTGCCAAGTTTATGGTTTGTCAGCAAGTCAAGATTGAGCACCTGAAGCCTAGTGGCATGTCTCAATATATTGAGTTACCCATGTGGAAGTGCGAGATGATTATCATAGATTTTGTTGCTGATATTCCGCCATTTCAAAATCAGTTTGATTTGATTTAGGTCAGTTTGCGTACTTCTTACCTGTGAGGACTACTTACTCTTGAGAGGATTATGCTAAGTTCTTAAATGAAAATATAGTAATTTGATTTCAAGCCATGTAAACATGTTTTCCCTTTGTTAATTAAGTTATTTCATGCTTTAAATTCATATTCCCATGTCATATTCAATTAATTCCATGTCAAATATAAAGTTATGAACTAAATCATGTGAGTATGTTATCCTAACAAGGTTAACTCATCCTCATATTTAAATTCATGAAATTCATCAATCTTGTAAAATGTATTATATTTTGGGTTTCTGAATATATGAGTCTTTACAAATATTTTAAATATGTTATCATATTTAACATGATTATTCTGTGCTAAAGGCTTATGAACACCTGATACCTATTTGTTTATAAATATCTTTGTTTTCAAGTTACATGTCAGATAAGTCATGATTTTTATTACTATATTCAGTCTGCCATGTTTATGTTGAACGCTTATCAGTATAGTACCATGTCCTGTTAAACCATTAATAACACCAGTTTTATTCAGTTTGGAATAGGATTTAGCACCAGGCAAACCTAGGGATGGGGGCTCACTCACCAGTTATGACTAAGACCTTAGTAGTAGTCCCTAAGTTCTAGAACTACGTAGATACTGTAGGATTATGAGATGCCACCCTCTAGTTTAGGACTGACACTGTCTCAAAGGTCACCTGCCAGTTTAGGACTGACTCCCTAGTCATTTGGGACATCATCCTTGCTGGATCCACATCGTCATTCATATGTTAGTACCTGTGGCAAGGTAATGACACCCTTCGAACTTGAGTTATAGGTTGGATCCCAATAAATTAGATTGGTGCATGTCGGTTAAATAATAGCTCCCATAGTTTCATTCATTACTCAGTCTATATAAGTATATGTTTGCTTGACAAAGTAGTCAGATTTTTAGTTATTAAAACAGTCAGTTTTATAGGTTAATTCATCTCATGCTTTACTTTGTCTTGCATTCTATGCTTTACAAGTTCATGCATCCATGTTCAGTTAGACATGTATTTCAGCTATTCCTTACCTCACGTACCAATACATTCAAAGTATTGATCACATACTTTTCTTTTTCACTATATTGTCTTATAACATAGGTTCGGATGCTTAATTCCTCAATCATCCTTAGACCGTTCAACATTTCCCCACAGAAGTGGTGGTGAGTCCTCATCATCGAGGATATCACTTATTGTTACAGTGATTTTTAGTATTTTCTTATATTTAGTCAGTCGGAGTTAGTTGGGGGTTTGTTCCATGAACTACTTATGTTTTAGAGGCTTTTAATTAGGTAATCTAGTTCCCAATATTTATCAGATATTTCAAACATTATGTTTTATATATTTTAGTATTCTAGTTTACAATACTTTATCAGGTTATCTTACATATATGTTGTCTACTTATAATTTTATTCTATAATTAAACCAAGTACCAAACCATTGGTTGGCTTGGGGTCACTTGTGGCCTCAAGCATAGTTTTGAGACTAAGGGGTAGCCTTGGGTCATGACAAAATTTGTAATTAGAGCCTAAGGTTTTAAAGTGTCCTATAGTGTTTGAAAGCTTCATTAAGTAGAGTCTAGCTCATGCGTGTGAAGCACGCCTATTTATGGGCAAGAGGATGGGAGACATTTTAGGAAAAGAGTCCCTTCTTTTAGTATTCATGCCGTGCGATAGAGCATGTGATCTGCTGAATTACCTTTTATTGTTAGTCCTTCATCCATTTAAAGAAAATTCCTCCCAGAAAAAACAATGGAAGAAGGAGCGGGGATCAACCCTCACCAATTGTTCAGAAAGATCCCCTAAACAACCATGTTTCTGACGCCAAGTTCAGGGCTACTTTTACTGCTTTGGCCCATTCATTTACTACCCAGAATAACGAAAAGGTTATTGACCTAGACAATGCAGTGATGAATACAACTATAGCCAGGATCTAAGACTTCACTCGAATGAATCCCCCTTTGTTTCCAAGGTCCAATTTTGAGGAGGATCCAAAGAAGTTCCTTGATTTTGTTAAGAAGATAACAGACATCATGTGTGTCACCTCTAGTGAGAGTGATGATTTAGCTGCTTACCAATTACAAGTGGTAGCTCATACTTGGGTGAAATAGTGGAAGGAGGACAGGGGTTTGATGCAGGGCAAGTAGAGTTGCAACAGTTTTCCATAGATTTATTAAACAAGTTCTTCCTACTAAAGTTAGATTTATTAAACAAGTTCTTCCTACTAAAGTTGAGGGAAGGTAAGGTATAGGAGTTTATAAATTTGAATCAGCGGAGCATGAGTGTGAGGGAGGACTCACTCAATTTTACTTAGTTGGCGAGGTATGCTCCAACTATGGTAGTTCACTCTAGGTCCAGGATGAGTAAGTTTGTATTGGGTATATCTGATAGTGTGGTCAAGGAGTATAGGACCATGATGTTAATTAAGTAGATGGACCTTTCTAAGCTAATGGTTCATGCTCAGAATATTTAGGAGGATAAGCTCAAGGAGAAAGAAAGATAAAATAAGAGGGCCAGAATAGGTAGCTTCAAATTTTCTCAGCCAAGGTTCGAAGTCGTTAAGCATTCTTAGTTCTTCTCAAAATTTTCATCTTGAGCTCTATCCTCAGCCAGTGTACCAGTTCCTAAATTTAGGAAAGCTAATCGGGGTAGAGAGTCAGGCTCTAAGTCCCGGGGTAGTGTGAACAGTAGTTGTACTAATCCACTCTGCAGGAAGTGTGGTAAGAATCATCTAGGTGAGTGCAGAGTAGGTAGTAGTATGTGTTTTCGGTATGGCAATACATGCCATAGGATCAGGGAGTGTCCAATGGTTTCTTATAAATGAAAGGACCTGCGCCGATAGCGCCAATACAACTTTTCTTCAGCTCTAGCAGGTTGCTTGACTCAGTAGGGTACTACCTCCAATGCCACCAGTGGGCAGCACCAGAATAGGTTGTATGCTCTCTAGAATGGTATGATCAATGTTGTTCTCCTGATGTGGTTATGGGTAGGTTACAAGTCTTCCATCTCCATGTTTATACATTGTTAGAACCAAAGCTTTACTTCCCTTTATGACTATTTATATCGCTGTAGACTTTGGTATCAGTCTTAAAATAGTATTAGATTCTTTCTCAGTGTCCACTCCAGTAGGTAATTCTGTTGTAACCAGACGAGTGTACAAAAATTACCCAATCACAATGTTTTAGAAAATTACTTCAATTAATCTTGTGGAGTTAGAGATGACTGATTTTGATGTCATTCTCGACATGGAATGGCTCCAATTATGTTATGCCTCAGTAAATTGTAGAAATAGAATTGTTTAGTTTCAGTTTCCTAATGAACCTGTTATTAAATGAAGGGGTAGTACTCCGGTGCTTAAAGTTCAGTTAATTTCATATCTTAAGGTAAGAAAGATGATATCCAATGGGTGTGTTTACCATCGCATCTGAGTCAAAGACTCAAATTCTCACACCCCGAGTCTTGAGTCAGTTCTGGTAGTAAACGAATTTCAAGATGTGTTTCCTAAATATCTTCTCAGAGTTCCTCCCAAAAGAAAAATTAACTTTAAAATAGATCTCCTTCTATACACCAACCTATCACTAATCCACCTTACAGAATCCAGCTGAGCTTAAGGAATTAAAAGAGTGGTTAGAAGATTTCTTAGATAAGGGTTTCATCAGACCTCATGTTTCTCCATGGGGTGCTCTAGTTCTATTCGTGTGCAAAAAAGACAGTTCTCTTAGAATGTTCATCGACTATCTTCAGTTGAACAAATTCACAATCAAGCATAAGTATCCTCTCCGTAGAATTGATGACTTATTCCACCAGCTTCAAGGTGCAAGTTATATCTCTAAGATAGACCTTAGATTCGACTATCATCATCTCATACTCAGAGGATGTGACTTCTCGAAGATAACTTTTAGAACTGGATATGGCCACTTTGAATTCCTAGTTATGTCTTTTAGACCAACGAATGCTCCTGTAGCTTTTATGCACTTGATGAACAGGGTGTTCAAGCAGTAGTTAGACAAGTTCATCACAGTTTTCATAGAGTACATCCTCATCTATTCCCGTAGAGGAAGTGATAATGTAGACCATTGAGGGTTGTATTACAGACCCTTAAGAAACATTAGTTATTTGCAAAGTTCAGTAAGTGTGAATTATGGTTGAGATTAGTAGGCTTCATAGGTCACATAGTTTCTGGTGATGGCATTTGAGTTGATCCTCAAAATACCAAAGCAGTGGGAAACTGACCTAGACCTATCTTTCCGTTTAGTTTTAGCTAGTTATTACTGATGATTTGGTGAAGGTTTTTCTTTTATTGCCTCTCCAATGTCTATACTAACTAGAAAAAGTAAAATTTCAGTAGTCTGATTCCTGTGAGAAAAGTTCTCAAGATTTGAAGACTCGACTCAGTTCCACCCTAGTCTTAACTTTGCCAGATGGAACAAATGGGTTTGTAGTTTATTGTGATGCTTTGAGAGTTGGTATTAATTATGTGTTTATACAGGGAAGTAAGTTCATAGCCTATGCCTCTAGACATCTTAAACCCCATGAGAAGAATTAACCAACTCATGACCTTCAGTTAGCAACAGGTGTCTTTACCTTAAAGATTTGAAGGCATTACCATTATGGGGTTCATGTGAATATGTTTATGGATCACAAAAGTTTACAATATGTGTTCACATAGAAAGATCTGAATCTTCGTCAAAGAAGATGGCGATAATTGTTGAAAGATTATGACATGAGTGTGTTGTATCGCCAGGGTAAGGCCAATGTAGTGGCAGATGCCCTTAGTATATTATCTATGGGTAGTGTTGCTTATATTGAGGATGATAAAAAGAAGTTAGTTCATGAGGTTCATAAGCTTGCTATTTTAGGTGTTCGATTAGTTGATTTAGCTGAAGGTAGTGTATGGGTTCAGAGTGGTTCGAAATCTTAATTGGTGGCTGAAGTAAAAGAAAAACAAGATAGGGATCCGAGTTTGGTTAAGTTGAAGGAGGCAATTAGAGATCAAAGAGTGGAGGATTTCTCCCCAAGAGGGATATGGTGTGATTTGTTGTCAAGCCTGACTGTGTGCTTTATGTGTTGATGGTTTAAGGCAACATATATTAGCAGAAGCGCATGTTCGTAGTATTCTATTCAACTTTGGACCACTAAGATGTACCATGATTTGCAAAAAATCTATTAGTAAATAGGCACGAAGAAAGATATTGCAGAATTGGTGGCTTAGTATTCGAATTATCAGTAGGTTAAAGTTGAGAACCAAAGGTCTAGTGGTATGCTTTAGGAGTTCAGCATCCCCACTTAGAAATGAGAGGTGGTGAACATGGACTTTGTGACAGGATTGCCTGTACGCATTGGTATCATGATTCGATTTGGGTTATTATAGATAGAATAACCAAGTTAACTCATTTCTTACCAGTTCATACTTTGTATTTAGCTGAAGATTATGCCAGACTCTATCTCAGAGAGCTGGTTAAATTACATGGGGTTCCATTGACCATTATTTAAGATAGTGGTACTTAATTTGCCTCTCACTTTTGAAAGTCTTTTCTAAAAGGTCTTGGTACCCAAGTTTATCTCAGCATAAGTTATCATCCTCTGTTCGATGGTCAGGTAGAGGAATAATTCAGACTTTAGAAGACTTTATAAGGGAATGTATTTTTTAATTTAAAGGTAGTTGGGATGACCACTTACCTTTGATTGAGTTTGCCTATAATAACAGTTATCACTTTAGTATGCAGATGGCTCCATTAAAGCTCACAATGGTAGGAGATGTAGATCTCTTATTAGTTGGTTGGAAGTAGGTGAGGTTTTTTTAATAGGGCCTAATTCAGTGTTTGAGGTGACGGAGAAAGTTTAGTTGATCTGTGAAAGGCTAAAAGCAACCCAAAGTCATCAGAAATCTTTATGCTGATATGACCAGAAGTGATTTTGACATGGTGTATTTGAAAATTTCACCCATGAAAGGGGTAAAGATGTTTGGCAAAAAGGGTAAGCTCAGTCCCCGTTATGATAGCCCATATAGAAATTTAATCCATTATAGGTAGGTAGCTTACGAGTTAGAGTTGCCTGCAAATTTGGCATTAGTGTATCCATTTTTCCATGTCTCCTTGCGAAAAAGTTTATTAGTCATTCAACTTCTGTTATTCTAGGGTGTGGATGTGAAAGATAGTATCTCATATGAGAAAGTCCTAGTTGATATCCCTGACCATCAGATTCGTAGGTTAAGAATAAAGAAGTTCCTTTGGT
This sequence comes from Capsicum annuum, assembly GCF_002878395.1. Classification (NCBI taxonomy): domain Eukaryota; kingdom Viridiplantae; phylum Streptophyta; class Magnoliopsida; order Solanales; family Solanaceae; genus Capsicum; species Capsicum annuum. The sequence continues at coordinate 75,243,394 of NC_061117.1, read as the reverse complement.
TAAAGTTCTATGGTGAAATCAGTTTGTTGAAGGGGCTATTTGGGAATTAGAAGCAGCTATGTGAACCAAGTATTATCATCTTTTCTCCACCAATTCAGACCCAGCATAAGGTAATGGTTTCTCTTATATTGACTCTTTTGTTATCTATTTTAGCTATATAAACATCCTCATGTCATTGCATGTATTCACAATTTCAGTTCAGTCCATGAATCATGTTTCAAACTCAGTTATTTAATCATGCTTCAACTCATAAGTATTTAGTATATGATCTCAGTTTCTATAGTATCTCAGCTTAACCAATTTCATTCAAGAATGAATAATCCCAAGAGGGATATATTATGATAGTCGACAAGATCATTGGCTCGTTTCAGTCTTAGATGTATGTTTGAGGGGTCCAAGGCACGAATTTTACACTAAGTGTAGGGGACTTAGTCATTTTCAAGACCCCAAGATTTCATGGATTTTATTTTTGGCCTTCCTAAATCCAAGATGTTGATTTTGAGTTGAAACATGATTAAGAGTGATATAGGGGTGTCCCAAAAGAATTTTGGAATTTTTTGAAGTGGTTCAAGGCATTTTTGGACCGCAAAGACAGTAAGCCTCCGTAATAGGATTGTGTCGTGGAATCCATTATGGAGATTAGCCTCTGCACCATGAAAGTTTCATTTTCCTATGTTTTAACTAAGTGTTCAATGGGTACTTTGGTCTTTACCCCCTACCCCCAATCATCCAAAACATGATTTATAACACCAAAAAAGGGTATTATTTGCCAATTCTCCATCAGATAACATACATAAACCCTTTCCCTTTTCACAAAATCTTGAAATTTAAGCTTTCCTACCCAAGAATTCAAGGATTGAAGTTCCAATTGAAAGCCTTCTTCAAGAGTCCATCCAATTGAGGTATGTATGGTATTCTTCAATGGGTTCCTTCCACCCATTGACTCCCCAAATCCCTTTTTTATTCACGTATGAACTTTAAAATCGTCTTTGTGTTTGTGAAATTATCCATGTAAAACATGAATTAAATCCATGTTTTCTTTGTAATTTTAATTTAAGTCATGTCAATGTGTTTTCCTATGTGAATTAAGTTGTTTCATGCTTTAAATTTCAATTCCCATGTCATATTCAATTGATTCCATGTAAAATTATTAAGTTATGAACTAAATCATATGAGTATGCTATGCTAATAAAGTTGACTCATCCCCATGTTCAAACTCATGAAATTCATTAGTCTTGTAAGATGTATTATGTTTTGGGTCTCTGAATTTATGACTCTATACAAATATTTTCAATATGTTATCGTATTTAAAGTGATTACTCATTGTTGGAGGGTTATGAACACCTGAGATATCACCCACTAGTTTAGGACTGATACTCTCTTAGGGGTCACCCACTAGTTTAGGAATGACTCCCTAGTTCTTCAGGATATCAGCCTAATTGGATCCACATGATTATTCATGTATTAGTACCCATGGAAAGGTACTGACACCCTTCCAACTTGAGTTATATGTTGGACCCCAATAGCTCAGATTGAGTTATATAGGTTACATAATAGATCCTATAGTTTCAGTCAGTACTTAGTCTATATCAGTACATGTTAGGTAGACCAAGTATTCAAATTTTTAGTTATTCAGTTAGTTAGTTTTATAGATTAGTTCAACTCATGCATTACTTGGTCTTACACTCTCAGTTTTACATATTCATGCATCTATGTTTAGTTCCACATGTAGTTCAGCTAGTTCTTAAATTACGTACTAATACATTTAACGTACTAATCACATACTTTTCTTTTTCACTATGATGTCTTATAACATAGGTTGGGATGCTCAATTCCCTGACTATTCTTAGAACGTTCTACATTTCCCTACAATAGTGGTAGTGAGTCCTCATCTATCAAGGACATGACTTATTATTATAGTTATTTTTAGTATTTCCTTATATTCAGTTAGTCAGAGTTAGTTGATGGTTTGTCCCGTCAACTCCTTATGTTTTACAGTCTTTCAGATAGGCATTCTAGTTTCCAGTGTTTGTCTAATGTTTCAGATATGTTGTTTTATATATTTCAGTATTCAAGTTGATAGTACTTTATAAGTTTATCTTTAATACATGTTTTCTCCATATTATTTTATTCAATGCTTATAACAAGCATCATACCATGTATTGGCTTGGGGTCACTTGTAGCCTTAAGCACCGTGTCACTACTAAGGGGTAGCTTTGGGTCGTGACAACTTTCCACCCTCAAATGGATGGACAAGTGGAATGGACTGTTCAGACTTTGAAAGGTATGCTAAGTGCTTGTGTGTTTGACTTTAAGGGAAGTTGAGTTGATCATTTGCTTCTTATTCCATTTGCGTATAATAACTGTTATCACTCTAGCATTGGAATGGATTTTTTTGAGGATCTTTATGGTAGAAGGTGTAGGCCTTATATTGGGTGGTTTGAGTTTGGTGAGACTCTATTTTTTGGTCCTAAATTTGTTCACCATGCCATGGAAAAAGTTAAAGTGATTAAAGAAAGACTGAAGACCACCCAAAGTCACTAAAAGTCCTATACGAATGTAGGGTAAAGGAAGTTGGAGTTTTTTTATTTTTGATTAGGCATTCTTGAAGGTGTCTCTCATGAAAAGAGTCATGAGGTTTTGGAAGAAGGGGAAGCTCAATCATCGTTATATTGGTCCCTGCAAGATTTAGAGAAGAGTCAAAAATATTGCTTATGAGCTAGATTTGCCTGTGAATATTCTATCCATCTAGTATTACATGTGTTAATGTTGAAGAAGTGTATGAGTCACCCTTCATTGAGTTTCCCTAGTTAGGATGTTGGTAATTCAGATTCCTTATCGTATAAGAAGGTCCCAATTGAGATATTAGAAAAGTCCATAGGTTGAGGACTAAGTGCGTGGCCTTAGTAACGGTCCTTTAGAGAAATCAAAAGGTGGAAGAATCTATGTAGGAAGCTGAAGAGGACATGAAGTCCAAATACTTGTTCTTGTTTTTGACGTTGGATGGAAGTACTTAAGATATGAAAATTTCTTCTCCTCATGTCATATTTTGAGTTTCCTTTGCATCTTTTTATATTCTTCCTTATATCATGTTATAGGTATCCTAATCTCTAATTTGGGGATGAATGATCCTAGGAGGGAGGTAATGTAACACCTAGGGTGTTATTAGGCCTAAAAACTAGCTTAAATGAGCCTACATAACCCCTATCTCAAGTATAAAACACTTTGGGAAGAGTTTGGGTTCATTGGGGGATGGTTTGGAACCAAAATAAGGTTGTCCATCGCAAAAGTGGTATTTTTCTTTGGCTTCATGCTACGATGGAGTCCATGAAAGCTCATTGCCTTATCTTTGTATTGGGCTTCATACTGTGAAGCCGAGGCTTTGTATTGAGCATCGTGCCATAAACCTAGGGGTTTGCCTTGGTATTTGCACTGCTAACCACCCTCCTTTTGTCAATGGAACTTTGTTTTAAAAGTATATTATGGTTATTTTGGTCTTTTTATGTCTTATATCTCATCAAATATCTATATAACCCATTTCTAAACATTAGAATTTATGTATTCTCTTAAAAAATGTCATTCTTCATTCCAAAACTAATGTCGAAAGGGAGTGAGGTTAGGGTTCAATTGTGAGGCTTCTTTTCTTTCTATTTTCAAAGGGTTTCTCGTTAATTAAGGCATGTATCTTTTCCCTAAATTGATTTTATGTAAAACCATGTATTTCATTGTTATCCATATGATTTAATTATTGGGTGTTGAATATGGATTGAGGGTTTTGGAATGGTTATTACATGAATTAAATTTCTATGGTTTTAAATTGATTGTTTTATGCCTTATTTTCATGATTTTGAACTAATTAAATGAATGGTTATAGGAATTGGAATGGGGAACATGGGTTTCCCTAAAGTTTATGGTTTAATGGTTTGGAATTGTCTTTAAACTCAACCTAACTTGTGCAATTGGGTCCTTTTATGGGTGTGTAGTTGATGTGCTATAGAAATATAGCATTTTCGATGCTTAAATCAAGGAAATTATGTTTTTGATCCTAAGTTCAAGAAAAAAATGAAAAATGTTATTTTGGATACTTATGGGAGAAATTATGGATGTTTGGGACCCTTCCAGATTGTTAGCGACCATGTGGGAATTGAAAAAAAGCTAATAAAATAACTTTTGACACATACTATGTCAACATGTGGACCGCTTGTAGCACTTGTGGATCGCATGTTTGAAAAGCATGTGTCAAAAGTCCAAAATCCTAATAGATAACCATCAGGAAATTTTTGCCCGAGCATATTCGGTCACTACATGGATCCACCCTGCAGGCTGCATGTCCCATATGTGCCCACGGTTAAGCCACATGTAGAGACCATATGTTGCCACAAATTTTTTTTCTCCTATTCATTTGGTATTTGGTTTTAGGGTTTCGTCATGTACTATAAATACCCCTTATGTGTTTTTTTAGTAGAAGCTATGCACTCTTGGTAGTTAAAATAATATTTTGTTTCGAGATTCAATTTTAGTCTAGGAAACTCGTGTATTGACTTTGGTTGATAAATTCAGTTATGATTTTGGGTTTTTTTACTTCTTCTTATTGTGATTTCATCTTATTCTTTAAATCATGAATATTGTTGATTACTTCACAAGCATGAGCGGCTAAAAACCCTTAGCTCGAGTTGTAGAAAACACTGGTGGATTGACAATGTAGGGGAAGTGCTATTGTTGTTCTGAACCAATACCTATGTATGCATTGCATTATCTTTACTTTAATAATTATGTTAGTGAATGCAAACATTAGGATCCCGCCTTGATTATTGCGACTTACTCTAAAAGAGGACTAGTGACTAGGAAAACATAATGACAATACTAATTTGGAGTTTAACTATCGATCCACGCTACTAGGTATTATCTAAGTAAGGTAGTTAGATTTCATCTATTAACAATAGACTCAAAAGGTAATAGTTAACTGGGATCAAGATAAGGTTTAGTAAGGCAACATCTTGAGACTCAAAAGGTAAAAGGTGAAATCTATCTGCTTGTCCAAAAGATTGTAGATGGTACATAAACTATCGATTCTACATTCAATGTGTTGGGTTGGTCTAAAATGGCACGATAAACCTACGGAGTTGAGAAGCTAGGGGAACACAATCCTAGTGTTCACCAACACTGATTACTACCGAAGTTGATATTTGCCACTTATTTGCTATTGATACTCAAAACCCCCCATTTATTTGTACAATTTTGCCCATTAATTATTACATTTGAGAGCCACATTTCCACATATTCCCTTGGGATTCGACCTCAACCTTTGTTGGGTTACTATATTTGACAATGACCATAATCGTCTCCAAATTAAAGTTGTAGCTTGAGCATTATCAAATTTTGGCGCTATCACTGGGGAATACAGTGTTGATTTATGAATTGAAGTTGTTGTAGTTTTTGGATTTTTTTTTCTCTTAGTTGGGTATACAGGGGTGTATGCCCACCACATAGAGTAGAGGCAATCCCTTACACACATAAAATCTAAATCTAGAGAAGATCCTATAAATACCTAGTAGGATGACAGTACCAAAAAGTGATGATATTCTGAAAGAGGTTTATGATGATGTGCCTTCCCCTCCTCCTGAAGGAGTTTAGGACATAGTTGACCAGCAGACCAAGGTGCTGTTGGTACAAGCTGCTAATTAAAGAAGGGAAAAAATGCTCAATACTTAGCCCAAGAGGCAGAGCTAGTTGTGCATAGACCTAAAGTCGATTGCTGAGTAGTGGTTGGTGGTAACCAGAATAGAGTTTGAGGAGGTCGCACTCAAGTTACACCAGCATACTAGTATTTGCAATCATATGAAGATGATGATGAGGATTTGGGGTACATTGATCCAACAGAGATAGGAGCTATATGCTTTTTATTTTGCCTCTGGGATTTAAGTTTAACATAACAGTGCTATGATGCAAATCTTATTTTTGAAGGGTGTGTTTGTGGGGTTGCCTAGAGACGAAGCAAACATGTATCTAGTTAACTTAACTAGGATTATCACTTATTATACAAATCCAGTTGTAAATCAGGAGTCATTCAGATTGAGGTTTCTCCCTTTCTTACTTACAGGTGAAGCATTTTTATGGTTAAGGGAACTTTCTAGAGGATCTATCACTATATGGAATGAGTTACACAGGAAATTCTTGAACAAGTTCTTTTCTCTATCTAAGATGTTGAAGCTTAAGGAAATGATTTATAATTTTAGGCAGCTGCAGTTTGAGTCCATGTATGAGGCTTGGTTCAAACTCAAGAAGAAGTTGAGTATGGTGCCCAACTATCCAATTTTAGGAAGGAACATATTGGAGTTATTATATAGAGCCCTGACCATCAATTCCAGAGCCATGGTAGACAATATCTCTAGAGGAGCTTGAATGAGATTATGCTGGGAAGTAGCTTCTAATATTCTAGACCAGTTCTTTCTTTTTAAATGAGGGTGGTAAACTTGGGAGGTAAAGAGAGGTTCTTGAACTTACGTTATTGGAGCTGATGGTAACCAGAGTGTAGCTGATGTTCTATAGCATAAAAGATTATGATACTAAGGACAGATCTTGGCTTGCTGGAAAGGTAGTTCATGATTATAAATTCTGAGAAAGTTCATGCAGTAGGAACACGGGGTGCATCTTCCAGAGCTTATAAGTCTACATTAAAATAAGAGGCAAGGTATTTGGATTGTTAGTTGGAGGGTTTTCAAGCCCAGGGGCATAGAAACCAATTTTGTAACTACTATGATGACAGATATAGAGATCGTAGTATGGACAGAGAAGGTGACTGGAGATGGAGAAATGATTACAAGGAGAAGGGAGACATGTATATTCCGCCTGGAAGAAGAGATACAAAATTAAGAGTGGGAGAAATATTGACCACACTGGTTAAGGGGCAAAAAAGTCAGGAGGCTAGCCTTAAGGAGATCAAGGATGATATTTTATGTTTGACCAAGAAAATTGAGTCTCATGCAATGGCTATCAGGCAGTTAGAGTATCAGTTTAGGCAGATGTCTACCACTTTGCATCAAAGGCAGTCGGGTACCATCCTGAGTAACATAGTGTAGAATCTTTTAAACATCAGTCATTGTCTATCTATCACCACTAATTGTGGTACCACTACTGATGATCCCCTTGCACCTACTATTAAGGAGTTGAATATTTATAGCATTGAGAGAGATGAAACACCCAAGGCAGAGTTTGAGAAGTTGATATGAGTGATACTAATTTTTAATATGACAGTGGTCAGGATTGTGTCACCGAGCCTAATGATAATTTGCACCATTATAGTGCGACTCCTACGTTATCGTTAGTAGAAAAGAAGGAGGACCCCAATGCAATCACCATTCCGTGTTTGATTAGTCCTTTCAATATCAAACAAATATTATGTTATTTAGGATCAGGAGTATATGTGATGCCACTAGTTGTGTACAAGATGTTGTGGATGCACAAAATCAAACCTACATCCATAAATCTGCTAATAGTTGACTTATCTGTGATGAAACTGGTGGGTATTTTATGTCATGTAGAAGTAAGGGTGGCATCCTTTATGTTCCCTACTCATTTCATAGTTCTTGATTGTGAGATGAATTTTTAAGCTCCTGTTATATTAGGTAGAACCATCTTTTCCACTGTCAGGGTGTTGATTAAAATGGACTTAAGAGATATCACTTTCAAACAGAATGATGAGCAAGTAGTTTTAAATGTGTATAAGATACTGCAGGAGCCGAACGATATGCAAGTGGTGTTTATGATAGACACTATTGATGAGGATGTTATTACAAAGGCCAGTATGCCAGATGTAGCAGGTTTTTAGGGGAGAATATAGGTGATGGCTACTTGGCTATCAATTGTTGAGACTGAGCTGGTGACATTATATGAGTAGATCTAAACATGGATCTAGACTAAACGAGAGAATGCAGAGACTAGACTACAGTCTGTGAATTGGATTGTGAAGTAAGTTCTAAAAGATAAGATACACTCACAAATAGATGCTTTTGAGGGTTGATTATCGACCCAGTTCAACAGAATTGAGATACAGGATCTAGGAGACATTTGGGAATAGGTTGACCTACTTAGAGCAGAGGTATGCTATCTCACTAAGAGTAACATATCATCTATCTATCCAATTGTAACCTCAGTCCTTCAGTCATTACCTCTGCATGGTCCAAGATAATTTGATTTATTCACTAAGGATTGTATGGTGGTCCTCATAATTGGGACCAGGAGAGGCAGAAGGGGGAATTATAGAAACTAGACAGGCTATATAAGTAAGCCCTAAAAAGGGCCTCCTATGATTCAATGGAGACTACATTTTTTGATAGGAAGAGGCATGCTAAGCTACATCTTATCATAGTGCACCGCCACCACTATGGCCTCCGCTAGTAGATATAACCCCATTTAGGGAAAATATTGACATGAGCACTTAGTGCATCCCAGGTATATTCTCACTTTCATTTGTTTTATATTATATTAATGCATTAGGGATAGTGCATAGTTTTAGTTGGGGTGAGGAATACCATAGCTGCCGTGGGTCTTTGTTGTTGTGCTTATTTTCCTATCGGTTGCGATATAGTTGTAGAACCGACATGTCTAGAGAATTTGTGTTGTATTGTGTTTTGTTTTGTATTGTGTTGTGATTATTTGTAATTAGGAGCTTTGTACGTATTAGGGAAGTTGTTATAGTTTTCATTGAATTTTGAAAAAAAAGATACCCCTGCAAAATGTGTGTTTTAGAACTATGTGCAAGTACATATGTGTGAACAATGTGGATCTTATCATAGAATTAGGATTAGGGACACGATAATCATTTGATAACAATTGCATGAACCAAATAAGTAGTAACTTGTGATATTGACTCTGTGCCATGTGTCGGTGAGATGCTACTTAGTTTCATTTGTGTGTTGAATTCAGAACATGCACGGTTAGTCTTGCCTAGGTTGTAGGATAATTGTTTAGGAAAGGATCATAGGCCATTTTTTATTTATAATACCCCGTATTTCCCTTGCCTAAATTAAATCTTAGTCCATGATTTATCTAATATAAAATTTTTGAAATACCCAGTATTTTTCAGTTAGGAGCCTTCCATTATTTAGGAAATTCAAATAGCTTTCCAACGATATAAAATTCACCTAAATTTGATAATCGGGTAAGAAATTATTGTTATTTTTAGCTTCAATCATTAAACACCGTCATTCAGGCCAGTAGCACGTTGCGGAGTATGTCAAAATAGTAATTATCAATTTCCAGTAAGGTACTACGATATAGGTGCATTGCACCAAGCCCTTAGTTCCCAATTGCCTATTTCCAATGTCTCGATGCGATCATGATGCATTGTGCTAGGGGTCCAGTTCAATAAAATTTAACGAAAATTATATGTTTCATCAAGGGTTAAAATAGTCTTTTCCCATGATTTTATTCCGCCCAGGTGTAAGACTAAATCCCTAAAAACATTTTAAATCATTTGCTTATTAACTTTTCCCCAAAAATCAAAGTATTCTCTCTCAAGGAAACAAATCCTAGCTTCAAGAATCAAGATCAAGACTCAAGCATTTCTCTAAGAACCTTCAAGAATTAACTTTCCAAGGTATGTTACGTGTTCATTCATGGTTCCTTTCACCCATGAAGTCAAAGAACCCTTTCCAAACTTACAAGATCTCAGATTTATGATTTCTATGTTTGAATTGAATTGAATTCACGTTCATGTTATTGTTGGGTTTTAGTTCATGATTGAATTACAAGCTTTTATGAAATAAAACATTTTATGTATTGAATTACACGATCTTTATGATAAACCTTTCAATTTACAAGTTGATTTATGTAGCTATTATAACTACATGTGTTGATTATTGTAAAACCTAAGCATTCTCCCTATGTGTTTGATAAAATGCCTATGTGGATGAATTATTGCCATTATAACATGAAAGCATGTATTCCCCATTCATGAATAAGTAGATGCCTTACAAGTGTTTGATAAAATATCTCTATGGATGAATTATGAACAAGTGAAAGATGTTAGGTTATTTAAGATCATGCTATGATTTACTTTTCATGCTATCAAGTCCTGGGGGTATTTAATACCTGAAAATTTATTTGTGTAGGTAGAACCAGTGTCAGTTACAGAATAGTATTAGTCATGTCATGATCAATAGTACTCTCAGTCAGTTACAGAACTCAGATAGTTACAAAACTCAAGAAATCTCAGTAAACTCTGTCTCAGTCTAGTCCAGTTCAGAATACTCAATTCTGTGTCTTTCAGTTAGGAGTAGGATTCAGCACCGAGTGAACCCAAGGATGGGGGCTCACCTGCCGGTAGAGGGTGTAACCCTTCGAATCAATCCTGGAATTCTTGAACTACATAGCCAACATAGGTTAAGACATTAACATGACAATTGAGGGTTGAGGATTGATGAGGTGTTTTAACCTAGCAAATAAGGGTTCCACTGTTCTCATTAGAGTACCTACCAGATGAGGGTAACTCTCAGCTTATCTTTACCCTTGGAACGGTACTGATACCCTTCTTATTAGGGTTACAGATTGGACCCCAACTCAATTATCTTTTCATATTTGGGGAATGTTGGTTAGATGATTACCTCCCACAGTTTTAGTTTCAGTCTTTAAAATAGAACTCAATTCATTTCTATAGAATTAGGACTGTCAGATACAGTAAATTAGTATCAGTAACTCAGTTATTAGAAATCTCAGATTATCAGTTACTCTATATCAGAACTCAATACTTAGCTTTAGAAAAGCTATGTTACAGTATATATATATGCACAATATTACATGCTCAGTATTTAAAGTAGTTTAGATTATCCACATACTCTTATGACTAGTTTCTCTATTTCATTCAGTCAGTTATTATTCATGCATATAAACCCTTGCATTCATCCTTACCTATACTAGCATACCAGTACATTCCACGTACTAATGCATACTCTCTCTTTGTGCAATTATGTCTTATATCATAGGCTCGAACGCTCAGGTTTTTGATTGTAAATAGGCAGATCCAGATTCAGCCAGCAGTAGATTTAGTAGTGAGTCCTCATCTATCGAGGATATTCTTTTATTTTATTATTTTAGTAGACTCAGTATTTGAGTAGATGGATTTAGTTAGGGGATTATCCCATCAATCCACTTTTAGATAGTATCAGATTGGAGGTTTTTTAGACAAGAGTTCAGACAGTATTCAATTTTATAGAATGCTATTTTAGGTGATACACTTTATTAGTATTTACAGATTTTGAACCTTATAGTATTTCATCCTACTATTCATCATGTATCACAGTATCATGTTTCAGTGCTCACAGTAGATATAAGTCAAGGGTAAGCTTGTGGTCCTTCGGGATCGTAAGCACCATGTAGCATCTAGGGTACAGACTCGGGATGTTTCAAACTTGGTATTACAGCATAAGGTTCAACAGTATCCTAGGAAGTCTGAAAGCCATATCTAGTAGAGTCTTATGCATGGGTGTGTAGAACACTTATGGGCAGAAGGCTATGAGATATTTTAAGAAAAGTTTCCGTTCTTTCAGTATTCATGTCATGCAAGTGAGCATGAGTTTTAGTTAAAATCTCAGTCTAATCTATTTCTTCCTTTCATTTACAGAACATGCCTCACAAAAAGATTAATAAAAGAAGAATCAGTAATTATAGTGCACCTCTGCCTGTTCAGGAAAATCCCCTGGATGAGCATGTCTCTCATGCAGAATTTTAAGCTGCATTCATGACACTAGCTAATTCAGTAGCTGCTCAAAATAAATGGCCAGCTAGTGTTCCAGCTAACCCATTGGCTAATACTGCTACAGCCAGGATTCGGTACTTTACCCTAATAAATCCTCCTCTATTCTCAGGATCTAAGTTAGAAGAAGATCCATAGGAGTTCCTCAATCAGCTTTAGAAAGTCACAAATATCATTGGAGTGACTTCCAGTGAGAGATCTGAGTTAGCCACCTATCAACTACAAGATGTAGCTCATACATTGTTTAAGTAGTGGAAGGTAGATAGGAGCACACATGTAGAGCCCTTAGAGTGGGAAGAGTTTGCTAATGTCTTCCTAGATAGATTTTTTCCCTTAGATCTGAGAGAAGCCAAGGTTTTAGAGTTCATCAACCTCAGGCAAGGTAGTATGAGCTTGAAAGAGTATTCCCTAAAGTTTACTCAGTTAGCTAGGTATGGTCCACATATAGTGGCAGAAAGTAGGTCCAGAAAGAGAAAGTTTGTATCTAGGGTATCAGATAGTATTGTTAAGGATTATAGAACAATGATGTTGATTAAGGATATGGACATATCCAGGCCCATGGTCCATGCTCAGTAGATAGAAAAGGATAAGATCTGAGAGAAAGAGGCAGAACAAGAGAGCTAGAATAGGTAGCTTTAGTTTTAATCAGCATAAGTCACAAGCTAGCAACCATTCCTAGTTTTACCCAAAGTCTTCAGTTCCTGCTCCGTTCACATCCAATGCTCCAGTACCTAAGTTTAGAAGTGGTAACAAAGATAGGGCACGAGGCTCTAAATCTTAAGGTAGTTTCAGTAGTGCTCGAATAAATCCTCTGTGTCAGCAATGTGGCAGAAACCACCAGGGTGTCTGAAGAGCTAACAGTGATATTTGTTTTGATTATGGAAAGCATGGCCACAGAGCCAGGGATTGTCCTCAGTTAGGTTCTCAAGGTCAGTATAATTGTCTTTAAGCTCAGTCCGATCGCTCGAATCAGCAGTGTGCCACTTCTAGTGCCACTAGTGGGCAACACCCAAATAGGTTTCTTGCACTTTAGTCCAGACAAGATCAGGAAAGTTCTCTTGACATGGTCACTAGTACATTATAGATCTTTTATTTACATATTTATGCCTTATTAGATCTAGGAGCTTCTCTATCCTTCGTAAATTCTTACATAGTAATCGACTTTAAAGTCAAACCAAAAGTCTTAGAACAACCATTCTCAGTCTCTACCCCGGCGGGTCAGTTTATCATAGCCCGGTGGGTAAATAGGAACTGTCCGGTTATAATATATCAGAAAGTCACTTCAGAAGACTTAGTAGAATTAGAGATGACAGATTTCAACATAATTCTCAGCATGGATTAGCTCTATTAATGCTATGCCTCATTTGATTGTATTAGCATAATTGTTCATTTTCAGTTTCCAAATGAACCAATCCTTGAATGGAGGGGTAGTACTACATCACTTAAGGGTCAGTTAATTTCATACCTTAGAGCGAGAAAAATAATATTCAAGGGGTATATCTATCATCTTGTGCGAGTCAAGGACTCTAATGCAGAAACTCCTAGTCTTGAGTTAGTTCTAGTAGTAAATGAATTCTCACATGTATTTCCTAAAGATCTTCCCAGAGTTCTTCTCAAAAAGGAAATAGACTTCAGAATAAACCTTCTTCCAGATACTCAGCCCATATCTATTCCGCTATATGAATGGCCGTAGCAAAACTCAAAGAGTTAAAGAAATAGTTAAAGGATCTCTTAGATTAGGGATTCATCAGGACCAGTGTTTCCCCATGGGGTGCACCAGTTCTATTTATGTGTAAGAAAAATAGTTCTCTCAGAAAGTGTATAAACTTGTTTATACATCAGTTGAACAAAGTCACAGTCAAGAAAAAATACCCACTTCCCAGAATTGATGATTTGTTTGACCAACTTCAGGGTGCTAGTTACTCTTTAAAGATAGACCTCAGATCAAGCAATCATCAGCTCAGGGTCAGAGAATGTGATATTCCAAAAATAGCTTTCTTAACCAGATATGGTCACTTCAAGTTTCTAGTCATGTACTTTGGTCTTACGAATGCCCCAGTATCTTTTGTGGACTTAATGAACGGCGTGTTTAAGAAGTACTTGGACATGTTTATAGTAGTCTTCATCGATGACATTGTTGTCTATTCTTGTAGCGAGAATGATCATGCAGACCACCTCAGAATCGTACTCTAGGCTCTCAGAACTCTTTAGTTGTTCCCCAAATTTTGTAAGTATGAATTTTCGCTAAGGTCAGTAGTTGTCATATTATTTTTGGTAATGGCATTAGAGTTTATCCTTAATAGATCAAAGCAGTTAGAAACTGGCCTAGACCCATCTCTCCATCAGATATCAGGAGTTTCCTAGGTTTAGTTGGCTATTATTGTTGGTTTGTTAAAGTATTTTCATTTATTGTATCCCCTATATCCAGGTTGACTCAGAAGAAAGTCCAGTTTCAGTAGTCATATTCTTGCGAGAAGAGTTTTTAGGAGCTAAAGACTCGACTCACCTCAACCCTAATTTTAACTTCACCAAATGGTTTAGATGGGTTTGTTGTGTATTGTAATGTATCTAGAATAGGTTTGGTAGTGTCCTCATGCAAAGAGGTAAGGTCATAACGTACGCCTCTAGACAGCTTAAGCCCCATGAGAAGAATTATCTGACTTATGATCTTGAGTTAGTAGCTGTAGTATTTGCCTTAAAGATTTGGAGGGACTATTTTTGTGGGGAGCATGTACATGTATTCATAGACCATAAGAACTTGAAATGTCTTTTTTCAGAAAAATTTAAATTTGCAGTAGAGAAGGTGGTTAGAGTTATTGAAAGATTCTGACATGAGTGTTCTTTATCATTTGGGCAAGGCCAATGTAGTGGTTGATGCTCTAAGTATACTATTTATAGGTAGTGCTACTCATGTTGAGAATGATAAGAAGAAGTTAGTTTAGGAAGTTCATCGGCTTACCTGACTAGGTATTCGCGTAGTTGATTTAGCAGAAGGTAGTGTATGGGCGCAGAATAATTCTGAATCCTCTCTAGTTTCTGAGGTAAAGGAAAAATAGGATAGCAATCCCAGTCTTGTTAAGCTAAAAAAGTCAGTCAGAGACTGGAAGGTAGAAGTTTTCTCCCTAGGAGGAGATGGTGTTTTGCGTTGCCAAGGTCGGCTATGTATGTTAGGTGTAGATGACTTGAGGAAATTAATTTTTGCAGAAGCACATGGTGTGTATTAATCTATTCATCCAGGGGACACTAACATGTACCATGATTTATGGGAGATCTATTACTGGAGTGAGATAAAGAGGGATATTGTAAAATTTGTAGCTCAATGCTCTACATGTCAGCAAGTTAAGATTGAGCACCAGAAGCCTAGTGGGTCTATGCAAGAGTTCAGTATTCCTACATCGAAATGGGAAGAAGTGAACATAAACTTTGTGATGGGTTTACCTCGTACTCGCCATCAACATAATTATATATGGGTTATCACAGATAGGATGACCAAATCAGCTTACTTCTTGCCAGTCCATACCTCCTATTCAGCTGAGGACTATGCAAAACTCTATATCAGGAAGTTGGTCAGGTTATACGGAGTTCTAGTATCATTATCTCAGATAGAGGTACCCAGTTTACCTTTCATTTCTAGAATGCATTCCAAAAAGGTCTTGTACCCCAGTTCATCTCAGTACAACCTTACACCCTCAGACAGATGGTCAAGAAGAAAGGACCATTCATACTCTAGAAGATATGCTAAGAGCATGGATTATTTATTTTAAGGGTAGTTGGGATAACCACTTGCCTTTGATTGAGTTTGTATATAATAACAATTATCGTTCCAGTATTCCGATGGCTTCATTTGAGGCTCTCAATGGTAAGAGATGCAGGTCTCCAATTATTTGATTCGGGGTAGGTGAGGCCGCAATAGTAAGGCCTGACCTAGTGTTTGATGCCTTAGAGAAGGTTCAGTTTATCAGAGAAAAACTTAGGGCTGCCCAAAGCCAATAAAAATCATATGTAGGTGTGAGGAGAAAGGATCTTGAGTTTGAGATCGGTGATTTTATGTACTTGAAATTCTCTCCCATGAAAGGAGTAAAGAGGTTCAGCAAGAAGGGAAAGCTCATTCCCCGATATGTCAGTCCTTATAAGATTATCAGTCATTTTGGAAAGGTAGCTTATGAGATTGAGTTGCCTTCGGATCTAGCTTTAGTACGTCCAGTATTCCATGTCTCCTTGAAAAAGAAATACATTAATGACCCAACAATCATAGTCCCCTTAAAGGATTAAATATTCAGAATGATCTCTTTTTCGAAAAGGTTCAAGTCCAGATTCTCAATCATCATATTTGTAGACTGAGGAATGAAGAAGTTCCCTTAGTCAAAGTTCTCTGGCAAAATCAGTCCGTAAAGGGTGCTACTTGGGAAGTAGAAGTAGATATGTGGACCAAGTATTCTCACCTCTTTCCCGCAACCTAAGATTCAGCTTAAGGTAACAATCTTCCTTAGCTTTACTCAGTTCCATGTTTAGCTATAACTATAACTTGGTATCCATTACCGTTGTATATTAAGTCATGCATCTATGAAAAAGTTTAGTCATGAACTCATGCATCAGATATGCATGTTTAATATGAAAACCCAACTTATCTATAGCTTTAGTTATGTATTCCATGCGTCAGATATGTATGTTTAGTGTAAGAGCTCAGTTTGTCAGTAGTTCAATCATGTAGTCATGCATCAGATATGCATGTTCAGTATGTCAGCTCAGTCTATCTGTGTTTTTCAGCTTAATCAGTTCATTCGAGGTCGAATGTTCCCAGGGGGAGATATTGTCATACCCCATATTTCCCTTGCCTAAATTAAATCTCATTCCATGAGTTATTGAATATAAAATTTTTGAAATACCTATTATTTTTCAGTTTAGAGCCTGCCATTGTGTAGGATATTCAATTAGATTTCCAATGATATAAAATTCACCTAAATCCGATAACCGGGTAAGAAGTTATGGCTATTTTAAGTTTCAATCATTAAACACCATCATTTAGTCTAGTATCACGTCGCGGAGTATGTCAAAATGTCAATTTTCAGTTTCGAGTGAGGCACCACAATATCGGCGCATCGTACCAAAGCTTATTTTAACATTTGTCAATTTCCAGTGTATTAATGCAATTCCACCACATCGCGATGGGTCCAAATTTCAGAATCAAAGTGGCATCATAATTCAACTACATTACGCCAAGCCCTCAGCTCCTAGTTTTCTATTTCTAGTGGCCCGACGTGATTATGGCGCATCACACCAGGGGCCCAGTTAGAAAAAAATTTGACAAAAATTAAATGTTTCGTCCAAGGTTAAAATAGTCTTTTCTAATGATTTTATTCCACTGAGGTGTGAGACTAAAGATGTATAAATGGTTTAAATCATTTGTTTATTAACTTTTCCCATAAAATCAAAGCACTCTCTCTCAAGAAAAAAAACTCTAGCTTCAATAATTAAGGTCAAAACTCAAGAATTTCTCCAAGAACCTTCAAAAATTAACTTTCCAAGGTATGTTAGGTGGTTCCTTTCATATATAAAGTCCAAGAACCCTTTTTAAACTCAAAAGATCATAGATTTATGATTTCTACATTTGAATTGAATTGAATTCATATTCATGTTATTGTTGGGATTTACTTCATGATTGAATTACAAGATTTTATTAAATTAATTATTTTATGTGTTGAATTACATGATCTTCATGATAAATCCTTCAATTTGCTAGGTGATTTATGTAGCCATTATAAATATATGTGCTAATTATTGTATAACCTAACCATGCTCCCCATATGTTTGATAAAATGCCGATGTGGATGAATTAGTGCCATTATAACATGATAGCAAATATTCCCCATTCATGAATAAGTATATGCCTTACAAGTGTTTGATAAAATGTCTCTATGGATGAATTATGAACAAGTGAAACATGTTACATTATTTAAGATCATGCTATGCTTTACTTTTCATGCTATTGAGTACTGGAGGTATTTAATGCCCGACAATTTAGTTGTTTACCAAGAGCCAGTGTTAGTTATAAAATAGTATCATTCATTTCACGATCAGTAGTACTCTTAGTTAGTTATAAAACTCAATAGAACTCAATCAGTTACAAAACTCAGAAAAACTCAATCTCGGTCCAGTCCAGTTTAGAATACTCAGTTTAGTGTCTTTCAGTTGGGAGTAGAATTCAGCAACGTGTGAACCCAAGAATGGGGGATCACCTGCCAGTAGAGGGTGTGACCCTTAGAGGAAATCCTGGCATTCCAGAACTACGTAGCTAGCGTAGGTTTATATATCAACCTACCAGTTAAGGGTTGATGAGGTGTTTTAATCTGCCAGATAAGGGTTCCATCATTCTCGTTAGAGTACCTGCTTGATGAGGCTGACTCTCAGCTTGTCTTTACCCATGGCATGGTACTGACACCTTTTTAATTAGGGTTACAGATTGAACCCCAACTCAGTTATCTTATCATAGTTAGGGCACTTCAGTTAGATGATTACCTCCCACAGTTTTTGTTTCAGTCTTTATAATAGAACTCAGTTCAGTTCTATAGAATCAAGATTGTCAGATACAATCAATCAATATTACTAACTCAGTTATCAAAAATCTTAGATTATCAGTTACTCTGTATCAGAACTCAGTACTTAGCTTCAGAAAAGCTCAGTTATAGTATATATATATGCACAGAATTGTATGCTCAGTATTTACAGCAGTTCAAATTATCCACGTACTCTTATGTTCGGTTTCTCTATATTATTTAGTTAGTTATTATTTATACATATGAACCCTTGCATTCAGCCTTACCTCATCTAGCATACTAGTACATTCCACGTACTGACACATGCTCTTTCTTTGTACTATGATGTCTTATATTATATATTTGGATGCTCAGGTTCCTGACCGTGTATAGTTAGATCCAAATTTAGCCAGTAGTAGATTTAGTAGTGAGTTCTCATTTATTGAGGATATTCCTTTATTTCATTATCATAGTAGACTCAGTATTTTAATAGATAGAGTTAGTTGGGGGATTTCCCCATCAACTTTACTTTCGGACAATTTCAGATTAGAGGCTTTTCAGACTAGAGTTCAGATAGTATTCAACTTTACAAATTATTATTTTAGTTGATACGCTTTATCAGTATTTACAAATTTTTAACCTTATGGTATTTCAGCCTATTATTCTGCATTTATTATAGTATCATGTTTCAGTGTTCACAAAAGATATTAGTCATGGGTTAGTATGTGGTCCTTTGGGATCATAAGCACCGTGTAGCATCTGGGGTACAGACTCAGAGTGTTACATTATTTTAGTCTACTTTAAGACCAAATAACCTACCATGTGTCAATTGTATCCCTTGATCCCTATTTTAAGACTTATAGCTTATTTTTTCTTGTTACACCCTTCACCTTCCCATTTATATTACAAGGAACCTATTTTGGACCTGGTCCTCCTTAGACACTCTGCACCTTAACTTAGGAAAAACACCTAAGTTGAGGGTGTCTATTATATAGGTGCTTAGTGTAAAGGGGTATGTAGAAGGGTAAAATAAGAGAGAAAGTTAGTAGTGTTGGGTGTTGTATCAAAAAAAGAAAAAGAAAAAGAAAAAAATTGTGAGAAAGTAACAAAGAAAGAATAAAAGACCACACCCAACCTGAATGTATAGTAAGGACTAAAAAAAGGAGAAATAAGGGTAGAATAGAAAGGAAGTTGGCAAGTAAGTGAGACCCCAAGGTTAGTGTAGTACCAAGGAGGCTTAGTCACTTGATATGTCCATTCTACCATACCAGCCCCCAAGCCTACGTTACTAGCTGAGAAAAGTCCTATAGTGATCCTAACTTGACTGTCTGAATACTATGGTAAAGAAAATAAAGGAAAGTCTATGATATTTGATGCTTATTGGTTATAACTTTTCTTCTGAGTATGAGTGTCTCTTGAGTGTCCCTGCATTGACATGGTTTATTTCATAGGAGTGACTGGGACTTCTTTATTGTGAGGTTAAGTCATATTGGTAGCTATTTCCTTAACTTGGGTAGTGTAACTTTTACATATACGTTGTTGTCTCTATCTAATTAAATGACATACCTTGATCCCCATTGTGTCACATTATGGTACTTCATGTTTATACACAGTAGGTTTTAAAAAGTAAGATAGGTGGGGGTGTTGCATTTTGAGCTTAAAGTGGTGACTGACTGCCTTGAATAGATTAGATTCTCATAGTTAAGTGTCGTTTTTGGTTTTGTTTTATTGTGTTATGTTTTGTTACCAAGGACATGCAGACTTTCTAAGTTGAGGGTGTTGATGTACTATAGAAATATAACATTTTTTATGCTTAAAATAAGGAGAATATGCAAGTTTATGAGGTTATTTTGTTAGATATGCTGGATTTTGGGTGTGTTTGGCAGGAAAATATCTTTTGGATGCAAAGTTTGTAAAAATTTTTTAAAAAGGTGATTTTGGCTACTTATGGGATAAATTATAGATGTTCGGGATACTTTTCAAATAGTTCATGACCAAAACATGTGTAAGAATTGAAGAAGAGCTAAAAAATAACTACTAGCATATGTTAAGTCATACATACGGACCACATGTAGGAAAACCATGTGTCAAAAGTCCAAAATCCTATGGCCTAACCTACAGGAAATTTTGTCTTGGGCACGTGTGCCCACTCTGCAGGACACATATACCACATGCACCCAAGGCCAAGACACATGTAGAGACCCCTTTTCTCCTATTTTGTTTGGGCTTTGGTTTTAGGGTTTCCTCATGTGCTATAAATACCCCTTATGTGATTGTTAGTAGAAGTTATGCACTCTTGATACTTAAAAACATATTTTGATTCTAATATTTTATTTTAGTCTTGGAAACTCATGAATTGACTTTGGTTAATTGATTCAGTTATGATTTTGGGTTCCTTAATTCTTCTTAATATGATTTTATCTTATTCTTTAAATCATAAATGTTGTTGATTACTTCATAAGGATGAGTGGCTAAAAACCCTTAGCTAGGGTTATGGAAACAGTAGTGGACTGACAAAGTAGAGGAAGTGTTATCGTTGTTTTTAATTGATACCCAAGTATGCATTGCATTATCCTTACTTAATTAGTTATCTTAGCGATTGCAAAGATTAGGATCCTGCCTAGATTATTGTGACTTACTCTAAAAGAGGAGTAGTGACTAGGAAAAGATAATAATAATAGTAATTTGGAGTTCAACTATCGATCCATTCTACTAGGTATTATAAAAGTAAGATGGTTAGATTTGATCTAATAACTAGAGTCAAAAGTAATAGTTAACTGGAATCAATAAAAGGGTTAGTAAGGCGATATCTTGAGAATCAAAAGGAAAAGAGTGAAATATGTCTGTTTATCCAAAAGACTGTAGATGGTACATAACTTATCAATTCTGCATGGAAGGTATCAGGTTGGTCCAACAAAGCATGATAAACTTACATAGTTAAGAAGCCAGGGTTAACACAATCCTCGTGTTCACCAACACTGATTACAACTGAAGTTGATATTTCCCACTTGTTTGATATTATTACTCAAAACCCCTCTATTTACTTTTCTCATTCTGTCCATTGATTACAACAGTTGAGATCCATATTTCCATATATTCTTCTGAGTTTCGAACCCAACCTTTTTTGGGTTACTACATTTGACAGTGACCACAATATTCTTTGAAGTGAAGGTGTAGCTTAGGCATTATATGTATTATGCCACACTTATAAGAGGAAAGCTAAAAGGGATTTAGGAATGTTTCCCTTTCTTGTGTTTTAGTTTGGGCTATAGAGTTTAGTTCTATGAAACTTCTCTAACTGTTGTCTTTATCGCATTTAATATCATGCCTCCCTGAAGATCGACAGTCATAGAAACTTTATTGGGCCCTCTGTCCTACCTGAGGAAAAGATAGAGGGGACTTATCTTATTTATGGAGTACAAACTCAATCTAGGGTCCCTTCTCCTGACTGTGCCACCCCATCACCAATCCCTTTTAGTCATCTTTGGGCTTCTCATACTGGTGGTACTTATGCTCTGTCACCTCAGGAAGATATCACTAATATGAAGTTCTATCAGTCTATCTTTATGCTTTCCCAATTGGTGAAATCTTAGTATCATCAGTATGATCCTATTATTCCTGTTGTTCATCCGATATCACTCAGGTTAGCCATTTTATAAGGTTTAATCCCCTAATATATCTATGCTCTAAGTTTAAGGAGGATTCTCAAAGGTTTATTGATGAGATGGACAAAATATTTAGGGTGATGCATGCTATTAATTTGGAGGTTGTAGAGTTTGCTGCCTATCAGTTGAAAGATGTTGCTTACCAGTGGTATAAGGAATGAAAAGTAATGAGGAGTGATTTTACTAAACATTCTATTTGGGATCACTTGTTAGAGGATGGTCTTTATCACTTCTTTCCTTAGGAGTTAAGGTAAGCTAAGGCTGAAGAGTTTGTGGACTTGGAGCAGAGGAAGATAAGTCTGAAGGAGTATGCTCTAAAATTTCAGCAGTTGTCCCGTTATGCTCTGAGTTAGTAGCAAACATGAGATCTAGAATGAGGAAGTTTCCTATTGGGTTGTCCCGTGATTTGGTATTAGAGTGTAAGGATGTGATGTTGAAAAATGACATGGATATCTCAACGCTAGTGATTTATATATAGAAGATAAAGGATTAAAATAAGAAGTAAATAGATATAGAAGAAAGGTAGAACAAGAAGTTTAGGTATTCAAAGGAGGGTGCAGGTCAGTAGAACAGTGGGAGAGATGGTAGATAGTTGACTAAGATGAAGAACTGAGGAAATTCATATTCATCTACTAGTATTCCTTATTTTATGACTTCAAGTGATCGTCATTTTTAGACTAATAGTGGTCCTACGGCACATGGTGTCCAGTATCAAGATAGTGAAGTTCAGTCAGCCCCACCTTATCCTTCTTGTCATATTTATGGGCAGCTTCGCCATGGATATTATGAGAAGGGGAGGAATTTATGCTATAATTGTGGTCAGCTTTGTCATGTGCAGTGAGCTTTTCCTTTAGTCAGAGTTTTCACTGGGGCTAATAAAGTTCCGGTTGCCACTTCTTTAGCTTCTGCTCTTAAGGCGCCAGTTTGGGTACCAACATTGGATAGAATCATCTCTATTCATTTTCTACTCATCAGGAATCGAAGGTATCCCCAGATGTTGTTACTAGTATATTATAACTCTTCTCTAGTGAGATGTATTATTTGCTTGATTAGGCTTTTACCCCACCCTATGTGACTCCTTATGTGGCTGTACACTTGGGTTTTGGTCCTTAAATTATTTTTGACCCCTTTCTATTTGAACTCTGGTCTACGATCCTATAGTTTATAGAAAAATCTATAGGGGTTGTGTGGTGTCCATCTTTCATAGGGAGACATTGGTGGATTTGATAGAGTTGGATATGGTGGATTTTGATGTTATCTTGGGGATGGATTGGCTTCATTCGTGCTATGCTTCTCTGGATTGTAGGACCTGAAGTGTTAGTTTTCACTTTCTTAATGAGTCGGTATTGAATGGGAAGGGAGTTACTTAATACCCAAACAGAGGTTTATCTCTTACCTTAGATCTCAGAAAATTATTTTAAAAGCGTGTATGTATCATCTAGTTTAGGTTATGGATTCTAATTCTATAAGCCCCCTTTTCATATCTATCCATATGATTAATGAATTTACTGAAGTTTTTCCTGATGATCTTCCTTGAATTCCTTATAGGGAAATAGATTTTGGGTTGATCTTCTACCAAATACTCATCCTATTTGCTATTCCTCCTTATAGAATGGACCTAGATGAATTAAAAGAGCTAAAGGAGAAATTGAAAGATTATCTTGATAAAGAGCTCATTCGGCCTAATACCTCTCCATAGGGCACTTTAATACTTCTTATAGGAAAAAAAGATGGGTCTCTTAAGATATGTAGAGACTATCATCAGTTGAATAAGATTACAGTGAAAAATAAGTACCATCTTCCTAGGATTAATGATCTTTTTTATCAGCTTCAAGGTGCTAGGTGTTTCTCTAAGATTAATCTTTGTTTGGGCTCTCATCGGTTGAAGATTAGGGAGGTTGATATTCTCAGGACTGCTTTCTAAACTTGGTATGGTCACTATGTGTTTTTGGTTATGTATTTTGGATGACTAATGCTTCGGTTGTGTTCATAGATCTTACCAATTATGTATTCAGGCAGTTTATGGATTTATTTGTTATAGTCTTCATTAATGACATCTTGGTGTACTATAAGTGTGAAGAAGATCATGCCAATTTGTAACACCTCGATTTTCGAAACCAGAACTCTACACTGTGCTCATGACCCCAAAGGACCACAAGCTAACCAATGACTAATATCTGTACCTGTACACTGCAATAAATATCAAAATAATGTGGAAAACATAAACATGTAGACCATAAGGCTCAACTGAATAAAGAATCTTGTAAAATAACATCCATATACCCAAAACAACTGAAAACTGAATCAAATCTGAACTAAATCTGAGAGCCTCTAAACAATGTCTGAATAAGGAGTTGAAGGAACATGTCTCCAACTAACTCCATAAACTGGTAGCTAACTGAAATAATTAATGAATAAATCGAATCATATCATCCTCGAATGAAGAGGACTCACTGCAACTTTGTATACTGGAATGCGACTGCTACTGCTGGTCTAGAACTCGTGTCTCTGAACCTACGGTGTAACATAAAGAGAAAGAACCATAGGGAAAATGCATCAGTACAACTGAAGTACTAAGTATACGAGTGAGGTAGGCTGAACATAAATAGGGTTACATGCATGAGCAATGCTAACTAACTAACTAATATGAACGTGAGAATACAAACATGCATACATAGAAACTGAGATGGCGAATGTGTGATAGCTAAATCTGTACGCTAATACATATTTTACTGATAATTGATCATGACATATTGTAGTTCTGAATACATGGGTGACTGTGCCTGACAGTCCTATATCTGATGGAACTATCTGAGTTCCATACTATAACTGAATTTGACTGTATCTGGCAGTCTTGGTATACTGATATCTGAAGAACTATTTGGGTTCTTTTACTGAGATTGAGCCTGAAACTGTGGGAGGTAGTTGTTTAACCGACATGACCTAACAATGTAAATAGCTAAGTTTGGGTACAATCTCTGCCCCGACTAGAGAGGTGTCAATACTGCGCCACTGGTAAGGACAGTTGTGAGTGACCCTCAACTGGAAGGTAGTCCAATGAGAACGGTGGGAACCCTAAACTGACAGGTTAAGCCTCCTCATCAACCCTCATCTGACAGGTTAAGATGTATCAACCTACGCTGGCTACGTAGCTCTGGAACATAAGGATAAATGCTAAGACTTACACCCTAAACTAGAAAGTGAGTTCCCATCCATGGGTTCACTCGGTGCTAACTTCTACTCCCATCTGAAGCTACTAAATATAATTGAACTGACTATACAAGGACTAATTAACTAACTTTTGTTGACTGACGAAATAGCACTACTATCTGAGATTTTGATGAGATCATGAGATTTCGAAGGTTTCCTGAGTCACATAACTGACTGAGTTCTATAGATCATGGCTTGACTGAGATTATCGGGGTAAAGAGACTTGGCTCTAGGCACACAACTATATTTTTTGGGTTTGAATACCCCCAGGACTCGATGGAAGAAAACTGACACATGACATGACTTGATCACAAAATTTTAGTCCATAATTCATAATATCGTACAGAAGGGATTTCATACTAAGCATGGTTATCAACAATGTATTACATAAAAGTATTTCATGTCATATGGAAGTACTTGCACAACCTTAATATCATGTTCATTGCATAATCATACTAGCAACACATATCAATAGCATGGAATTTCCTGGGGAATCATCTTAAGAGTTGACATAGCTTGTCATTTAAATACTATGGGGTCATGGGAACTTGATTTTTAGTATTCTAGGCATTTTAACAAACACCTTGCATGCACACTTTGGGGCATAGGTTTTCTCAACAATTTTAATCATCCCGAACCACCCAAATTCATGGGTTTTAACTACATCATGCATGCATCATGAAAGTCAACTTATGTTAATATCTTAAAGATTAAACAATGATCATTAACATGAACAACATCACATACCAACAAGGAAATCAAAGTTTCTCATTTAAAAGCATGGTTCTTGAACTCTATGAACAAAAGGGGTCCATAGATGAACACTATGCATACCTGACTAAAGGTTCTTGATATTTTTGAACTTGAAAGATTTGAAATCCTTTGATTCTTGAAGAAGATTGGGTCTTGTTCTTGGGGATTAAATTTAGAGAGAAACCCTAGTTTTTGTTTGTGAAATAATAATGAGCATAATGGCTGAATTCGGACTTATCTGGGTATATATAGGTGAGTGGTAAGTGACCAAATTACCCCTGTTAAGATGACTTGGGAATAAACTGAATGTAGCATGTGACGGTCTGACTGACGGTCTATCAGACACTTGATAGTCCGTCACTTAGCCCCTCAGATGTGGACCAGAAATAGGGTTCACTGGATAAGAGTTGACAGCCTAGATAACGGTCTATCACAACTTTGATGATCCATCAACTCGTTCGTCAGTCCTTATCCACTACGTGGCTCAACTTCTTTGGCTGTGATAGTCAAAGTGATGGTCCGTCAACTTGGCCATCATACCTGGGCGTTTCCGATAGTTCCAAGTAAAACATCCATAACTTCCTCGTCTGATTTTGGATTTGGACAAAATTGGTACCATTGGAAAGCTAACTTAATTTTCCACGTGTACAAAGATAGGTTTGCATTTTAAAGTAATTCCTAACATTCTTGAGATGATTTATAGGTAGGAAAAAGGCACGGGTATTACAATATCTCCCCCTTGAGAACATTCATCCTTGAATGGAACTGACTTAGAGGGGAAATAATAATCCGAACATGAGTAGCTGGAACATGATCTTATGACTGACAAACTGAATGCATTATATTGAACATGCATATTTGATGCACGTGTAACTGATTCATGAATGCATGAATGAGGTCCTCGTAATGAGAATGAATATCTGATGCATAGTTATTTACGGGACTAATACATGTATGCATGACTGAATATGCAATGGTACTTGATAGCAAATTTATGATGGAACATGGAAAGAAGACAAAATATCAAGTTGTATTGCATGCTGAACGTGAAACTGAATGAGCTTAAGGAGGACTGTTACCTTGAGCTTGATCTGGGTTGGCGGAGAAAAGGTAAGGGTACTTTGTATGAATGTCTGCTTCTTCTTCCCAAGTAGCTCCCTTAATGGACTGATTTCTCCAAAGAACTTTGACTAGAGGGACTTCTTTGTTACTCAGCCTACGAATCTGATAGTCTAAAATTTTGACTGGATTTTTTTATAAGAGAGGTTGTCCTAAAGATCAATGTTCTGAATAGGGACTACAACTGTTGGGTCACCTATGTACTTCTTGAGCAAAGAGACATAGAAGACCGGATAAACTGAGGCTAGATCTGAAAGCAATTCGAGCTCATAAGCTACCTTGCCGAAGCGACTAAGAATCCTGAAGGGACCGACATAGCGGGGATTGAGTTTCTCTTTCTTTCCAAACCTTTGCACTCTTTTCATGGAAGAGATTTTGAGATAGACATAGTCATTGACCTCAAACTCAAGATCCTTTCTACGAACATCTACATAAGACTTCTGTTGGCTCTAA
This sequence comes from Capsicum annuum, assembly GCF_002878395.1. Classification (NCBI taxonomy): domain Eukaryota; kingdom Viridiplantae; phylum Streptophyta; class Magnoliopsida; order Solanales; family Solanaceae; genus Capsicum; species Capsicum annuum. The sequence continues at coordinate 75,215,909 of NC_061117.1, read as the reverse complement.
GCAGCCCGAAGTCTCTCTTTGATCAATTGAACTTTCTCTAAGGCATTAAATACCAAGTTAGTATTGATGAGTGAGGCCTCACTAACTTAGAACCAACAGACTGGAGATCTACACCTCCTACCATAGAGGGCCTTGAATAAAGCCATCTAAATACTAGAATGATAGCTATTATTGTATGCAAACTCAATCAAGGGCAAGTGGTCATCCCAACTTCCCTTGGAATCAATTGTACACGCCCTTAGCATATCTTACAGAATTTGAATGGTCCTCTTTGCTTGTCCATCTATTTGAGGATTAAACATTGTACTGAGATAGACTTGGGTACCAAGACTCTTTTGGAATGCTTTCTAAAAGTGAGAGGTGAACTATGTACCTCTGTCTGAGATGATAGATAATAGAACACCATGTAATCTCAGAAACACCCTGATATAGAGTTTGGCATAATCCTCGGCTGAATAAGAAGTATGAACTGGAAGAAAATAAGCTGACTAGGTCATTCTGTCTACAATGACCCAAACCAAATCATGTTGTTGATGAGTTTGAGGCAAACCTATCACAAAATCCATGTTCACTTCTTCCCACTTCCAAGTAGGAATGGTAAACTTTTGCATGGACTTTCTAGGTTTCTGATGCTCTATCTTAACGTACTAACATGTAGAGTACTTAGCCATAAAATCTGCAACATCTCTTTTTATCCCACTCCACTAATAGATCTCCCACAAGTCGTGGTAAATCTTAGAGGCCCCTGGATGAATAGATTATCGCACACCATGTGCCTCTACAAAAATTCGCTACCTCAAGTCATCTACACCTAGAACACACAGACAACCCCACCAATGAAGAACACCATCTCCCCCTTGGGAGAAAGACTCTACTTTTTGATTCTGAACTCACTCTTTTAGCTTGACAAGGCTGGGATCCCTATTTTGCTTTTCTTTTACCTCGGAAACTAGAGATGACTCTGAACTACTCTGAACACATACACCACCCTCTGAATAGTCGACTAAGCGAACGCCTAGTCTGGCAATCTGATGAATTTCTTAGGCTAGCTTCTTCTTACCATCCTCTACGTGAGAAACACTACCCCTGGAGAGTCTACTGAGAGCATCGGCCATAACTTTGGCCTTGCCCGGGTGATAAAGAACACTCATGTCATAATCTTTCAAAAGCTCTAACCACATTCTTTGACAAAAATTGAGATGTTTTTTAGAAAAGACATACTGAAGACTCTTATGATCTATGAAGAAATCTACATGAACTTCTTATAAATAATGCCTCTAAATGTTTAAGGCAAATACTACTGCTGCTAACTCAAGATCATGAGTAGAATAATTCTTCTCATGAGGCTTTAGATTTCTGGATGTGTAGGCTATGACCTTACCATGCTACATGAGGACACAACCTAAACCCACTCTAGACGCATCACAATAGACTACAAAACCATCTGAACTATCTTGAAGAGTTAGAACAGGGGCTGAGGTGAGTCGAGTCTTTAACTCTTGAAAACTCTTATCTCAAGAATCTGACCACTGAAACTTAACCTTTTCTTGAGTCAATCTGGACATAGGAGATTCAATATAAGAAAATCCCTTGACAAAGCATCTATTATAGCCAGCCAAACCCAAGAAACTCATGATATCAGATGGAGAGATAGGCCGAGACCAGTTTCTTACTACTTTGGTCTTCTGAGGATCTACTCTAATGCCCTCACCAGAAATAATATGGCCAAGGAATGCTACTGATCTTAGTCAAAATTTGCACTTACTAAACTTGGCGAACAACTAATGATCTCTGAAAGTCTGAAGAACAATTTTAAGATGGTCTGAATGATCACACTCTGTGTAAGAATAGACCAGAATATCATCTATGAAGACTATGACGAACATGTCTAAGTACTGATTGAACACCCGGTTCATCAAGTCCATGAAAGCTGCAGGGACATTGGTAAGACCAAATGACATGACTAAAAATTTGAAGTGACCATACCGAGTATGGAAAGCTGTCTTCGGGATGTCATATTCTCTAACTTTGAGCTGATGATAGCCTGATCTGAGGTCTATCTTGGAGAAATAATTGGCACCCTAAAGTTGGTCAAACAAGTACTTTATTCTAGGAAGCGGATACCTGTTCTTTATCCTGACTTTGTTGAGCTGACGATAATCAATACACATCCTGAGAGAACCATCTTTCTTGTGCACGAATAAGACTGGTGCACCCTATGGGGATACACTGGGCCTGATGAATCCCTTATCTAAGAGATCCTTCAACTGATCTTTCAGTTCCTTGAGTTCTACTGGTGCCATTTTGTATGGCGAAATAGAAATAGGCTGAGTATTTAGGAGAAGGTCTATGCCGAAGTCTATTTTCTTTTGGGATGAATTCCTGGAAGATCTTTGGGAAAGACTTCTGAATATTTATTAACAACTGGAACTAATTCAAGACTGGGAGATTCAAAACTTGAATCCTTTACATGCACGAGATGATACACACACACCTTTGAAATGATTTTCCTTGCCCAAAGGTAGGAAATAAGCTGACCCCTGAAAGATGAAGTACTACCCTTCCACTCTAGGACAGGCTCATTGGGGAACTAAAATTAAACTATCCAGGTCCTACAGTTGACTGTGAAATAGCAGAAATAAAGCCAATCTATGCCAAAAATGACATCAAAATCAGTCATCTCTAATTTGAATAAATCTACTGATTTGGATTTCTGAAATATCATAATCGAGCAGTTCCTGTATACCCATGAGCTATGATAGTTTTACCCACTGAGGTAGAGATTGAAAAGGGCTCTACTAAAATTTTGAGACTTATTCTGAAATCGCCTGCTGTGTATGAAGTGACAAAAGACAAGGATGCTCCTAGACCTAGAAAAGTGTAAACATGAACACAAAAAATTTATAATGTACCAGTAATGACATCAGGAGAATTTTCTTGATCCTGTCGAGTCTGAAGATCATAGAGTCTATTTTGGCGTTACCCACTAGTAGCACTGGAAGTGGCACCCTGCTGGTTTGGGCCACCGAACTGAGCTGTGGAATGATTTTGCTGCCCTGATAACTGGATTGAGGACAATCTCTGACTCTGTAGCCTGAATTGCCGCATCTGAAACAAACATCACTACCGGCTCAACAAATACCCTGGTGGTTCTTACCATAAGTTTGACATAGGGTATTAGTTCTGGCATTGCTGAAATGCCCTGAGATTTAGAGCCGGGTGCTCTATCTCTGAACTTAGAAGCTGGAGCATTGGCTGAAGAATAAACTGGAGCTGATGACTTGGGATGAAACTGGGAATGATTTCCTCCCTCTAATTTGGGCTGAGTAAAATTGAAACTAGCTGATCTTGCTCTCTTATTCTGCTTCTCCCTAGCCCTAACCTTTTGCTCCTCTATTTGCTGAGCATGGATCATGGGCCTGGATAAAGTCATATCACTTTTTAGCATTGCAGATGTATACTCATTTACCACACTATCATTCACTCCTAACACAAACTTGCTCATATTAGCCCTGTTGTCTGCAACCACATAAGGGACATATCTGGCTAGCTAAGTAAATCTAAGAGAATAATCCCTAACCATCATATTTCCCTACTTGAGGTTGATAAACTCAAGAACTTTGGCCTCCCTCAGCTCTTGGGGAAAGAATCTATCTAAGAAAGCCATGAAAAACTCCTCCCACTCTATAGGACCTGCATCCTCTAACTTCTCAAACTTCCACTATTTGCACTAAGTGTGAGCAACATCCTGTAACTGGTATGCGGCTAACTCAGTGCTCTGAACAAAAGTAACTCCCATGATGTCAATGACCTTCTGGACTTGGTCAATGAACTCCTGAGGGTCTTCATCAGACTTAGACCTGAAGAAAAATGAAGGGTTCATTCGGGTGAAGTCCCGAATTCTAGATGCTGTAGAATTGGCCACTAGATTGGACAAAATAACTAGTGGCCCTTTATTCTAGGCAGTCATGGACTGAGCAAGTATTGTCAATACGGCTCTAAATTCCATATGAGAAACATGCTCGCTGAAAGGGTCTTCGGGCTGAGGAACTGGCTAGTTTCTTCTCTTTGGAGGCATATTATAAAATTAGAGAAGAATAGATTAGACTGAGAGTTTAACTTGAGATTATACTCCCTAGCACGACATGAATTCTAAAAGAAGGGAAACTATTCCTAAAACATCTTATAGCCTCGAGCACATAAATGTGGCGCACAATACACCCATGTACAAGACTCTACTAGATACGGCTTTCAGATTTCCAAGGACTATATTGAACTTAGGCTCTGATACCAAGTTTGTGACACCCCAATTTTCTGAATCAGAATGCTACACGGTGCTCATGACCCCGAAGGACCACAAGCTAACCCATGACTAATATATATACCTATACACTGTAATATATATCATAATAATAGGGAAAACATGAACATGTAGGCCATAAGGTTCAACTGAATAAAGAATCTGGTAAAATAACATCCATATAGGTGAAAGATACCTAAAACAACTGAAAACTAAATCAAATCTGAACTAAATCTGAGAGCCTCTAAATACTATCTGAATAAAGAGTTGAAAGAACATGTCTCCAACTAACTCCATAAACTGATAGATAACTAAAATAATAAATGAATAAATCAAATAATATCATTATCGAATAAAGAAGACTCACTGCAACTCAGTATACTGGAATACGACTACTACTGCTGGTCTGGAACTTGTGTCTCTGAACCTATGGTATAATATAAAGAGAAATCACCATAACAGAAATGCATCCGTACAACTGGAGTACTAAGTATAGGAGTGAGGTAGGATGAACATAAATAGGGTTACATGCATGAACAATGCTAACTAATTGAATGATATAAATATGAGAGTGCAAACATGCATACATAGAAACTGAGATCACGAATGCATGATATCTAAATTTGTATGCTAATACATAGTTTAATGATAACTGATAATGACTGATATTGTAGTTTTGAATATATGAGTGACTGTGCTTGACAGTCCTGCATCTGATGGAACTATCTGAGTTTCGTAATATAACTAAATTTGACTGTATCTGGCAGTCCAGGTATACTGGTATTTGAAGAACTATCTGGGTTGTTTTACTGAGAATTAGCCTGAAACTATGGGAGGTAGTTGTTTAACCGACATGCCCCAATAATGCATATAGCTAAGTTGGGGTGTCCAATCTCTACCCTGACTGGAGGGGTATCAATACTGCGCCCCTGGTAAGGATAGTTGTGAGTGACCCTCAACTGGCAGGTACTAAAATGAGAATGGTGGGAACCCTAAATTGACAAGTTAAGCCACCTCATCAACCCTCGTCTGACAAGTTAAGCTGTCTCAACCTACGCTGGCTATGTAGTTTTGGAACACAAGGATGACTCCTAAGAATCACACCCTAAACTGGCAGGTGAGTTCCCATCCTTGGGTTCACTCGGTGCTAACTTCTACTCCCATCTGAAGATACTGAACATAATTTAACTGACTGTACAAGGACTAAGTAATTGACTTTCGTTGACTGACGAAATAACACTACTATGTGAGATTTTACTGAGATCATAAGATTTTGGAGGTTTTCTTAGTCACATGATTGACTGAGTTCTATAGATCATGGCTTGAATTAGATTATCGGGGTAACGTGACTTGGCTCTAGGCACACAACTATATTTTTTGGAGTACGAATACCCCCAGGACTCTATGGAAGGAAACTGATACACATGACATGACTTGATCACAAGATTTGAGTCCACAATTCATAATGGATTTCATACTAAGCATAGTTATCAACAATGTGTTGCATGAAAAGAATTTCATGTCACATCGAAGTACTTGCACAACCTTAATATCATGTTCCTTGCATAATCATACTAGAAATACATATCAATAGCATGGAAGTTTATGTGGAATCATCTTAAGAGTTGACATAGCTTATCATTTAAATACTATGGGGTCATGAAAACATGATTTTTAGCATTCTAGGCATTTTAACTAACACCTTTCATGCACACTTTGGGGCATAGGTTTTCTCAATAATTTTAATCATCTTGAACCACCCTACTTCATGGGTTTTAACTAAAAGCATGCATACATCATGGAAGTCAACTTATATTAATATCTTGATGATTAAACAATGATCATTAACATGAAAAAACATCACATACCAATAAGGAAATCAAAGTTTCTCATTTAAAAGCATGGTTCTTGAACTCTATGAACAAAAAGGGTCCATAGATGAACACTACGTATACCTGACTCAAGGTTCTTGATTTTTTTGAACTTGAAGGATTTGAAATCCTTTGATTCTAGAAGAAGATTAGGTCTTGTTCTTAGGGATTAAATTCAGAGAAAAACCCTAGTTTTTGTTTGTGAAATAATAATGAGCATAATGGCTAAATTCATACTTACCTACGTATATATAGGCAAGTGGTAAGTGACCAAAATACCCCTATTAAGACGACTTAGAAATAAATTAAATGTGGTGTGTGATGGTCCAACTGAAGGTCCGTCAGATACTTGACGGTCCATCACTTAGCCCGTCAGACGTGGACCAGAAATGGGGTTTACTAGATAAGAGTTGACGGCCTGGATGATAGTCTTTCACAACTTTGACGATCCGTCAACTCGTTCGTTAGTCCTTATCCAGTACGTGGCTCAACTGCCTTGGCTGTGATGGTCAAAGTGGTGGTCCGTCACTTATGTGGCAGTCCACCAACTTGGCCGTCATACCTGGGAGTTTTCGATAGTTCTATGTAAAACGTCGATAACTTTCTCATCTGATGTTGGATTTGGACAAAATTGGTACTGTTGGAAAGTTAACTCAATTTCCCACGTTATAAAAAAAGTGAAAATCTCAAAAATACCACGTGTACAAAGATAGGTTTGCATTTTAATGTAAATCCTAGCATCCTTGAGATAATTTCTAGCTAGGAAAAAGGCACGGATATTACACAATTACCTTCGAATTATGTTGTAGACTTTTAAGGACTAGAAGTTGTATACAAAATTTTCTAAATTGAATTTTTGTTAAGAGTTGTGACCTTTCTTTGACATGTTGTTTGTAGTGAGGGGATCTAGGTAGAGCCACAAAAAGTTAAAGCAGTTAAGAAATGGCCTTGACCCATAACTCCAACCTACATTAGGAGCTTCTTGGTCTTGGTTGTGTACTATAGGAGGTTTATACAGAACTTCACTTTTATTGTAGCTCTGTTGACAAGGTTGACTTAGAATAAGGTTAAGTTTTTGTGGTTCGATACGTGTAAGGGTAGTTTTGAGAAGTTGAAGGATAAGTTGACTTTTGCACCAGTTTTGACCCCACCCAAGGGTACTGAGGGGTTTGTTGTATATTTTGATCCATCCCGTGAAGGGCTAGGTTGTGTTTTGATGCAGTATGGTAAGTTAGTATCCTATGTTTCTAGGCAGTTTAACGTTTATGAGAGAAATTATCTAACTAACAATCTAGAGTTGGCAGCTGTGTTTTTTTCATTGATAATTTGGAACCATTATTTTTATAAAGTATATTTGGTTATTTATTCAAATCATAAGAGCTTTCAGTATATGTTTACGCAGAAAAAATTTAACCTCAGGCAGAGGCGGTGGCTTGAACAGCTTAAGGATTACGACATTAGTTTGCACTACTATCTAGGGAAGCTAATGTTGTCATTGATTCTCTTAGAAGGTTTTCTATAGGGAGCTTATCCCATGTTTATGAGGAGAAAAGAGGATTGGTGAAAGACATACTCAAGTATTCTAACTTGGGAGTTTAATTTTTGGACTCTGAGGATGAAAGAGTGATTATACAAGAAGTGGTCAAATCATCTCTTGGTGCTGATGTGATGGAGAAGCAGGCTGTGGATCCCACACTTATGCAAATTAAGGATTATGTGGATCAACAATAAGTTATAGCTTTTGATATTGGGGGAGATGGCATCTGGAGGTATCAAGGTAGGTTGTGTGTTCCTGATGTTGATACGTGGGGGGAAAGGATTTTGACTCAGGCTCATGAGTCTAGATACATAATTCACCCAATTTCAACTAAGTGTATGATGACTCAAGGAAATCCATTAGTGGAATAATATAAAGTAAGATGTAGCAGATTTTACAGCTTAGTGTATGATTTATCAACAAGTCAAGATTCAGCATTTGAGGCATGGTGGCATATCTCAAGAGATAGAGTTCCCATATGGAAGTGGGAGATGATCAATATGGATTTCATAATTGGTCTTTTGCGGTTTTGCATTTAGTATGATTTTATTTGGGTCATTGTGCATATAATGATTAAGTCAGTTCACTTTTTGCCTGTGAGGACTAACTTCTCGGGAGAGGATTATGCTAAGTTGTTCATTCAGGAGATTGTAAAGTTGCATGGTGTGCCAATGTCCATCATTTTAGACATACAAATTTCTTCTCACTTCTAGCATTCATTTCAAAAGGTTTGGTTACTCAAGTGAACCTTACCACTACTTTCCACCCTCAACGAATGGATAAACCAAATGGACTATTCAAACTTTGGAGGATATGCTAAGGGCCTGTATAATTGATTTTAAAGATAGTTGGGTTGACCATTTTCCTTTTATTGAGTTTGCATACAACAACAGTTATCATTGTAGCATTCAGATGGCTCATTTTGAGGCTTTTTGAGGTAGAAAATGCTATATGGGAAGCTGAGAAAGATATGAAGGCCAAATACCCATTCTTGTTTCTCGAGTTAGAAGAATGTTCTTAAGGTATGAGTTTTGCTTTCCTATTGTCACTATCTGAGTTTTTCATTTGATTCTGGTGTATTCTGGCTATTCTCATGCTAAAAGTTTCCTAAATCATCACTCAAGGATGAATGATCCTAAGGGGGGATAATGTGAGATTCCGTAAAACTTCGATGCTTTTATTTTTGACCCTCCTGCATGCGCAATGTTAATTTTTTACTTAATAGGTTTAGGGATGTTAAAAGGATAATTTGGAAAATTTCTAAATTTTTCAGAGGGATTCGAGGTCATTTTGGGACCCTGAGGCAGTAAGCCTTCGTAATAAGGTCATGTCATGAAGGTTAACCTCCGCGATATTAGCGTGGCATGGAGACAAATGTCAACAGTATTGATGTAGCATGTTGTTGTTTTAAATTCATCCAATTATGGTTTTTTTCACTTAGCGTAAGGGGTTTTTGGTCTTTTTACCCCTTATACAACCTTTAAATATGAAATACACAATTTTTCCATCAGTTTTAAGGATCAAAGACCATTATCTTCATCGTTAACTCTTAAACCAAGAAACTCCAAAGGTTTTACAAAGGATTCATCATTCGAGCTTCAAACTTCAAATTGTTTTTAACTCCTTGTGTATTTCAGGAATGTTTATCCTTACATAACTTTAATTTTACATTGTCGATAATTGAATGGATTCATGTGATTTAATTGTGGGCTATGAAATTGGGTTGTGGGATTTTTGTTGTTACTGATTGAACTACTTGTATTATGTTCTAAATTGATTATTAATGCTTTAAATTGATGTTCTTGGGGCTAAATTGGTGCATGGTATAAATGGTTGGAATGGGGGACATGGGTTTCACCAAGTTGATGGAGATTTTTTCTTGATAAATGCATTAACCTCAACCCACTTTGTAAACTTAATTTTAAATATGGAAAATTTCATGGTTTAACATGTTTTGAACCCATTACATTGCATTAAAGGATAAATGAATGAGAATGGTTTTTGATGGCCTTGGCTTTGAATTTTAAATGAAACTTGGGAGTCCAATTTAGTTATGTGAATTTGGTGTGCCATAATTAATTTAGCTTGCAAGAATATTGGTCTGATGATACCAAGTGGTAAATGCCTTAATGAATGACTCCTGGGTTAATGGTTCGTTTGTGTATAAATTGTTTTAAATTTGGCTTAAAGGGAATTGTGTAGCTGTGTAAGTCCCAGGGGATGAATACTAGAAACCACATTTGCTAGCGTTGGGGGTCAGTAGGATCATATGTTTGGTGCACACTTGATATATATATTTTGGGATGGCTATTTCCTTGGTGGGTTTGGTTTTTCCTCGGTTTTCCTTAGTTCATGTGACTAACACGCACTGGAGCCTTTTCAGCAGGGGGAGATAAACCCATATAGCCCATGGATGCCTTTAGGATGGATCAAGCTACATAGTTCAGGTTTGATCCTTAAACTCTCAAGTTTATGACCCTTATCCCTATCTCGACATCCAATATATACATACATGAATGTGGTGCATATGGTTTATTACTGAATTGTGATAATTGCATTATTTTATCCTTATTCCATAATTTACATACCAGTGCTCATCCCATTGACATGCAGGGTCTGAAGGGTTTCGTATTACTCCTGTACAGCATTAGGTAGTGTGGTGGATTTATTGAGTTGATGTGAAGATGTAGCTTTCATCCTTCGGAAGGACTTTTCATTTTATTACTTTTTTTATTGACTTAGTATCATTGGATTTTTTTTTCTTTTGGTCATAGTCCGGGGCATGTCCCGATTTAGTTGCTTTTCTGATTTTAGAGGTTATTATGGACAAGTGTAGGTTGGATTGTTGGTCTTGGCTCTTAGAACTTTCATTAAAATTATTTATCTATTACTTCTATCTTGATTGGCTTCCGTTTTATTGTTATTATTGTGACCTTTAGGTTAGGCTAAAAGGTGTACTCCTGTCCATGATGGGCTAGAGATACCCATCATGGCCAGGCCCTGGTTCTGGTTCTGACAATTTTGAAATTGGTAAATTCTTTAGAAAAATGGCTTTTTCCAAACCCAATTTTCATTGACAAATGAAAATAACTTATCATGCATGAAATGAAATAAAATAAGGCAGCACAACTGAAATAAAGCCCTTCAACGTGATTTAACATGTCAAATTCACAATGTAAATAACCTAGCTGGGTGCAGTAGACTAGTAAATTAAGCAAGCATAAATTTATCATAACTGCATTATGAATAAACATAATTTCATAACAAGAAACTAATAGAAATATAAGAAATAGTTTGTATAACTGCATATGCCTAACAACTTTCATAACATAATATAACTGCATTGGAGTCTAATATAGTTCATCAAAGCATAACTGAAATAATGAAACGAAATAAGGAAGCATAACTAAAATAAAGGCCTTTAACATGATTTAACATGTCAAATTCACAAACGTGAATAACCTAGCTTGGTGCAACAAACTAGTAAATTAGGCAAGCTTAAATTTAACATAACTGTATAATAAGAACCTAATAGCATTATAGGAAATAGTTTGAATAACTGCATATGTCTAACAACTTCCATAACATAACATAACTGCATTGGAGTCTAATATAGTTCACTATAAAAAGATAGAAAAACAATCTCCAAATCCCAATCAAACTGTAAAGCAAGAAAGGAAAATAGCTTTCAACACTCCATTGGAGTTTCCAGAAGAAGTTGATGAAGATACACAAGTCTAGACATATACAATGATTTCAACATAACTACATAATCTGCATAAGTTCATTATTAGGTGCAGAAAAATAGCCATCACCATCAGAGCCACCACAAACTAGTCACTAGCATACTAGCAGGACAAAGCCATGACCAACTTGGATTAGAACATCAAATGATCAAATAAATTCATGAAAACTAAAAAGAGAATATAACCAAAACAAATAAAAACTTAAAACTTAGAAACCAAGGTTTTCATTCAAGAAAACTAACTTCAAACCAAGAAAAATACCCAAAAACACACTAACCCATTGATCACCATCAACCACAATCCACATTTTCTCACTTGCAACTACACATCAACAATGCTAGATTTTGTTCCACTACAAGCCATTTCTGAAAAATTATGAGACACTTGTTAGTTGATATGCAATATAAATGAGAAATTATTTTTTGTATGATGAATAAAAAATCGTAAAAATCTTACCAACTTTAATTTTCTCAATATACTTTAAATGTAACTCGATATTAACTGAAATAGGTATATGTGTAAGCCAATTTTAAAGATAAATATGAAATTGCACTAACTTAGGAATCAATGAACTCCGAAAGGGATCAATAACACGACCCCCCATACTAAATGCACATTCAGATGCGACACTAAAAATAAAAATGGATAACACATCATGAGTCATCTCAACAAGAATGGAAAATCATGGCTCATTAACTTTGGACCAACCTAATATATTAAAACTTATCGAAACCGGCTTAATTTCTTCAGAAATATATTTTTCCAACTCAAATTTATTTCTTGAACCTCGACTAACTTCTTTATGCTTCTCAAATTGTTGTTTTTTTCTTATTATTCTTCTTCTTTAAAAGTTCCATAGCCACATAGACTGGACATACAAAATGAGTTTCTAAACGAAAAAGAAGTAAATGAAGATAAAGAGCTTTTTAATTTCGTAACATACTGATAAATCAAGGCTTTCATATATGTGTCCACTAAATCAGATAACCTGGCCCCATTTTCTTTCTTAAATATGTCCACACTTGCAAAAGAAACATACTCAAGTCTGTTATGAGGATCCGACATAGATGAAATAAAGATCATTTTGTTCATTTTCTATGGATCAACCCAATATTTTATGAACTTTTGTCTCATTATTTTTGTATTTTTTTACAAATTAGAATCCTTATTCTGTATAATCTCCTTCTAAATCAGATCATGCTCAATAATTTTCACAAATTTACACTATTAGTAATATATTCAGAACTAGAAATTTTCAAAGTAAGATCATAAAATATATTTAGAAACTTTACCACTGTCCTTATTTTTTTCCCAGTCCTCATTTTTAAAGGCACCTACATTAGTTTCATCTTCACTTAGAGTGGTACAAAGATAATCCAAGAAACTATTATCATAGAAACAATATCTTTCAAATTCTAAATCAATATGTTATGTTGTTTCAAGCATCAAATATGTAGAGTTCCATCGAATAGAAACATCTAAACACAATGATTTATTACAAGTTATCAATTGAGATTCACAATGTTCTTTAAACATTGTAACTCTCACAGTAGATTCGTTAATGTACTTCACAACTTTTCTCACTTGCTTGGCAAACTTATCAATTTTCTTCAGCTCATCTTGTGCAATAATATTAAAGATATGTTCCATAAACCTCACATGAATATTTTGATCCTCCAATAAGTTAGTTCCCCAATTACTAAATTATTTAAACATTTCTATCACTAGAACATCGTTGGAACTAGCATTATTATCTGTAATACTAAAAACAGTATCTAAATCCCATTCAAGCAAATATTTAGTAATGTAAGAAGCCATATCAATAACCTTATGTCTAGAAATCAAACAAAATTTATCACTCTTTTATACTTTTAGTTTATATCTATATATTAAGTTGTTAGACACGTGTAGTTAATTTTTCTATAAACATCTAAGCATATGTCGTAAGATAAAAATTCTGGATGTTCTTCTTTGAAAACCTTTTTCTAAACTTATCTTTCTTCATTATAGAACTGATAATAAACTCTTTTCAAGGTTCTACGAGAAGGAAGTGAAAGTGTAGGGCTGTGGCTCTCATGGAACTTTTAAAACCTTCTTTCTACACAAAATTAAATGGCAACTCATCAACAACTATCATTTGGATTAAAGCTTTCCTACTTTGTGCTTGATAAAATTTTTATGTTATCCTTGATAAAATTTTCAAGTGTCCAATGTCCCTTCTTTTTCACCCACCGAAGATGGTAGATAAACTAACTTTGTTTGATTATCATTATCAACAACAATAGGATAGATAGGACATAAGTGATATGATTATTCGTTGGTGAAGTGCCATTAATGCTTATAGCAGCTTCATAAATTTTTTCACAAAACTTATATTTTGTGTTATTAGCTCCATTGGTTTAGTCAATGATCTTGTCCAACCACTGCAAATATTTTGCCCTAGGTTCCATGCCTTTCTTTTCATTAAAGCTTCAGCTTCAACGACAACATCAACTTTATTTGAGATGAAGTTTAAATATTTTTATTTGATGCTACACCTTCATTTATCCTACTTCCAATTCCTGCAATATATGAAAGTAAAACAATTTCTTTCATTAGTTCTCAAGTTTTAGCCTTAAACTACCAATTTAAAAGAAAAATCAAGGAAAAAAATTGTATCTCCATCGACATGCATCTTTTAAAATAAGGAAACACTAGATCAAAATAAGAATGAGTCAATAATGATAAAGACTATGACTAGACAATGACGAAAACTAGACTACGATAATGACTAGATGACATTGAGGGAGATAGTGTAAGTGTACGACTGTGTGAGACAACATTGAAGGTTGAGAGAATGGTTTTTGATCAGTTGAGAGAGAGAGTGTGTGAGAACCTGAGTGATTTAGTAAACTGAATTAGGGTTGGAGACTTGGGATTATATATTATAATGGGTATTGGTCCTTTTGTTGCAGATTTTGGTTGGGTTTCAGATGTAGATTGGGTTATATAATATGTAATTTAAATATAGTGGAAATATTAATATACTATATATTTAATTTAGCTTTTTTATTTAACCGGTATAGTTTTTTGAAAAACAAAAAACTAAATCGATTAACCAAATTCCTAAATTTTGAAACCAAAATCAACCAAAAAATTGAAAGCAGAATTATTTTTGGTTTGATTTTTCAGTTTTTTCTTTGTTTGAACCAAAATATGTCCAGCCTTAGTTGTACCTACTTTGATTATTCAGCGAAACAATATTTTTGACAAGTCCTAGCGTAAATTTAGTTCAAACTATTTCATTGACATGTGTGACTTAAATGCAATGTCAACATAGGCTTGGGGAATAACTGTACTATCTTACTTGTACTATTGTCTATGTCTTGCATTGATGACCAATCCTAGTTATATTTGTGGTTTCACCAGGTTATTTAAAAAGATAATTCATATATGCATAATAAACTTATTTGTTAACAAAAAATATAGCCATATTTTTTTAAAAAAAATCCAACAAATGTACTAGCCACAAAAAATTACAACAAAAATAGGCACATGAATATGTAATGTATCCATATTGTATAAAAGTTATGTAATGGATATATAATGTATCTATAATGTATAAATAGTGTATGAAGATTCATATATAATGTATCTATATATCAAAAATGTATATACATCCATGTACACTATTTATACAATCCATCCATCCAGCCCCACCTCCACCTCAGTACTAATTTACAACCCACCACAACCACAACCCTACCCCTCTCCCTAATAAAGAAGAGTATGAATAAAATGGTAACTTAGGGAGAGAAAATTTGTCCTCTATCTAAAATTTCTCAACCCAATCATGATTTAAGAACCCAAATTTCTTGAATTAAAATTCCTTTAACAAAAAATTAGATACATGCAATTCTTTGGTCGTTGATGGTAGGAGCCTTTAATGGATTATACTCATGTTATTACTGATGAAAGGCAATTAAATGCCATTTTTTAGAAAATAAAAAGGTCGAGTGGTCATTTTCCAAAATAAACAAGGTCAAAAGATCAATTTGAGTTACAAAAGAATGAGTGGGTTATTTTGTCAAATTTTTCCTTATTAAAAGGATAGCTTTCACCAGCATAAAAGCACTTCATTAGTATCTACTTGGAAAATTATAATGTTCACACATGATGATGTTTAAATATACACTAATTATTTCTATGATTCTATTGCCACAAAAAGTTAATACTCTTTTATCATTAGATAGGAGTTGAATCCACAAACTAACACCATAATAAAGGCATAATAAAAATAAGAACTAGAAAATGTAATCTCTCTCTATATATAGAGACACTCATTAATAAAATATTGAAAGGTCAATGACCCTATGATAAGTTTATTTAATTTACACTATTTATATCTTTTTTTGTGAATATTAATATAGATAAAGTATAACACTAAGCTTTAATTTTTTTTGTAGTTTATTTGAAAATCTTATTTAGATAAGTTGTTCAAGTGGTGTCGGTTAGGACATGATTTTTGGATGGTCAACGTGCCACTTATTTATGGAATCTATTATGAATGGCATGTGGTTGACCATGTCATTCCATAATTTGATTATGCTCAATATATACCTGAACCATCTTCGTATTACACACTTCATTTTACATAGATAAGCTCAACAAAATAACACAAGAGATCATTACTATATTTAATAATGCAGAAGAGATATGGCATTAACGCGGACAAT
Source organism: Capsicum annuum (assembly GCF_002878395.1). Classification (NCBI taxonomy): domain Eukaryota; kingdom Viridiplantae; phylum Streptophyta; class Magnoliopsida; order Solanales; family Solanaceae; genus Capsicum; species Capsicum annuum. The sequence goes on along the minus strand of NC_061117.1, from coordinate 75,199,740 downwards.
ATATTTTGCAGCCAGGTGATGTAGGCAACCAAAAAAAATACTTTTATTTTTTCTTATGTCAGTCTCACATGTTAAATGGAATTCAAAACATGCTGTTGAAGTTGGATATCAATACACGGTAAGTAGGCATGAGGCATTGATGTGTACATTCTATTTTTTTTTTTGTTCAAAAATGTATAATCACCTCCTTTAACCATAACACTTTTTTTCAAAAGCACACTAGAACTTTAAAAAGGTCATATTACCCTTGTGGAAAGTAAGTGCACTTTATGTAAAAAAAATACTGCAATATTGATATGAAGCTGGAATTAATAATGGTAAAAGAATAGTCACAAATACTAGGTCCTGACAAGTCTCTGCCTTGAAAGAAGTTTTGGCCCGACTCTGGTGCAAAACCTTCTAGACGATCGCTTCCCAAGGTTCTAAAGATACTCTCCAAACATTTGCATTCATGGCTAAAATTTTGGAGGTTGCTCAAAACTATATCCCAAAAATAGAGAACTTAGAAATAAAGGAGGGAGATATTTTTCTTTCAGTTTGTTGGTGTGTTTTGTTCTCCAACTATATATGATTATATAGGGATTCCAAATAACTGTAAGATGAGAATTCATGGTATTAAAGTACCATTAAACTAAAGTACCATTAAATTAAGTGCTACAATTTTTTGTTTTTTCATTTGGAACGGATATATAGGTTCATCTTCTTTGTACATATTTTTTTTCTTTATTCGTTGCATTACACAAAAAGCTTTAAGGTGGAATTAATTTCACGATCCTCCACTAATGCAAATATAAATAATAAAAATAAATTCTAGTCAAAAGGAAGGAACATGTACTTAAGTGTCAATATCTTTCGACATAAATTGACATGTAGTGATATAAGACACCAACAAATATTCAAAAAGTGAAATACTCTTGAACTAGATGGACATAAGTTGATACCCCAATAACATATACCATATTCTTGATTTTAAGTAACCTCCATGATACTATAAAGTACTTTAGTGGTCATGTACACAATCCTTGGATATCATGAGTGCTCTAAAAAGAGGACCCAAGTCTTTTGTAAAAAGGTGACCAATCTTTTACACTCACGTAGGTGATCCATCAAGTTTATAACATAGAACACTTTAAGGATATGGCTCATTAAGAGCAAAAATAATCCCAACCTTATAATACAATGCCTCGCACCATAGGGATAGGATATGTAGTGTTTATTGAAGGCCTGCATGGCTTCGTTTAACCTCAAATGGGTATCCAAAAGTATAAGATGAATTAACAACAAACCATTATCCAATAATGTGAAATTAAATTTTTCATACCACTACTTAAGTGCCTGCTTAAGTTTATATAAGGATTTTTTCAATTTGCATACTTTGTCCTCTTGTCTTGGGACCACAAAACCCTCAAGTTGAGTCATATAGATATTTTTCTTTAAATCACCATTTAAAAATGTAGTTTTGACATCCATTTGGGATACCACTAAACTATGAATAACGCTAAAGAAATAACAGTCCTAATGGTTGCTATTTTAATCACAAAAGAATATGTATGAGAATAATCAACACCTTTCTTTTGGTTAAAGCCTCTAATCACAGGTCTAGCCTTATATTTATCAATTGTGCAATTAGGCCTTTATTTTTTCTTAAATATTCATTTTCTACTTATGGGCTACAACCTTTAGTCAAATTATACAAGTCCTAAGTATGATTAGAGACTATAGAGGCTAACTCACTTTTAATGGCCTTTTTTCAAAATATTGCATCAATTAAACTCATTACTTCATCATAAGTTCTAGGGTCTTCTTCTATTAAGTAGATAGACACTAATTCATTGTCTAAATCATCAATATCAAAATTCTCAGTCAAAAAGGTGGTGATAAAATTAGGACAAAAACTAGTCTCAGTTCTATATTTTTTACTCCTTCTAAGTTCATTTGATATAATATCAGATACAGACATAAAATGAGAGTTACCGGACATAAATATAGAAGTATTATTTTGCATAGCACTAGACACATCACTTTTTAAATTAAAACATGCTCAAAAATTTTTACATATTAATCGATAAGGACAATATCAAAAGTCTTAGCACCTATATTTATCTATTTAAAATCAGGTAGACCAACCATAGACAGACACCCCCACACTTTTAAAAAGTTTAAGTTAGGAGAAAATTTTTTCCACAACTCATATAAGGTCTTGTCTAACTTTTTATAAGGACCTCTATTAAGAATATAACATGCAGACATGGCATCTTCCCCCCACCCCCACATATAGGCAGGTAGACTCGAACTTAAAAGCATTAAATTCATTATGTTCTTAAAGGTTATATTCTTTTATTCGGCTACATCATTTTGCTGATGAGTATAAAAAGCACTAATCTCATGGATAATATCATTTTTATCACAAAAATCTTCTAGAATTTTAGTACTATATGCACCACCACTATCATACCTAAATCTCTTTATTTTTCTATCTAATTGATTTTCTACTTCTTCTTTGATTTTTATAAACATGCTTTTAGCCTTATCTTTAGACGTAAGGAGATATACCTTAGTGTACCTAATAGTGTTCTTGAAATCTGTTGAGCTTGAATGTACTAGTTTAAGCAATTCAATCTTTCTAAAAACAACATATTTAAAAAATTTCTTGACATGTTTTGCTTCTAAACACACATGATATATAGAAATATCGTCAATATCTACTATAGAAATTAATTTCATTATTGTAAGTTTTTTTAATAGAAGCAATATTAACATGATATAGTCTACCATGCTCCAAATTAATAGACTCGATAATATAAACAAAATTAGAAATACTTGTATTGTTGACATCTCTTGAGCACTGTTCAGTATAAATAAACCCCCACTAAGGTATTCTTTCCCCAAAAAGTCTCTTTCACGAGATATAATTATTTTATCAGCTTAAAAAATAAGTTTAAGACCTACTTTATTAAGAAGTCCTCCAAAAACTAAATTTATACGGAGGAAAATATTAGATAGAATGTTGTTCAATAATAATATTTTACTAGAGTTAATTTAAGAGAAATTTCTCCTCTGTCCATAACTCCAGCAGTAGCGGATTTACCCATATAGGTACACTCGCCATCAGTGGACTCAACAATGTCATGGAACAACTCTATATTTGCGCTGAAATGCCTACGCTACTGAGTCCAACACCCAGTCAATCTTGTTAGCCACCAGGTTTACCTCGACGACTACTATAGCGGTCACTTCACCATCCTCAACAAGATGAACTTGGACATAATTTTGCCCTCCCTACTTTGAGTTTTGCAATCTACCCCATATTTGTTTAGCAGATTTGTAAGTAACAAATAAATCAAATAAAGTATTAGTCATATGATTCAATAAATGTCCTTTAACATTTTTGCTATCCTTTTTAAACTTCTTTTAGCAGATTCATCAACAATCATAATAGTGTCTGAAATAGTAGTAATGTTAGAACCATGATTAAGCAAAATATAATCAACTTCTCACTGTTCTAAGAAAATCTAAAGTTTTTAAAACCAATGTTTAAAATTATTTCCATCCAATGACTCAAGTTTTGACAAATCAGAAAAAATTTTATTCAAAAAAATTGTCATTTATCAATATTGTATGTAATAAAATCTCTTTAAAATTGTTATAAAAACTACAATATTGATTTAAAATTGGAATTAATAGCGGTAAAAGAATGCTCACAAATACTGTGTTGTGGTAAGACACTGTCCTGAAACCAATTTCAGCCCGACTCTGATGAAAATCCTTCTCACAAGTTGCTCCCCAAGGTTCTTCAACTACTGTCAAACACATGCACTCGTCTAGAAGTTTGGAGGTTGCTAAAAATTATTTCTCAAAAATTAAGAACTTAGGAAGAAAGGAGGGAGATATTTTTCTTTCAATTTGTTGGTATGTTTTGTTCTCCAAAGATATATAATTATATCAGGATGCCAAAAGCTGTTTGTAAGATGAGAATTAATTTTATCAATGTACCATTAAACCAAAGTACAAGTAAACCAAGTGTTACAAACTTTTATTTTTCATTTGAAATGGATATGTAGGTTCATCTTCTTTGTAACGTATTTTTTTTTCATTGCATTTCACAAAAAGCTTTAAGGTAGAATTAACTCCATATTTCACTCCAATAGCACGTGAGACAAGGAAAAATAATTATTTTTTATTTTGTTTCAATATTTATGCATTAAAGTACCTTTTATTTGCTTTATTTTATTTTACTTTTTAAATTTTTTTCCTTTTCCCTTATCGTCTTCACTATGTAGACTCAATTTCCTCACCAGATTGATATCACTTTCTCCTTTTGTTTCTTATCTTTTTTCTCCTTTATTTCTTGAATATCTTTTTTATGTAAATATGTTTGATTCATCATTATTCTATGTCTCTTTTTTTAATTTTATTATGGAGTTTGGTAATGGGGTTAAGTCATTGAAGATGGAATAACGATCGAAGTGATTTTGATTTGGAGATTGTGTTTTGGTGGTGATTTTGATGCTATGATTTTAATGTAATGATAGTTTTGTGGTAGTTTGGAGATAAATACGATGGATATGGTGGAATTTTTGAGATAGATGCGGTGGATGTGGCGGTATGAAAGTTACACTGATAGTGATAACTAGAGGATAGTTGATGGTGTGAGGAGAAAATTAATGTTACAAGCTTGATAAAATTGAAAATTGTAAGGGTGAGAAAAAGTAAAGGAACAAAGAAAAATATAAAAAAAAAGTTAATGAAAATATTGACTACAAAATTTAAATATAAAATAAAAAATTAAATACATTTAAATACGTGGTAAGTTATGATTGGTGTGTGCATTACAATTATTATTAATAGTTAGAGTTGATTGAAAAGGGGGGGGGGTATTTATTTGGGGTGTAACTAGTTTTTGTGGGATAATAAGACCCTCACAAACTTTAAGTGTCAATATATAGATTTGGTCCAACTTTAGGGGGCACTTTATGCATTTCTTTTATACATGTCAATGACCTTTTTTACTAAATAATAACTCTTTTTTTGTTATTTCTTTAGGTTAGGGGGCATGAATAATGACCTGATTTGCAAAAACTTTTTTTCATGTGTTTTGGCCATACTGCTATCTGTCATAGTTACTATAATGTTAATTTTAGGGTGTGAGAATAGTTGATAGAATTTTTGATGTGATAGACAGTGATTTTGATGAGTTTGTGATTTTAGAGGCTTAAAAAATAATATAGTTGACTTCTATCAACATTTGATAGTTTCATTAGGTTTGAAAATGTCAAATTGAGTTAGTAGCATAGTTGGTTCGGGTTTAAAATTTTTATTTCGTATTTTGACCCTTCATTTGGAAAAATAGTGAAAGGAGGTCCTAGGGATTAATTTATTGAAATAACTTTTTATTAAAAATCTCCCACCACCATGAGTCCGAAACAATAAAATTAGCCTAGTAACATATATGGTTTGTCTCTATAGGGTCCTGATCAAATCTCAAAGATTCGTTTGGAGCTTGGTAGGCTTGCACAAAAATTAGTATTTGATGATATATAGTGCAGCTGGTCAAGCAACCAAGGTTTCCTTAAGAGTCAGTTGCTTTAGCAGCCCAAGACCTCTTAAGCGGTAGGTGCTTTAGCGGATAGGTATCACTTAAGAGGTAGCCACTTTAGTTGTCTGGTACTGCTTTAGTAGCCACTTATCTTCTTAAGTGGCAATCACTATGTATAACCCATTTTTCTTAATTTGTTCACCATTTTTAGACCTCCAAGATTTGGAAAAGATGATTTTTGAGGGTTTCTTCTTTGGTCTTTGTGTGGGTAACCTCTACAATCGTACCCCATTATTTTTCATTGAATACATCTTCAAAAACACCTTTTAACCATGATTCTAATATAGAATTTTGAGGTCTTTTTTCTTCAAATTAGACCTTATTTTAATCCATTTTTGTATGGGTTTTCAATTGTAGAATCCTATAACATTGGAAAATATATTTTTAAAATAAAATTTCAAGTTTGCATTTTTTTATTTTTGAACTCATTTTTTGATATTCTTTTGGATCCGACCTAAATATGGGCTATAGGTATCTTTGGCTTTCTGTTAACATGTAGATGCTATATTTGAATGTCTAATTGATTTTGAGGCCGGTCGTAAGAGCAAAGTTCCATTTGAAGCACTTTAGGTTGAGATTTCATCATTTTGAGGTAAGTTGCTTAAATTCTTTCAGATTGAGTTAGATAATTGATATATTAGTAAAGCATGCTATAAGTTGGGAAAAATAAGTATGGGGTTTATAATTTGAGGTTATTATTACTATTGTATGCCTGTGTGGGAACTTATACTTTGTTATTGTCGACATGAGATATTTGATATGGCGTGTTGCCCATATGGGGACTTTATTTGACATTAGCAACCTTATCTATTTATTTGAATGAATTTAGACTAGATATAATGCCCGTACAGGGGCTTGAAATGTTACGTTATTTCTTTTTGAGTTTTGGTTAACTTTATCTTGATAGAAATGTATGAGTTAGGGGTTATTATGATCTAAATGATGTCTTAGATACATGTTTATTCTGATGGTGCCTAATTTGAATAGATAATCATGAATTCTTGACATATTGAGTTGATTTTTGGGTTCACTTATATACGTGTTGGATAGATTCAATATTTCCATATTGAATTGATTGTGAGCATTACATCCTTATTTCATTCACTTATATACGTGTTGGATAGATTTAATATTTCCATATTGAATTGATTGTAAGCATTACATCCTCATTTCATACATTTACATTCATGTGATACTGGTACTATTATAGAATACTATTTTTAAAAGAAAATGAGATATTTTATAAAACCCCTCTCTGCTATTATTTTACTTGTATTGGTCTGACTTCGTTCTAAAAGTCTCGCTTGGGTTATGTTATTATTGATATTGGTTTTTCTTTTATCACTTTGGTTGGTTGGCTCATTTATCAAGGTTGAGCCGTGATAAGTGCTATCATGACCTATTTTTGGATTGTGACAACATGAAAAGGCATATTGAATGACTCAGATTATTAAGAAAAATACTAGTCAATCGGTCAAGCTGAGTAAAATTGCAGGGACATTGCACAAGTGTCAATTAATGCTATCGGTTTGATTAGTGACCCTCCTAGTCGTCTTGTAAATTTTACTGGTCTTTTTTATTTTTTCTCTCTTTGTATTTTGTATACGTAATTTATGACTCATGGGGATGTGCAGTACCAATTTTTGGGATGTACAAAAGTGATTTAAGTCATTAATTGGGTTATTGGGTTAAGAAAGTTCATTTTAATCACAGTAAATTTTTTTGTCAAGGTGACCTCGAGTTAGCATTTCAATATTCTTTATAAGTTCAAAATTTACCTTCTCAATTAATTTACATATTTAATTTATCTCAAATTGGTTGCAAATAAATTTTGTTGATTTATTAAAAGTTTTGGGTACTTTAGATAATTAGTAGTTTAGTGGATCAAAACCTGATTTTATTTTAGTTATTGATGCACCCAAGCACACACACACAAGTGTACGTGGTCCCACTAAGAAGTAAAGTGGCCTTTTACATGCCAAGTATCTATCAAGTCTCAACAACTATTCAATTCAAGTTTAACTATTGTGATTTCGATGGTGTGAAAGTAACTAAGAGATTTGGAAGTTGAAAATAAAGTAAACTTAACAATACGGTAAATCAAAGGTCTTGGACAATCAATGGAGAGAAATCCAAAATTAAGGATCTACGAACAATTATACAATGCTATTGAACATTTGAACCTCATGAGTTATCTTACTCAACTTGGTTGTTGCTTCACGGGGTTGATATTATCATTATGATCTTTCGAGCCTATAATCACCTATCGAAATTAGACCCACAACTACATCGTTGAGTGGGGAGGAGAGAAATAAACTAAATTCTTTAATATTTAATCCAATAAGTGAACCAATTAGGGAAAGTAGATATATTTATATCCTAATTGCAAATTATAACTTCATTTTGTAGAAGATTACAATCCTATTCTATTTACCCTACGTTCTATCCCCTTGTTCCTCTTTTCATGCTCACAAGATGACAATGGATGTATTGTAAGGGTTGATAATAATTAAAATAGTGATAAAAAGGATAACTAGATATCCACATATTATAAATAATAAAAAACAACTCAATTTATAACAAGAGTAGTCATCTTCTTGGCCTTAACCCCGGAAAAAGGTGTTTAGCCGCTCATGGACATAAATGTAATCAAAATGATAGAATACATGTTAGAATTCATAAAAAAACTAAATTAATTGAATAAAAACACTAATTGAAGTTTTATCCATCCTCCCTCAAAGTTTCAAGGTCGTTCAAAGTGTCTAACATAATGTTTAATGGTCCTATTTATAGGAGGACACAAGTTGTCATTTTGACATAGCAGCATGCCACCCCCATATCGCGGTGACTAGGGTCCATGGAAATAGATTATTGCAGTGATATACTTTAATTAATTTCATAGGATGACCCCAAGTCCGTGTCCTAGCCCTAAAATGGTGTCTAAGGTTGTGGCACGCCAATAACTCCAAAACATCCGATTTTGGTCAAAACTTGTTTCATGTGTTTGTCCTTCCTTTACAAGCCTTGTGGTGTTATTTACACTTGTTTTCAATCCTTTTTACTATCCATATGTTATCTTATCAACCAAACAGCATACTATAGCATCAAAATCCACGTATTACAGCTCAAAATGACATATAATTCAAGTTGATGAACTAAAATCTAAAGCTAAGAATACTAGTTTTGTCCTTTTGATCTTTGACTTATTGTTTTGTCTCTTATCCTATTTCAATTGAATATTAAACACTATAATCAAGTTATTACACTCATAATTACAAAATAATACCCTTAGGAACTCATTCACATACTATAATCCATCGAGATGAACTAGAACAACACATAACTCAAGCTTGTAACACTAGTTTTCTCGTCTAAACTCTAAGTGACTGAATTGATTCCAAACTTGTTTGAAACACACCTTAAACATTGTAATCAATTATTTTAACACTTATATGCTCAATAAATAAAATATATACTCATTAATAATAAGAATAGTTCCCCAAAATAGGTAAATAATCCCGGATAGCAACATTGAGGTGCATAAATCCACCTCAGATCATCACCCCACACTTAAAGCCTTGTTCATCCTCGAACAACTCTATATACCAGGAATCATAATCAGAAGAGACTCCATAATTATACAAGTAGGACACTCATGATAGTACTACAATGACTACACATAATGCATGTACATACACTGAGCATGTCATACACAATAGAAAGCTCAAAAACACGATTCTAAAATATCCTTGCCTCAAGAATGGAATCACCAAGTTGGCAAACTCTTACATATTGATCAATCATAGACATCATACAAATAACCCAACTATTATCAAACATGTGTCCTTACCACAAGAGAGTTAATCATGCACACTCATATGATGTTGTTTATCACACAATGGGCACAAGAATCAAATTACGCACGCTCTCATAAAAAATCACAAGTTACACAAGATAAACCATAGCCTTTCCCTTAGTGTAGTGCCCCGCTAATATCCAAATATTAAGGCTCAAGATCAAGTAGGTCTTTAAGGATTCTAGTGTAGGCTAAAGGATGGGTAGGAACTATTCTAACCAGTAATATTCACTATCTCCCTAAGAGCTTTAATACATCACATGAACATTAAGATCTATCTATTAACAACTAATTTCCACCACTTCTATCTACTCATGCCTTTAGTTTTGACCATCTAATTAAGCTAACTCATATACAATATGGTGGGATTGTTATTTATGCACACATTATTCAATTTTGAACAATCTTCATTCTTTTCATTGCATAACTCCCAACCCCAACAAATATCAATTTTCAAAATCAATAGCTATTTATTAGGGGGTTTCACTTTCACCTTTTCCCTACTTGAATTTTGAACTCCTTAACTAAATTTATTTTTAACTAAAGAGATAGGAGATTTAGATCAAATTGAGGTCAATTAAAGAATAGGATTATACTACATGTGAGGATACCAAAGAAAATAAGCTAAAGGCTCAATGGGGATCACTAGGATTTTCGTAAGGGTAGGTTACAAGAGGGTATGAAACATGTCTATCAAAGAAATGCCTATATCATCTCCTAAACCCATATTCTTTATTTTGCTTTGCACTCGTACCAGTTGAGTTCTAGATGTCAAATGCAACAAGGAATATACAACAAATTTACACCCACATGGCACATGCTCAACTCAAGTGGAATCATTATAGACTCTTAACCAAACAATTACATCAATTCCGAATTAAGCCAGCAAATATAAGAGTCATAAACTAAAGACTTGGAGTATCAAAAGTATTAATTCACACAACCCACATGCTTTTGACAAACAACGCCGCTTGCATCATGTAATCATCCATAGAACCAACAAGAACATCTCATTTTTCTTACATAAAAAATTTAAATTTAATCCTAAAAAGAAAAAGGATATTAGGTTCAAGGGGCGCCCCCATGGAAAAGAACCAAAATGAACAACCACGGGGGTGGGTCAAGTGTGCACCTACAATACTGACCCAAACAACTAAAAACAAAAAATATAAAATCTTTTGTATTTTTTTAAATTTAACCAAAAAATTAGAAAAACAACCAAGACTCAAGACCCTACACCATTACTTCACCAAAAACCATGGGAACTTCCCCTCTCCACGCTTAAAAAGCTAGTTTATCCCCAAAATATACTCAAAAGTAGAGGTAGAAATACTTCCTAAAGCCTCTAGGTCTAGCTAGTAGCATCTTTTATTAATAGTGAGGTTGGGTGGACCCCACACTCAGTCTTTTCCATGCTTTTTAGCTCAGGTTTTTGGTACTCAGACTTCCCTTCAACCCAAGACTCAATAAAAACAAAAACTATGTGAAGTAAAAACTAAAATGTTGAAAATAAAACCTACTTTAAATTGGGTTGCCTCCCAAGTAGAGCCTAATTTAGTGTCGCAGTACAACCCACATCAACTTTTTCCTCACCTTGTGGATACGAATTTCACTCCTAACCTCACAACTATATTTTTGCTTCACTCATTGGCTGGTGTACAAAGATAAAGCAAGCGAGTAATGGATGGTACATAATAAACCACTTAGCCTTGAAGTGAGGCATATTTTTGTGTTGTTTGTCTGGTGAAAATTTAAGAATATTGGATTCGTGTTCCTCATTTTCACACTCTTCCACCATTTTAGATGACTCTAAAGACATGTCATCATCTAAACATAGTGTAGAAAAGTTCTTTGAATGAGAACCAACCAATCTCACATCAAAATTTACACCATCCAAAACACACTCATTCTTATTCACCTTCTCAATGTCAATTTCAATTAAAAAAATGACAGTTGAATGGCTAAAATTCTTATGTCTGCTCCATAGATTGGCTAGTATCCACTCATCTAGTAAAGGTCCCAACCACTCTCTTCCTTGAAAATTTAGATAATAGCCCTCTCAGTAGGGTCCTCCACAAAATAACAAGAATTATCATCACTCACAAACCATCTATACTAGGCTGACATATCACGAACTATGACATAAAACTGAAATAAAATAAAAATAAAAAAATATTAAACTATGTACAACTCAATATAGCTAAACTAAAAATAAGATAGTTGCCTATTTATAAGTCCCTAGCAACGGCTCACAAAGCTTGTTACGCCAAGTTCACACATAAGTGTACGTGGTACCACAAAGTAGTAAAGTGGTGTTTTAAAAGCCAAGTATCAGTCCGACAGAGACTAGTGTTAATAATTATTCAATTAAAGTTTAACTATTGCAATTTTATTTGTACGAAGGTAACCAAGAGAGTTGAAAGTTGAGAATAAAGTAAACTTAACAATACAGTAAATTAAAGGTCTTGGACAATCAATCGGGAGAAATTAAGTGTTAAGGCTCTGCGAACCATCAAACTATGCTATTAAACTTCATTATTTATGTTAATTATCATGGTGTTCGATTCATGGAGTTGGTATTATGATTATGGTTTTTCGAGCCTCTAATCACCTATCTAACTTAGACCCACAACAACATCATTGAGCGGGGATATGAGACTAAGTTAAATGTATTCATATTTCATCCACCAAGTAAAAAAATATGGCACATAGGTATATTTCTATCCTAAATGCAAATTATAAATTCATTTCATAGATGATTACAATCTTATTCTATTTTCCCCACGTTCTATTATTTTTTTCCTTCTTTCAGGCTCACAAAATGACAATGGATGTATTTAAGGGTTGAGAATCCTTAAAATAGTTATAAAAGGATAAATAAATAACTAAATTTGATATGAAATCAAAACCAAGTCAATTCATAATAAGAGTAATCATGTTCTTGGCCTTAACCCCGAAAAAGAGTATTTAGCCGCTCAGGGACATAAACATAATTACAATGATAAAATACATGTTAAAATCCATAAGAAAATAAAATTAATGGAATTAAACCCTAATTGAAGTTTTCTATGGCCTCCATCAAAGTTTCAAGGTTTTCCAAGGTGTCTAACATAATGTTTAAGGGTCCTATTTATAAAAGGACACAAGTTGCCGATTTTGACATAGTGACAAGCCACGCCCATATCGCGGTGAATAAGGTATGTGGAATGACATTATAGTAGTTATATACTGTAATTTACTTTCTATTATTCCCCCAAGGCCGTTTTATGTTCCTAAAGTGGTGCCTAAGTTCCGTGGCATGCCAATGACTCCAAAACATCCATTTTTGGTCAAATCTTATTCCATGTGTTTTTCCATCCTTTCCAACCCTTGTGGTGTTGTTTTCACTTTATTTACAGCTTTTATATCATCCATATATTATCATTGTCAACTAACAAAGAATATTATAGCACAAAAATCATGTTTTTAGATCTTTAAATGACATAAAATTCAAGACTGTGAACTAGAATCTTAAGCTAAGAATACTAGTTTTGTCCTTTTGATCTTTAACTTATTGTTTTGTCTCTTGTCCTATTTAAATTGAACATAACAAACTATATTCATGTTATTAAATGCATAATTACACAATAATACCCTTATAAACTCATTACACACACTATAATCCATTGAGATGAACTAGAACAACATATAGCTTAAACTTGTAACACTAGTTTTCCTGTCTAAACTCTAAGTGACCAAATTGATTCCAAACTTGTTTCAAACACACCTTAAATATTTTGATAAAGTATTTTAATAGTTATATGTTCAATTATATAAATATTTAATCATTAATAACAAGATAAATCCTCAAAACAAGACTAACTAAGCCCGGATATCAACACTGAGGTGCATAAATCCACCTCACATTAGTTATGTGGTCAATAAAAGAATGAATTTATGTAGGTAGGGTTTACCAAAAATAATTATAACATCATCAAATATTTGAAAAAAAAGGAGGTGCACAAAAATTACAATTTTCCATAGCAGCTTTGAGGGGTATATACCTATGATAGTGTCAAGGCAACCAAGTGATCAGGGTGAGAACTAGAAAATTCTTTGATCATTACTATAAGATATATATTCTTGGCATAATTTAATAATATTTAATGCGTATATAATCTTAGTGGGGGAAAAGAAATGATGGCTCATTTTTGTGTAATGATGACTTCAATTTTTGGTTTTAAGAAAGGGAAAAAAAGTGAATGATGTGTAAAAAAATCAGAAAAATGTTAGTGAGATGAATGGCATGCATATATAGGCCATGCATGTATATTATTAGATTTGAGTGTGAAATTAAGGATTTAATTTCTTAGAATATAATTAACTTATTGATTATCTTACTATACAATAATGATGGAGTGGAGATTAATGACTAATGGTGTCAGCATAATTTTTGTAGAAGAAATACTAGTTCATGGGTTGCTTTAGAATCTAAGATTTTAAGTGATTTTCTTTTATCATTTTTTTACTATAATCTTCATATAACTTAGGTTTTAGGTCTAGGATCTTAAGAATCAAACTCTGCAGTATTGGTCGAGAGTACAAACTCTAGCTCATAAAGCACTCAGAAGATTATATGAGCTAAGATGTTCACCCTAACACCCTGAATCACCAAATTTGATAATGGATCCACACTCTTCTACAGTCACCCTATAGATTCAGCCTTTTTAGCTCCATCTAATATGCAACATAGAATTCATGTACCAAAGCTGCAGTGTACTGCCATGGTGTTCTAGTCATCCGCTCAAACTTGTATTGTTTGAACCAGGTGTCAAATGAAAACATTCTAGACATACCTATGGCAGTCAGCCTCCTCCCCAGGTAAATGCCCCACTTTGGTTTTCTAGTGGTAGGGTTGATGATGATATATTTGTCAAAGATGGCCTGCATTCCAATGTACCCCCATCATTCAATGATTGGCACTAGAGCAGCCTCAATGGAAAGTGGAGTGGGAGTTACTTATGGCAGTGGTATTTTCTTGACTAAACTGCCACTTTCCTTACTGGTATCTTCTCTAGATGCATACCCATCTTTATTATCATTCTCATTCTCATCGTCACCCCCATTTTTATCTTTTCCTTCCTTGGAGCTTGATTCTTTCTCACTAGCATCATCACCATTTTTTTCTCCATCATCATCATCATCATCCTCCTCATCAAAGGATATTGGTAAATGGGGTGGTAAGTTGCTACGATTCTTCATTCTTGGTGTAGACCTAGGGGATGTGTCCTCTACCACAGTTGCTTTTTCACCTCGGTGTCGTTTTTCCCATGGATCTACCTACAGCTTTATTGGATATTCCTCTATTGATATACTTGATGACTCAGTATCCTCATCTACGAGCTTACAATTGACTTTCGAAGCAGGCTTTTTTGGGGTATGTGTCTTTGATGGTTCGTTCTTTGATGAATCAAGTTTTGGATCCATTAGTACCTGTTGAGCAAGACTCATTAGTGATTACTAAGAAAAAAAAGAATAATAATAAAATTTGCTGTTAGTGAAGCAGGTACTGGACACCCTAAAACTCAATGTACGAGTCGTACCCACTAGTTACTAGTCGTAGTGAACCTCATAAGATGGAAGGATCCCTAATCAATATTAATTGGTCAGGCAATGAGTCCTCCTAACGAGTCGTAATGTTAGACTATGACTCATTACCAATAGTTATTAGTTGACCAGGAAAACATTTCTGATGCAATACCCTTTCCAGTTATTACAACTCATGACTACGAGTCTTATAGTGTGACTACGACTCAATAAGATGATACTAACGTTAATAGTACCTACACTCTTCCAATCAACTATATTACCAATGGTTACAAGTCACATAACGACTCATAAGCTGTGATTAAAAGTTGTTAAGAGTCCTGTAGCCACTGTATCATGCTTGATTAGGGCAGTTAGTTTCGATTTCAATCCCAACACAACAACACATATTTTATACAACATCAACTATGCCTTATACATCCCTACAAACAAATATTTTCCCACATTAGATGGTTTACTCCCCTTTTCTCTTTATTTTATAATTTTCTCCGGAATAGGGCTCATTTACTTATATGCACACATATATTGAACAAGAAATCCGAGAAAGTATTGCATATTGAATCATAACTTTAACATTTAAGATTATGACAATACAATACTTACTAGTTTCTTGACTTGGATTCTTGTTGAACTTTACTTTAGCTAATTTATAGCTCTAACTTAAGATTTTTTTATTAGGGGGCTTGGAGTAGTTGATGGGATGAATTTAGGGATTGGTTGAGTTGGGTCGCTTAAAGTAATAGAGGGAGTTTGAGAGTTTGAATGATTGGAATTCCAATCATTTGGTCTATTAGTTTATTTTATTTAATCACATGATTTTGATTAGGTCGACCTGCTAGGCCTGCGATATCGGGCATGGCTATGAGTTGTCTTAACGACTCATAAAAAGTGACTATGGGTCGTAGTAACTAACCACAACTCATTCTAAGAGTCATAATGACTCCAGAAACCAAATATCTGAGAATGGTCTGAGTTTCGTCACTCTACGACTCCTGACTACGAGCCATAAAGCTTTCTTATGACTTGTAAGGTGGGTCATATGGACTTTCACCAAAATTATTTTCTGGTTTATTCCTATAATCTCCAACCCTACAAACTGAGCACATTAGTTACCCTATAATTAAATAAGTACAAAACATGGGTTGTCTCCTATGTAGAGCTTGATTTAACATTGCGGAACGACGTGGCTAGGTTGGATACTCAAATTTCACCAACCATCCCCATGCGTTGCCTCCTATGCAGTGGCTAATTTAAAGTCGTGGCATGACAAAATTTCCTTGGTTACTTAGACTTCACCAAGGCTTAAATAATCAACCACCTTTACTTCCTCAGTGTTACCCATATAGTGTTTAACCCTTTGCCCATTCTCTTTGAAAGGGGCTTCACCATCACACTTCAATTCAATAGCATCATATGGGAATACCCTCACCACCGTAAATAATCCATACAACCTAGACTTTAATTTTCCTTAAAATAAGAAAAGTCTTGAATTATATAGCAACACCTAATCACTGATCTCAAATACTTTTTTCTCGATTTTTTGATCATGATGCAACTTCATCTTCTTCTTTTATAGTGTAGAACCTTCTTAATTCTAGAGTCAAAATTCATCCAATTCATTCACATTGTTAATCCTTATCTTTGCTATATTATACCATACAAAATTCAACTTCTTCAATGACCATAGTGCCTTGTTCTTCTCAAGTTCAACAAGCAAGTAGAATACCTTGCCAAACAAAAGGTGATATGGGGAGGCATTTTTTAAGCTGTCCAGTAGGACCATAACATATCATCTAATTTTCACTACCAATTATTCCTATTGGCATTCAAAATCTTCGCCAATATGAAATTAATCTCTCTATTGGAGACCTCAACTTGGCCACTTATCCAAGGGTGAAAAGATGTTTCCACATTATGATTTACTTCATATTTCTCAAGTATACTTTTGAATGGATGATTATAGAAATAAAACCCACCATCACTAATTATTGCACGTGGAGTGTTAGATCGAGAAAAGATATACTTTTTCAAGAATGTAGTGATACTTCTACCTTGATTGCTAGGGAGCACTACCTTTTCCATTCAATTGGACATATAGTCAACCGGAACCAAGATATACCTAATACCATAGAAGCTCACTAACGGCCCCATGAAGTCCATACCTAAAACATCAAATAGCTCCAGTTCTAAAATAGGGGTCATAGGGAGTTCGTAGTGCCTCAAAATATTACCTTAATGATGACATTAGTTACAGGTGAGTGCAAAGTCGTGAGCATACTTATAGATCATAGGCCAGTAATATCCATATTTAAGATTTTATGGGCTGTATGGGTTCTTCCATGGTGACCCCTAATAGGTAAAGCATAACATGCCTCAAGAATACTCATAATCTCCACCTCTGAGATGCATCTATGAATCATATCATCCGTACATATCCTAAATAAATAAGGCTCATCCCAAAATAACTTCCTTACCTCATGCATAAATCTTTTTCTCTATTGAAAGGACAAGTCTTCTCGGATAAGATTACTTACCAAGAAATAGGCAAAATCAACAAACCAGGGAATTAGATCTTGTGATGCTATCAAAATCTGCTCATCTAGAAAAGTATCATTGATTTCAAGTCCATCACCTACTTTCTTCATTTCTTCTTCCTCAAGTTTGGACAAGTAATATGCAACTTAATTTTCTGTGTCTTTTCGATCCTTCACCTCAAAATCAAACTCCTGTATTAGGAGAACCCAACAAATAAATCTTGACTTTGCATCTTTATTTGCTATTATGCATTTCACCACTACATGGTCTGTATGAATAATAACTTAGTCCTAATCAGGTATGACAAAAACTTTTCAAAGGCAAAAACCACTGCTAGTAACTCTTACTCGGTAACAATATAGTTCTTTTGAGTAGGGTTTCATGCCTTACTAACATATTACATAGGGTGAAGTAAATTTTCTCATATTTGGCCTAGAATAGTACTGTAAAACCCCACAAATTTCTCTCGTAGTCTGAGCCTTTGAATATGTCAATTAAAGCATAAATTCGGCCTTGAAAAATTAAGAAGTGTCTTCTTAAGTGAGAAGTATTTTGAACCATGTATAATTTCCCCAATATCAAATTTTTTTGATGTATAAAATTGAATAAGCTTTTCGTCGATATCAAATTTGCCTAAATCCGATACTCAGGCAAAACGTTAGAGCCATTTTTGTGAGATAGTGTGCCACCGAGCACTTTAGTGCGTCGTGGAGCCAGCTAAAATGGAAATGATCAAATTCCTATGAGCCTCCACGATTGTGAAGCATCACACCAAGGCTTAATTTTAGAATTGTCAATTTTTAGTGCACCAACGCGATTCCATCGCGTCGCTGTGCCTTTCCAGTTTGCAACTAAGGTAGCAACGCGATTTCCACTGCGTTGCGCCATCAAGCAGTTTCCTGATTGTCCAATTTCCAGTGAGCTAGTGCGATTATGGTACATTGTGCCAGGATGTAAAATTGGAATTCTTCAGTTTAATTCCAAGGTCAAAAAGGGTCTTTTCTAAACCCCTATATATACTTCTTAACATGAGATTTGGCCTCATTTCTCCCAAAATATCATTATTTTGTCTCAATTCTTTTCAAGAACAAGAGCTAGGATTTCTACAAAATCAAAACCCTTCCTTCTTGTTTAAGGGAAATCAAGAATCTCTCCAAGGGCCTTTAAGAAAGAGTTTCTCTAAGGTATGCAGATGTTGATTCTTGGGTCCTTTTCATCCAAGAAGCTCAATAACCCTTTTCTAAATTTCAAAGCTTTTATGTTTATGAGCTATCATGATTCATATGAGTTGAAATTGATTTTTATGCTATTATTGAGTTATGATTCATGTTTGTTTGCAAAGTTTTCAAGCTTTGACCCTAGTATGTGATATACATGTGATGTTCATGATAAACCCTCTTCAAGTTGCTTGTTAAGTGATGTGTTCATGTCAATTAGGTGTAGAAATTTTTAAATAAGCAAAGCATGCTCCCCATATGTTTGATAAAATGCTTATGTGAAGGAATTAGAGACATTCTAGTATGTTGATTAGAAATCCCCAATTATGTATAAGCCCATGTATGCCAAGTGTTTGTTGAAAAGACTTAGTGAATGAATTATGGAATGATAGCATGAAATTACCCAATTATATGCTCTTTGGTACATGTTAAGACTTTAATACATGCTAAGTGCTTGATGAATGAACTGTGGCATGACAACATGAAATTCCCCAATTATGTGCTCTTTGATACATGCTAAGACTTTAATATATACTAAGTGTTTGATGAATTAATTGTAACATGATAGCATGAAGTTCCCCAATTATGTGCTCTTCGGTACATGCCAAGACTTAAATATGTGTGAAGTGCTTGATGCAATGCCTTATTGAATGTAGTATGATCCAATAGCATATCCCCCTATATTATTACATATTTAGGATTCCTAAATGATTGAAGTGATACCTTAGTGATTATGATGGTGAATGATTGTCCATGGTATTGATTATTCAAGAATGGTTATGTTTTACTTTTATGTTATCGAGTCCTGATGGTATTTATATCCAAAAATTTAGTTATTGTCTAGAGCCCGTATCAATTTTCACGATAATTCTAGTCGAGCCATGATTCTCAGAACTCAGCGAGTTATAGAACTCTGTATTCTCAGACATATATAAAACTTAAGATATCTCAGTAATCTCTGTTAGCACAGTAATCTTAGTATCACTAGTAATCTAGCCTCAGTCCTGTACCCAGCTCAGATATAGTACTATTCAAGTGTTCAATTCTGACCTCTGTAGTAATCGAGTACACTATTCAAAGCTCAGTGTCGTTCAGTCAAATAATGAGATTCAGTAATATTCCATCAAATACTGAACCAAGTGAATTCAGCTTAACTCAGTCAGATCATTCAAGAAACATGGTCAGTATAAGATTTAGCTTAATTTGTGCTCTATTAAGAATCAGTTTAAAGTCTTTCAGTTGGGAGTAGGAGCTAGCACCGAGCGGGGGTAGGGATGGCGGCTCCCTGTCAGAGAGGAAAATTCATAAGGAGCAATCCATGAACTCTAGAACTGCATAGCCAGCGCAGGATGCAGGAGTCACACATCAGGAAAGGCTAGTCACATGTTAGATAGGCTTGACCAGAGAGGTCTTTACATGTGCCACGGTATTGACACCCTTCTAGCTGGGGTTACAGATTAGACCCCACTAGTTGAGATTTGAGGTATGTTGGTTAAGTGAGTGCTTCCCACAGTTACAGTTTTAGTATCAGTCTTCAGAAATCAGGACTGTTAGATACAGCCATCTATCTTAGTGAGGAACTCAGATAGTTTCATTGATTCATGGACCACCTGTAAGATAGGCTTGGTCCCATATAATGTTATTCATTATCAGATCCCAAGATCACCCGTCAGATAGGCTTGATCTCAGTCTCATATTCAGTTGAGTTATCTCATTATTAGATCTAGAGATCACCTGTCATATAGGCTTGATCGCAGTCTCATAATCAGTTGAGTAATCTCATTATCAAATCCCGAGATCACCCGTCATATAGGCTTGATCTCAGTCTCAGATTTAGTTCAGTATTCTTGTTATTAGATCTAGAGATAACCCATCAGATAGGCTTGACCTCAGTCTCAGATTTAGTTGAGTATTCTTGTTGTCAGATTCGGACATGATCTTTTCTTATCATGATAGTAGATTCTGGAATCATCTGTTAAGAGGTTTGATGAACAATTCAGTCAGTCGAGAGTATAAAGCTCAGAATTTAGTCATTGATGTGAGTAAATTTAGTTAATCAGTTTTAGTACTTCGAGTCGTGATGATTTCAGTTATGGTTCGTGCATTCATGCATGTGTTCTCATTCAGTACTCTCATGATTATTCAGTTAAGTAATTGTTCATGCATAAGCCCTTGCATTTAGTCTTACCTCATCTTCATACTCGGTGCATTCCCGTACTGATGCATTTATGCTATGGTGTTTTATTTGACACCATAGGTTCAGAGGCACGAGATCCTGAGTACCGTTAGCAATTCAGTCCCAGTTAACAGCGGTAGACGTAGCAGTGAGTCCTCTTCATTTGAGGATGATCATTTTTTCATTTTTGTATTAGATTTTTTTTTAGTAGACAAAATTAGTTGGGGACATGTCCTATCAAATCCATAGTTCAGACAGTTTAGAGGCTTTTCAAACAGATGTATCAGTATTCAGTTTTCAATTTTGAGTATTTTTAGATGTTTTGAACCTTATGGCTAGTTTTCACATTTATTATCTATATTATGCAGTTTTCAGGTACAGATATCAGTAGAGGGTTGGATTGTGGTCCTTCGAGATCAGGAGCACCATGTAACGACTAGGGGGTAGTCTCAGGTCGTTACAAGTACCTAAAGCAACACCGCTTACATCATACATGATCTCAAATACCAGGGATCAGTCAGGGGACACTATAATAGGAGTTGACACCAACCACTCCTTCAAGCACTCAAAATCCTTCAGACATGCCTAATCAAAATCAAAATTCACGTATTTCTCAAGAAGTTTGCATAGAGGGTTTGAAATCTTTGAGAAATTCTTGATAAAATGCTTGTAAAGCCCTGCATAGACCAAACATCTCTGAATACCGTTAACCGAGATTGGTGTTGAAATCCTCTCAATTACTTTGAGTTTATCCTTATCCACCTCTATTCCCCTTTTTGAGATCTTGTGCCTAAGCATAATTCCTTCTTTCGCCATGAAAGGGCACTTTTCCCAGTTTTGCACCAAATTGCATCCCTCATATCTACAAAAAGCATTGGTCAAATAGACCAAACATTCATCAAAAGTATCACCAACCACAAAAAAGTCATTCATAAATACCTCAATGGTGTCCTCAACCATATCAGAGAATATCGTTACCATGCATCTCTAGAAGGGGGTGGGAGCGTTGCACAGCCCAAATCACATTCTCTTGAATGAAAAAGTTCCATAAAGGTAGGTAATGATCATCTTAGATTAATCTTCAAGAGTAATAGTGATATAATTGTAGCCTATATAACCATCAAGAAAACAATACCAGACCCTTCCTGTAAGCCTATCCTACATTTGGTCCATAAAGGCCATTGGGAAGTGGTCCTTCTGTTCCCATGTGTTTAGCTTCCTGTAGTTCATGCACACTCTTTAACCTATGACTCGTCTCATTGGCAAAATATTATTCTTCTCATTCGGCATAATAATAATTTTGCATTTCTTTGGGACAGATTGAATAGGACTGACCCACTTGCTATCTACGATAAGGTAAAATAATCGAGCGTCCAACAAATTAATGATTTCATTCTTTACCACCTCCTACATAGGAGGATTTAGCTAGCACTGATGCTCAGTACTACGGATGTAGTTTGATTCCTGCTAGATCTTGTGAGCATAAATGTCGGGCAAAATACCCACAATATCTGCAATGGTCCACCCTATAGCTATTTTGAACCTCTACAACACTGATGACAATGAATCTACCATAGTCTCAATCATTTTAGATATAATAATTACTATTAAGGTATTATCAACCTCTAAAAATGCATAGTGCAAGTGTTAAGGGATCGATTCAACTCTAAAATTAGTCTCCTTAATAGATGGATGAGCAAGTGGAGTCTTTCTATATTTTAGATCGAGACCAAGATTTTTTAGAGCATAAGTGTAAGAACCTCTCCCATACAGACTGCCCACCATCTCATCATACCATCACTTTCAAAATTCATAATCACTTTAGCTAATGCGTCAATACCTAGCCTTTCCTCAATTAGAATAGTCACTGCATCAACCTCATCCTTAATGATGTCTATGACAGATACAACTCTCATATTATTCAATTGTCACACCAACTGACATATATTGAAGCTCAACTATTCAACATTAAGGCTAAACCTCATCTTTCCCAACTCCATATAAACTAATGCCCTACCCGTAGCTAAGAAGGGCCTGCCCAAAATGATGGGGGTCTAGAAGTCCACCTCACAATAAAGTATCATGATGTCAAATGGAAAGATAAAAGATGCTACCTTCACCAACACATCATAAAGTATGTCGACCTATTTTTTCATGATACGGTCTATTATCCACAACCTCATAAATATTGGTTTGGGTGCCACTAACCCTAACAGCTTAAACATAACCAGCAACGTAAGATTAATATTGGCTCCAAGATCACATAAAGCCCAAGAAAAGTTGAAGGACCCAATGGTACATAAAATTATGAAGGCCTCAGGGTCCTTCTTCTTCTCTACCAATGATCTAGAAACAACGACACTGCAGTGATGCATACTATTAGCGGGCTCATAGCTTACTATCCATTTCCTAGTACCATATCTTTCATGAATTTCGCATAACCAGGCATCCTCTCCATTGACTCTACAAGTGGAATATTGACAAAAATCTCCTTCAATATCGATAGGAACTTCTGGTATTTACCTTAATCCTGATTCATTTTTAGTCTCTGAGAGAAAAGAGGGAGAGGTATATAAATAGTCTTTAAAATAGGTTCATGAACCTTAACCTTACCTTTATCCATTGTAGCCCTACACTCTACACCTGATGATTTTCCCACTTCAACTTCAGTTGATTCCTCAATATCAACATTATCACCATCATTTTTTGACTCAACCGCAGTGGGTACATGGGGATCAATGGTAGTCTTTCCATATGAGTTGTAATGGCATGTCAATGAATATTATTTTTCAAAATTTTCACTATATTTTTGGGAAGAGTGTCAGGCTACCTCTGATTCAATATAGTCGACATTTGGCCAAACTGTTGGTCTAGTTGTTTTATCATGGTAGCATGCGAATTAACTTTCTAATTCAACTATGATATGTCTGTCCTAATCATTTTAAGGCAACCCTCTTGGCCTTTCACTAGTTTTGACAATATTTCTTCTATTCTTGACTCGATATCTTGGCTGCTCGATGGAAAATATATGTTACTCTTCTCTTTATAGTCATCTTTGCACCTACATCACCATTATGCCCCCTGTTTGTGTCTAGGTACTAGTTTCTATAGTAGTTCCAAACTTTGTTTTCTTTTACCTTTGCTTGGAAATGTGCCACTTCTTAATCAATATACTTAGCTTCGTTATCTACATCTGACTCATAAGCCCTAGAAGTAGATCCCTGTACCCCTACTATATTCATCTTTTCAGCATTTATTGATTCAAATTGTTTAGTAAATAGCCCAATATCCATTCTAAGTTATGCAATTTCTTGTACTACTGAATCATCACTAACTCTGTAGTCACTAGTAGCCCTAATAGCATACATACTAGTATCTCTATCTGCTTCCCGAGTGTACCATCCTCAATTAGTAATGGAGATGTCATCTCGAATTTCCTAAGCCATAATACAATGAAGATGCATATGTGTACCTCTATATAATATGTCAGTCATATACTTAGAACTTATATTTAGGGGTCTATGGAATATTGAGAAAATTATACCCTGGAATCCAATGATTAGGTACCATACTTAACTTTTTTTTGAACCAAAACCAAGCTTCATACACCCTTTAAATTTAGCAGCTGGATAATTGCACTAGTAATATCAAACATAATATATGAGGGTAAAGCAGGAGGAATAATGGCTCCTGTCTCAGCAGGCTCAACATATATCTTTATCTTTATTATATGGTGGTAGATACTAATAAGTTGGGATCACTTAAGCTCTATCACTACGTGCTCTATCCTGATACCATTGAGTGCTGCTCAATGATTAGCCACTGGTCTTGGCCTGGCTAGCTCTATCGGCTTAGCCAACCGAGCGTCCTTAGGCGCTCTTCTCTACTGTTCAGCTGCCTCTACAAAGATCAAGTCCGTCTGTCTATTAGCAATATTTTGTTGATTACCTGGAGAATAGGGTGGTACAACAAGAGGGTCATCTCGAACCTCTTCTAAATTATCTGCCTGTACATATTCAGTCATCGGATAATCAGACTGTAGTAGTCTTTTGTGTTAAATGGGAGAAAGGGATTTCTTCAAATCCTAGTTTTTGACATAGACCGGTGTATGAGCAACTATAAAAGAAAATAAAAATGCAAAACTTTAACAAATCCAATTAACAACTCAATACCGTATTCCACGGCAATGGCGCTAAATTTGATATCCCCCAAAACTAACATCCAAAGAAGTATGTTGTGAATGATGTCAAATATAGTAACAAAAACTACATTGGGGTCGAACCCATAGGGAATTCATGGAATTATATCAAACTTAATGTAATCACGGGCAGTCCAAAATAAGTAAATAGGGGGGTTTTGTTGTCAATAGTTACAAGTAACCAAGCTTGAATGTTTGAGATTGTAAGCAATATGAACAAACATTAGGACTATGTTCCCCCCAGTTTCTAATTCTATAAGATTCTCGTGTTCAAATCACCTATCACATTGCTCTGTATAAAAAGTCTGTTAAGTTATTTACTATCAATTGTCTTGTAAGTGCATTGATAAATCTCATCCTTCATCTTTTGAGTCTCAAGGTGCCGCCTTATTTTCTCTTATATTTGACCCTAGTACAACTATCACTTTTTGTTTATCAATTTTCTTAGATGAGGGTTGATAGCCTCGAATTACTATCGTAACCTCCTATTCCCAATATCTAACTCCCTTGTGAGTTGTTCTTGAATACAGGAGATTCCTATGCTTCTTTAGTAGCTTGGGGTAAAATTATTACGAAGAAGATTACAATATACGCAGCTACAACAAAATAAATGAATGTCCTACTTCCCCTACAATGTTAATCCACCTAGGGTTCCTACAACCTTAGTCAAGGAAATTAGCCGGTCATGTTTATGAAACAACCCGTGGAAATCAATGAAAAATACATGTAATTAATTGCACAAATATGAAAGAATGAAATCCAAAGTATCCAATTTAATATGAAATAAAAACCCAAAAGCAAAAATATCAAGTGCATCAATAAGTCAAAGTATGTGAAAAAGTATCAAAAGTGCGTAACATAATAAAGAACTCACCCTAGGGTATTTTTAGTATCTTAAAATATAAAGGGAAACCTAATTAAATCAAAATAGGAAAACATTGTCGGCCGTGGTTACGCCTCTAGTAAAGAGTTATTAGTCTAGTTATGACTTGTTACCTACTATCGTATCTTTTTTTAGGATTTAGTGGTTACTACTCATAGTGTCACCCTACGAGTCATATGTTTCTAATCATAGTCATTCGCGTAGCTTTTAATCTTTAGGTATCTTGAATTTTTTCTCCTTACGACTCATCGCCTTGAGTTATAGTCAGTCCTTATGACTCGTGGTCTTCATTTGTCACCACTAAAGCATCAATCCTCATTACTTGACACCTCTTAATATGACTTCACACTATGAGTTGTAGTCTGACCTTATGACTCGTAGTTTTCTCTTACTTAGCTCCTTTGCTCAATTCTATCCACTGGTGTCCTGACGAGTTTGTCTATGAGTTATAATATGACTTAATGACTTGTAACTATTTTAACCCTCTCATATTTTTAACTTTTCAAAGATTAACTATGAATAATGATTAGGTACAATAGTATGACTTTTTGACAGCATTACACTAGCAACGAACAACTAGGCATAGACATACACTACATGAACAGATAAGAAATCTATCAATGCAAACCCTATACCCTTACAGTCAAAGAAGTTTCTATCTCTTAATTTATTCATTCATATTAATATAGGGATGGTCAAAAGATTCTTGCACTCACAAAGAAGCTTCAATTAGTGTAAACAGAATGCAACAGGCTTTCTCATATGTTCTTTACCTGAGCTTTCATACAACATGGTTAGGATCATTATAACACTTATATTACGTTTGTAACATAGGATTGGGTTTGGGATGGTATATTTAAGGATTTTCTTAGTGATTTAGCCTTCTTTAATTCTCTCTTTTTACTCTTTTCCTGGTTATTCAGGCAGGGTCTGGTTTCTTTTATTCATTTCTTTTCTTATTTTGCACTTTTTATTTTTTGATTTCTTTTTATTTTTCTTTTCTTTTTTATTTTTTCTACCCCACCCCACCCTACTCATTTTTCTATTTACACTCTTTCTTCATACTCGCTTTGTACTATGCACCATTGTAATCGCCGCCCACAACTTAGGAGGTTTTTCTGGGTTATGGTGCATAGTGTCCAAGGAGGACCAGGGCCAAAATAGGTTCATTGTAGTTTTTCAAAAGGAGGTGACTTGGTGTACACAAAATATTAGTTCTATTAAGGTTCAACATCAAGATTAAGGGATTTTTATTTTATTTGGTTGAGCAATTGGACTTAAGTGGATTTCATCACAAAAATGTCCTATGATTATCTCCTAAAACACCATCCTACAACCTAAGTAAGAGAAATTAGGTAAGTTTTAGATTCCATACATATTAGGAACTAGGTAACACCTCATACTCACATCATACAGGGTCATATTAGTAGTTACTACCTATCCTGTCTATGCATTTGTTCACCATAGTTACTACATCCCTAATTCTAATGTCATTACTAGATTCATAGTAGTCACACACATACTAGATCACACAGTTATCACAATTTTATGAGGGGTATCATTTTTCTCAAGCATTTTTAGAAATTTCAGCACAATCATATTAAAAATGTTAACTACCTTAGATACAAAGTTTTCTCCCAATTAAACTTCACACAACATATCACAAAACCTAAAAATGCAACACAACATACTGGTTCCATATTTAAAAAATAACCAATAAAAAAAGCACGGCAACAGCAACCTATATGGGCTATGCAATACACCCCCACCCCTAACTAAATACATATACACTATCCTCAATGCATCGAGAAATATAGAACAAGGGGTGAATACATACCTAGGTGACATATCAAGTAAGATCAGAATGTGGGACCTCAGACTAGGACTCATTCTCAATATCTGTGGTCCCAACAACTATCGATAAACTATTAGTAATAGTGGCACAAGGTGGGGATGTACTACTACTCAACTCAGCAGCATCAGTGTATCTTGAACTATGATCCCCTATAACCATCTCTCAGACCACGGTCCAGTTCACTTTAAATACTGCCTACTTTTGTGGCTTTAATATTATTTTCCTCCATTCTTCTTCTCTTTCTTGTATTTACCTTCACACTAGATGTGGGGTTTGCATATTTAACACTCCAATTATTTTTAACTTCCACATCCTCGTGGATCTCTTTAATAATGGGTGTAGGCAAAACTGATCTCTTATGTTGGTTGTCAACAACCTTCTTATGCATAGCTAGCTTGGCCTACAGACCTACTAAGTCTAGGGACTAAATACCCTCAAGATGCCAACTAATACGCTGCTTAAACCCATAAAATTGTGTTTGTGGCGCTCTCATCTCATCTCGTATTCTTCTAATCATAGTCACTCCAATAGTTTTTCATCATTAGGTGTCTTGAATCTGTTCTCCTTATGAATCCTTATGACTCATGGTCTTCACTCATAACCACTGGAGCATTAATCCATATGACTTGACATAATGCACTTAATATCGCTTCAAATTTTAAGTCATATTCTGACCTTATGACTTATAGTCTTTTATTACTGAGCTCTTTTGCTGAACTCTAGCCACTGGAGTCTTGATGAGTCTAGCTATGAGTCATAATCTGACTTAACGACTCATAGCTTGACCAGTACTTTAGTTTTTCAAATATTTCTTTTCTCTATTCTAGTCCAACACCACTTTTGACCTAGTTTACCTACAAAATACATAAAATACACATTATATCAAAAAATGACCTTAGTCACTACATAATTTCACCATTTTAAACATTAAATATGTTATGTTTCCATGACACATCAGTTCCTTCAAGTTAGAATCCTTAACCCAAAAAAATGATAAAGACACCTCTTGAAAATCAACTTTTGGGATCTAAGATAAGAGATGAACCTCTCTTTGGGAACTAAGGAACTCCATTTCTACTCAATCACTAGTTCATTAGGGAATTAAAAACTCACCTTAGGAGTTTGACAATCTATAAATGCATAGTATAAATGGAGCCAATCCATCCCTAGGATCACATCAAAGTCTAACATATCCAATTCTACCAGATCTACCCATGTCTCCCTATGAATTATAGACCCCATAAAACCCCTATAAACCCTTCTAGCCATCATAAAATCACCCACCAGAGTAGACACAGAGAAGGTCTCAAAAATAATCTCGGGACCAAAACCAAATTGCACAACCATATAAGGGGTCACATAAAAAATGGTATAACCCGGATCAAGCAAAAAATACACATTCAAGAGAAATGTTGTAACAAACTAGTGACAATATTAGGAGAAGCCTTAGATTCCTGACAAGTTGCTAGACCATAGAGATGATTTCAACCAATGCAGAAACTAAATGTAGCGCCCTTTCTAACTAGAGCTAAAAGTGTAGAAATTGAGACCTTATTAGCTCTTATGGATACCGTGGTTAAAGGAAAGTCTCACCGTATATGACCAAGATGGCCATAATTAAAGCACTTATTTCTATCCTCATCACAAATTTGGTTTTGAACGATTGTATTCCTCAATCCACTTATGTAAATTGCTTTAAATTATAGAATTGTCAATTGGATTGACTTACACACTCATACTATTGCATTACATAAATGAATAAACAATGGACATTGGTTTTGAAGGCCTTGTTATCTATGTGTTTATTTGATAAACCAAAGAAGGTCGAGGCATTTCTCCAACTTGATTTAATAAACAAAAGGGGTTGAGGCATTCCCCCAAGTTAATGGAATTGTAATGGAATAATTATGATCTTGCAAGATAAATGGTATGAAGATCCTTGTTGTGTGCCTTAATGTATAATTCCTTGGTTAATGAATGAGTTATGTGAACCTTTTTAAATTTGTCTTAATGGGGGTTATGTATCTAAACCATGACAGTGAAGGTCTCGGATAACATATACTGGAAACACATGATTGCCGACATGAGGGTTGGTCTTGATTACTATGTGTATGGTTCACACTTTTTATATATTTTGTATCTAGGATTGATGTGGGGTTAGGGAATTCCCTAGTATTCTTTGATACCTCTAGTTAATGTGGCTAACATGCACTGGGCCCTTTTAGCAGGGGAGATGAACCCATATAGCCCGTGGGTTTCTTTTTATGATATTTAAGCCATATAGTCTAGGATAATGCCTTACTATCATCCTAAACCTTATTCCTTACCCTAGCATCTATTATATATATTTATACATAAGTGTGAACATATACAGTAAGTTTGGAATTAGACTTTTTACTAATATTATTTTACCCTGACCCTGAGTTACACATTAGTGCTCACCCCACAAACCATCTCCAAATAGTGTATCCCCACATGATGTAGGGTCCAAAGGCACTTTTATTTTTCTCGCACAGTGATAGGTGATCTCAGAGTCAGTCATAGAAATAAAGTGGTGAGTTTCTATTCTCTAAAAGAGTTATTCATTCCATCAATATTCCTTCCATAAATTAGAATTAAATATTTCACATTTAAATTATAATTGTCATTGTCAGGGTCAGGGGCATGTATCAACGTAGGTTATTTTATGGTATAGTGGATTTGTGTATATTTTTGTGGATTGGGCATTGTTGTTGGTACGCTTAGATGTCCTTGAACTTATTACTTTCTATCTTGTTATATTTTCAAAATTCATCCACTATTAGATGTGTTATATTCTATTTGTCTAGGAAAAATGGGTGGTCTCTGGTCCTTGATGGACATGAGATACTCGTCATGGCCAGGCCCTAGTTCAGGCTATGTTAAAGTTTGTATTAGATCTTAGGTTTGGTGTCATTGGGTGTCCATAAAGTTGTGTGAAATGGAGTCTCTTTTATGGGTGTGTAGCGCATTATATTTATGAGGGAGAATCTAAGAGACATTTAGGAATATTTTCCTTTCTTGTGTTCTACTTTCCGGCTATAGAGTTTATGGTCTTAAAAATCATCTAATCTATATTTGTTCACATTATAGATCATGCCTCCCTAAAGATTTGATGCTTTTGGAACTTGTTCTATCCCACTTGACGATAATATGGATGGAGCTAGTCCTATTTATGGAGTTCAAACCTGGTCTAATGCTCCAGCACCTGATTATACTACTCTAAGTGGAGTTTTATCGGTTCCTGCCTATCCTCCTTGAGTTCTTTGGGCTAATGATGATCATGCCCTACTACCCTAAAGAGACATTTCTAATGTTGAGTTTTATTGAATATTCATCTGTTGACCCAGTTAGTGACATCTTCTTCAAGTCAAGCGGGTCCTGCTGGTACTACTGTGATTTCTTCTGAGGTTACTCGAGTTAGGTAGTTTATGAGGCTTAATACTCCGACCTTCACTGGTTCTATGGTTGTGAAGGATCCTCAAGGATTCATAGATAATATGGAGAAGATTTTTTAAGTTAGAAATACTTCCAACTCTAAGGGTGTGGAATTTATCGTATATCAATTAAAAGAAATGACATATCAGTGGTATAAGGAGTTGGACCAGTCTAAGGGTGATAATGCAGAGTTGGAACTATGGTTTGAGTTTTTAGGTGTCTTATTAGACCGTTTATTTACTGTAAAGTTGAGGGAGGCCAAAGGTAAGGAGTTTATAAATCTAAAATAAGGTAGGATGACTTTGAAATAGTATGCCCTGAAATTTCATCAGTTTACCTGGTATGCTCATGAGTTGGTATCTGGCATGAGGGATAGGATGAGAAAATTTGATTTGGGTTTATCTCGGGACTTGGTGCTAGATTTCAAGGTCGCTTTGTTGAATAGTGATATGGATATCTCTAGCCTTGTAGTTTATATCTAGCAGGATGAAGATGAAAAGAAAATATAAGCCAAAATAGAGGAAACACAAAGCAAGAGGTCTAGGTATTTTGAGTAGGGATGACGCCAACAGAATAATAGTAGAGATGGAAGGCAATGGTCTAAGAAGAAGTAGAGAAATTCTGGATCATATTATACAACTAGTGCTTCATATCCTAAGTCATCCAATGATCGCCGCTTTCATAGCAACATTGGGTTTAAGGCATAAGATGCCTAATCTCGGGCCAGTGGGCCCCAGCTAGCTTCTTCATATCCTCCTTGTATATTTTGTGGTCATTTTCACCATAGTTATTATGATGAGAAGAGAAATAAGTATTTTAGATGTGGCTAGCCAGGCCATAGTTAGAGGAACTGTCCTCCAGCGATGTTGTTGCTGCGACAAATAAGGTCTCAGATATTGATTCTTCAACTCATGCACCTAAGGGTTCTACTTCGGGCTAAGGAATTGGTCAGAATAGTCTTTATTGTCTTGCCACTCATCAGGACTCTGAGGCATCTCCTGATGTTATTACTAGTATGCTAAAACTTTTCTCTCGGGATTTGTATTATCTGCTAGATCCCGGGTCTATCCTTTTTTATGTGACTATTCTTTTTGGTTTTGGTCCTGAATATATTCTTGGTCCTTTTTTATGTCTACCCCAATCGTTGACTCTATTATGGCTAAGAGAGTTTATAGGGGTTGCGTGGTAACTATCTTTGATAGGGAGACGCTAGTAAATTTGATAGAGCTGGAGATGTTAGATTTTGATACTCTCCTGGGGATGGATTAGCTCTATTTTTGCTATGAATCTCTTGATTTTAAGATTCGAAGGGTCAAATTCCAATTTCCCAATAGGTCGGTGATTGAGTGGGAAGGTAGTTCCCTAGTGCCTAAGGAAAGGTTTATTTCATATCTTAGAGACCAAAAACTGATTTCCAAGGGGAATCTGTGTCACCTGGCTTAGGTTAAAAATTCTAATTTTAAGGATCCCTCCTTGTCATCTGTCTCTGTAATTTGTGATTTCCCTGAAGTATTTTCTGTGAAGTCCCTTCTAATAGAAAAATTGATTTTGGGATTGATCTTCTATCGGACACTCATCCTATCTCTATTCCTTCCTATAATAAGTCCAACTAAGTTGAAAGAACTCAAGGAGCAGTTGAAATATCTTCTTGATAAGGGTTTATTTGCCTTATTATTTCCCCGTAGGGTGCTCTAGTACACTTTGAGCATAAGAAGGCCGGGTCCCTTATAATGTGTATAGATTACCGCTAGTTGAATAAGGTGATAGTGATGAATAACTATTCTCTTCCTAGGATTGGTGACCTGTTTGACCAACTGCAGGGTGAAAAGTACTTTTCTAAGATTAACCTTCTGTTGGGTTATCATTAGCTGCATATTAGGGAGGTACATTATCCCTAAGACTGCTTTTCAAACTCGATATGATCATTTTAAGTTTTTAGTGATGTTCTTTAGTTTGAATAATGCAATAGTGTCATTCATGGATTTTATTACTCGAGTTTTCTTTTAGTTTTTAGATTTATTTGTCATTGTGTTTATTGATGACATCTTAGTTTATTCTAAGAGTGATGAGGATCATGTCGATCACCTCCATATAGTATTTCAGACCATTAAAGTTTAGCTTTTCTATGCTAAGTTTTCAAAGTATGAGTTTTGGTTGAATGCTGTTACTTTTTGGGTAATGTTATTTCTAGAGGAAGGATCATTATAGATCTAGAAAAAGTTGTGGTGGTCAAGAAGTGGACTAAACTACGACTCTAACCAATATTCAGAGCTTCTTAGGATTGGCCGGTTATTATAAGAAATTTGTGCTGAGTTTTTTCTCTATTACTACCTTATTGACTAGGTTGACTCAGAAAAAGGTGAAGTTTTTATAGTCCGACACTTGCAAGGGTAGTTTTGAGAAATTGAAGGATAAATTACTTCTGCTCTGATTTTGACCCCACTCGAGGTTACTGATGGCTTTGTTGTTTGTTATGATACATCCCGTGTGGGACTAGGTTGTGTGTTGATTCAATGGGGCAAGATTACGTCATATGTTTCTAGGCAACTGAGGTGCATGAGAAAAAATATGTGACTCATGACTTAGAGTTATTGGCGGTAGTTATCGCTTTGAAGATATGATGCCATTACCTGTATGGGGTTCATGTTGACATCTTCTCAAACCATAAGAATTTGTAGTTTGTATTCACCTAGAAGGAGTTAAATCTTATGTAAAGGAGATGGCTTGAGTTGCTCAAGGACTATGATATGAGTCTTCATCATCATCCAGGTAAATTTTACGTGGTTTTTGATGCTCTTAGTAGGTTATCTATGGGAAGTTTGTCTCAAGTTTCTAAGGAGAAACAAGGATTGGTGAAGGATATTCACCATTTATAAAATCTTGTAGTTTGTATTTTGGAATCTAAGGATGGTATTGTGATTGTTTAAGAGGTGGTGAAGTCCTCTCTAGGTGTCGAGGTAAAGGAGAAGTAGGTTTTGGATCCTATTCTGATGAGGATCAAGGATAATATGGGTCACCAGAAGGTGATGACTTTAAATATTATTAGTGATGGTATCTTGAGGTACCAATATAGGTTGTGTGTTCCTAATATTGATGGGCTATGAGAGAGGATCTTGGCTGAGGCTTATGAGTGGAGGTACACTGATAATCCTAGATCGACGAAGATATACCATGATTTGAAAAAGATCTATTGGTAAACTAACATGAAGCGGGGTGTGGCAAATTTTATGGCCAAGTATATGGTGTATCAATAAGTGAAGGTTAAAAACTTAAGGCCTGGTGATTTTTCTCAAGAGATTGAGTTTCTTGTCAAAAAGTAGGAGGTGATTAATATGGATTCTATTACTAGTCTTATGCAATCTCAAAATCACTTTTGATTTGAATTTGGGTACTCATTGATAGGACGATTAAGTTCACTCACTTCTTGCCAGTGAAGACTACTTATTCGGTGGAGGATTATGCTAAGTTTCTTATTCATGAATTCGTCAAGTTGCATGGTGTGACTATCTCTATTATATCTGATTGTGGTACGAAGTTCTTGTCTTATTTTTGGCATTCTTTTTATAGGGGTTTGGGGAATAAGGTGAACTTAAGCACTGCTTTTCATCCTCAAATGGATTGTCAAGCGGAGAGAACAGTTTATACTTTAGAAGATATGCTAAGGTCTTGTGTGCTTAATTTTGGTGGTAGGTTGGTTGATCATTTTCCTCTCATAGAGTTTGCGTATAATGATAGTTTTTATTTTACTATTTGAATTGCTCCTTTTAA
The DNA here is from genome assembly GCF_002878395.1 of Capsicum annuum. Taxonomy (NCBI): domain Eukaryota; kingdom Viridiplantae; phylum Streptophyta; class Magnoliopsida; order Solanales; family Solanaceae; genus Capsicum; species Capsicum annuum. The sequence goes on along the minus strand of NC_061117.1, from coordinate 75,164,614 downwards.
GGTCCTTTATGGTAGGAGATGTAGGCCCCTTATTAAGTGGTTTAAGATTGGTGAGAATAGGTCATTTGGTCCTGACTTGGTTCACCAAGTCATGTAAAAGGTTAAGGTGATTTGGGATAGACTTTAGGCCTCCCAAATCGCCAAAAGTCCTATGAGGATGTGAGGTATAGGGAGTTGGGGTTTAATGTGGATTATTTCATGTTCTTTAAAGTATCTCCCATGAAGGGAGTGATATGGTTCGTAAAAAAAGAGAAGCTCAGTCCTTAATATGTTGGGCCTTTTCGTATTTTGAGGCAAGTATACCATGTGTCTAATGATTTAGAGTTTCAACTAAGTTGGGTTCTACTCATTCGGTCTTCCATGTTTCGATGTTGAGAAAGTATGTGGTTGATACTTCCTTTGTTGTTTCTTTGCAGAGTGTTGGTGTTTCGGATTTCTTATCTTATTAGGAAGTCTCAATTGAGATCTTAGATCGGTAAGTCCATCAGTTATTTACCAAGGATGTGGCGTCGGTGATGTTTCTGTGGAGGAATCATAAGGTTGAAGAAGCTACTTGGGAAGCCGAAGAGGGCATGAAGTCTAAATATTCATTCTTGTTTCCCACCTTGGATAATCATGCTCAAGGTATGGGTATTCCTTAATATCTTTGTTTTCTATCTTTGTTAAAGGTAAGTGTAGTTGTGTTCTGTGTTAAATCATGCTAATAGATGCCTTGTCTCATTATTCGTGGATGAATGATCCTGGAGTGAGAATATATCATCCCAAATTTTGGTCCCTAGAAAATTTTTGAGTTTAGAACACACTGCACAACTCATGTCTCTCCCTACGAGTCATAAGGTGTCTATATGGGTCATAGGACCCTAGTCGCAGGGTGACCAATTAAGATCCCCTTTGTTTCTGTCTTGGCTACGAGTGGTGCCTAACAAGTCGTATGGACTCTTTGCGAGTCTTAGTGTTCCTTTCATAACGAAACCAATGTGATGGCCTAAGTTTCTACATAGGGTATGATTAGATCTCTACGAGTCATATGGTCTGTTAAGGAGTCGCAGGGTATGACTTATAAGGTAACCATTGAAGGGTCCCTGAGCTACTGCCTTGATTATCACTCGTGGTGATGATTCATAGTGAGTCCCTATGAGTTGTATAGTGAACCGTAGTCACTGGCGATAAATTTTTAGCTTTTTAATTAAGGGCACTTTGGATATTTTCCCTATTCCCCAATTGGGACCCATGACTTAAAACCCCTTTAGGGTCTCATTATCACACTAAAATAAATAAAAAATAACTTTTTTTCTCTCTCAAATCTCCAAGGTCAAAAACACTCAGGGTTTCCAAGAAGTTGGTCAATTAGGGCTCAAAAAGGTGATTTCTCTCCATAGTTGTGATACTTTCAGGTATGTTACTCTTTCAAGAATCTTATTTTACAAAAGGCATTTGTTTTAAATGATTTAGTTTTATAGATTTGAGTGGGTTTTGACATAGGTTGAGGGTTTTGGAATGGATGATTCTTGAATCATTTTCCCAGTGTTTTTATGAGTTGTTCATGCCTTGAATTGATTGTTTTTTAACTATAGGGGTGCATGGGTGTGGTAATTGGAATGAGAGTTGAGGTAATCCCCCAATTTGATGTTTCGAACTTAGAATTTGGTTTTGAATAATTTTATTCCTCATCCCCTTGTGTAAATGGCTTTGAATTATGGAATTGTCACTTAGTTTGACTTACACACCTATACTATTGCATTGCATAAATGATTAAACAATGGACATTTGGTTTTGAAGGCCTTTTGGTCTATGTGTTTATTTGATAAACTAAAGGTGGTCAAGGCATTCCTCCAACTTGATTTAATAAACATCGCGGGTCGAGGTATTCCCCCAAGTTAATAGAACTGTAATGACATAATTATGAGTTTCCGATATAAATTGTACGATAATACTTGTGTTGTGCCTTAATGTATAATTCCTTGATTAATGAATGAGTTATGTGAAACTTATTTTAATTTGGCTTAATTAGGGTTATCTAGCTAAGCCGTGAATGTATGAGTCTCAGATGACTTATACTGGAAACTCACGTTAGCCGATGTGATGTTTGGTCTTGATGATCGCTTGTATGTTTCACACTATTGATATATTTGTATCTAGGATTAAAGTGGGGTCAGGTATTCTCTGGTCTTTATTAATACCTCCAATTCGTGCAGCTAACACATATTGGGCCTTTTTTGTAGAGGGAGCTGAACCTGTATAGCCTATAGTGCCAGTTTATGATGGTTGAGCTACATAGTCAAGGATAATGTTTTTCTATCATGTTAAACCTTGTTCCCTACCCTAACATCTACTATATACATGTATGCATTTATGTGAACATGAATAGTAACTTTGGAATTAAACTTTTGACTAACATTATTGTACCCTTACCCTGAGTTATATGCTAATACTCACCCCACTAACCAACTTCGGACATTGTATCCCCATGCGATTCAGGGTTCAAAGGAACTTTTACTTTTCCTACGCAATGATAGGTAATCTCAGAGTAAAGTGGTAAGCTTCTATTCTCTAAAAGACTTAATCATTCCATCAGTTTTCTTTCTATAAATTAGAATTGAAGACTTCACCTTTACATTGTCAATTTCATTATCATTGTCATTATCATTTTCAGGGTCAGGGACATATCTCAATGTAGGTTTTTTTCCAGTATAGAGCCTTTGTGGATATTTCTATAGATTGGGTATTGGTGTTGACACTCTAAGATGTCTTTGAACTTATTACTTTCTATCTAGTTTATGTTAAAAATTCAGCCATTGTTGGATGTGTTATGTTATGTTTATCTAGGCAAACGGGGTGGTCTCCGATCCTCCGAATACTTGAGATACTCGTCACGGCCAGGCCTGATGAGTGGTAAATTTACCACTCATTGATGGCCAAATTCATGCACACTACTATGATTTAAATGTGTTAATGAGACAAATTTGTTATTGAATGCACTAAATCCCATGTTTTGCAGGCATACAGGTGATGGGAATAAAAGAAGTGAAATGAGATAAAAAGAGATCATAAAGGGAAGATTTAGTACAAAAGATGGAAAAACAGGAGCATGAACTGACCCTCAGTTACCGCGATCGTGGTCTGAGGGTCGCGATAGCAACAAGTCAGAAATAGTCAAAGTGGCAATCTCAATGGGATCATCATGATCGCGATCAAACGTTATCAATTGTGATGGCGCAGAGAATAGCCCAGGGGAAGAAATGTAATTTTTTACAACTGGTTCCAATTCTCTATTGGACAAAAATCTTTTCATTTTCTAGATATCACCAACTAGATTTTGATGTTTTTTCTTTGTAAAACCCTACTAAATTTGGAAAGAATTTTGTGGTTAATTTTTCAAGTGAGTTTAGTTATAATTGAAGTTAAATTGGAGAATAATCTTGCTTGCATCTTCAATGGAAGAATTGAATGATTACTTTCATATATTTATTTTCTCTAAATCCAAGAGTAGCTAAACATCTATCTTGGGGTTATATTGGAATAGGATGCAAATAAGTGTCGAATTTGATTATTAGTGTATATTCTTGGTTAATGATGTTGGGTTTCACTAATGCTTTCTTGTTGAATGGGAATTTATGGGTGAAAACCTCAAATTCCCAAAATCTCACATCATCCTTGAACGAGGGAAGTAGATGTGCTTTTGGATCCTATGTCATCCTTGAAAGAGGGATATGGGTGACAAGGTATTAGTGAACAATACATAGATGTTAGCATATTCCTTTACATTGTCTTAGAAATAAGGATAGGTTGTGAATTTTCTATATCTTGGGCATTTTCCTAGAAATAGGGATGCCTAATTGAGGCTTTGGGTGCATTTGTTTGCCATACCCATGAGGTATCTGAAAGGGTCCATGTTGTGATATGTTTAGTGCTTAGTTGAAAAACTAGCATCAAAACTTCTAACCTAGCCTACTCATATAGTCATTAAACTAGAGTTTACGTTTGATTATCATGAACTGATGCACTATTTGACCCTAGGAAAACATAATCCTAAGACTATTCTCCTATATGAATCTTTTCTATACTTGGTGCTCTTAATTGGTATTTCGAGTAGATTTTATTGGAACAACCCTTCAAAACTATGACTCTCCCCCCCCCCACCCCAAATTTTAAATTCATGCTTTACTTTATGTCTACATTGCGGGTAATCACTTAGTAGCCTTCAACATCCATAGGATTTGAATACTAATTTCACTCCTTGAGGATTCAAACGCAACTCAAGTTGGATTATTATATTTTACAACGATCGCCTTGCCCATAAATCATGGAGTAAATTGAGTGTATCAAAATGGCAGTGTTGTCGGGGTGTGAAACTCAGTTTTCGCTTGTACGGTGTTGATAGTAGCTTTGGGTTTACCCGTAATAGTTGTAATTTATTTTGGTTGTTATTTTTTATTTCTTTTTAGGTGCTTTCAATAGTCTCCACGACACAATGAGTGATCATACAAGTAATGTCGGGATCTTTGATAGGCTCCTTAATGATAAAGAGCAACTCCATGATGTTGGACGTCCGAGTGCTATATGTATCCCACCTAATAAAGAGAACGGGGTATTCCACATCACGAGTGTTATGTTGCACATGCTTTAGATGAAATTTCTCTTTGGGGTTAAAGCTCATGAAGACCCAAACTTGCACTTGAAAAATTTTATGGAAGTGTGTGCCCTTTTCAACATTTCTCATATCTACCAATAATCTATACGGTTGCGCCTCTTTTTGTTTTCTCTAATGGGTGAGGTGGTGTTGTGGCTATGATCTCTTTCCGCTGGGTCCATCACATCGTGGGATGAAATTACCAATGAATTCATAGATTGATACTTCCAACCATCAAAGATGTTTCAATTACGTGATGAAATCACAAACTTTCGTCAATTGAATGGAGAGCCTCTATATGAGCTGTGGGAGAGATTTAATGGAAATCTTGTGAAATGCCCCAACCATGAGGTGCCGTAGAAGGTGCTTCTCCAAATATTCTATTGGGCTTAGAATCAAGTAAATAAAACTGTGGTGGATAATGCGGCTGGTGGGTCACTTGTGAAGTTGTCTTATAACGTGGCTTCAAACTTGCATGAGGAAGTCACAAAGCAAAATAGGGGTGCACCCGAGACATCAAGTTAGCTAAAGGGTCCCCTACCACCTCCTATGTTGATAAAGAGAAATGGAAGAAAAATTAAGAGAGGGAGTAAAACATGGTATAAATAACAACACAATTAGAACTACTTACAAAGCATGTGATGGGTGCACCCATAAAAACGGTAAATGCCATGGCATCCAAGAGATATGATGAAGAGGAATCTAAAGAATTTTATTTTATTTCATACATCTTATAAATTGATATATGATTTTCATATTGAATACTAATTCTAAGAAAAAAATTATATATTATAAAGCAGAGGACGAAGCACTAGAAGAAGCCAAGTGATAGCATAAGAGTAAGCCACTTGGCAATTTTAAGACAAGGTTAACAGAGTATCGTAATAAATTTTTTAAATTAAAAGATAGGGATATTTGAATTTTAAAATATTAGATTTCTTCTTAAAAAAGATTATCATTAGCTTGAAACTAGGAACTTAACTTTGTAGAATTCAAAATAAACACTTACTATTTAGAAATTAATTATTTTCAATGTTAAAAACTATATTTAAATATTATATAAAATATAATATTATGAAAATAAATAATAATAGTAATAATAATAAAATAACAACAACAACAACAACAATAATAATACTAGAATTAATAGTAACACACACGTAGTGGTAGCAATCTTAATTTTTTTAGAAAAACTTAGTTGATATAGTAATAGAATAGTAGTAGTAGTAGTAAAACAAGGTTAATAATATTGTAAAAAATTTTTTGAAAGAAAAGATAAGAATTATTTGAATTTGAACATATACTATTCATTATTTACAAAGATTATTAGCTTAAACATAGAAGCTAGGGGTGACAAACGAGTGAGTCGAGTCGGATATGAGCTAGTCAAAAATGAATCATGTGAAAATGGATGAAGTATCCGATCCAACCCATATTTTATATGGATAAAATGGGTAAACCCAATGGATAATATGGATATCCATATTATCCAGTACTTCTTATTATGTAAGTACAAAAGTATTCTTATATTACAAGAAAAACTACATGGCTTAGCAAAGATATGATTCTAATTATTTAATTTAGCCTAAGTTTTGATTAATTACAATCAATAGCCTCTCTTGCTAATTAAATACAATTCATAATCTCTCTCCTTTATTTCAGCTTTGATTTTCTCTTTTTCTCTTTCATTTTTTCCTTTTCCAGCTTTTTTCTTCTCTTTTTTTTCTTTTTCATTTATTCTTTTTTTCCTTTTTCTTTTCACCGTTCCTCATTTTTTATTTTCTATTTTTTCATCTACTTTTAATTTATTTTTTATTTTGTTTTATTATTTATTTTTTTCATCTTTTTTTTTGTATTTTCTTTTTCTTTTTTTTTTTGTTTTGTTTATTATTTTTTTCATTTTATTTATTTTTTTGGCATTTTTTCCTCTCATTTGTGGTTGTTGTTGTTGTGTTTTATATTTATTTATATCATACTATATACTTCAAATAAATTTATTATTTGTATTTGAATAGTTTAAACGTAAATATATATATTTTATCATTTGTATCTATACACAAATAAGAATATGAATTAATTATATTTTCTTGAGTCTAAAATATACAAATATGCATGTATCATTTACTACAAATGTATAGTTAGTATTTGAAAGTAAATTTTATCATTTGTATTTGTATAGAAAAAAAAATCAAACTACAAGGGGGGGGGGGGGGAGGGGAGAGGGGACAAGAAAAATTAAAAATACAAAAAGAAAAAAAGAAGAAGAAGAAAGAGAAATAAACGTTAGAAATAGAAGAGAGAGAGAAAACAATAAAGAAAAAAAGAAAATGAAAATATAAAAAAATAAAAAATAAAATAAAAAGAAGAAAAGGTTGATTCAAATAATTTAAATGAAAAAGGTCATTTAAAAAAAGTTAAAAAAATTAAGAAAATAAAAATTAAAAAGATGAAAAATATTTTCTATTTTAAAAGATAAAATAAAAATATCTTTCTTCATTCCAAACACACCTTTAATAAATATACTTTAGAGGTTGCTACATCTTCACATATGTCATACTTTAAGGAGAGTGTAACTGGTGGATACCCATGGATTATCCATTTTTTAGAATGGATAATATGGGTTGATCCATATTTGATCCATTATTAAATGGGTTGGAAAATCAACTCATTTAACATGGATAAAACAGGTGGATAGCCATATAATTTATCTACTTTGACACCCCTAATAGAAGCACACTACCGCTGACAACGGACCAAAACCAACACCATCGAAATGTTGTAATCGAAACCGACAATGCTAATATTTCCAATTTACCGGTGTGATATACCGCAACCGGTACTACCAGAACGAGTCTACCAGAAATTCTCATTATTCCGACCTGGCCCGTTAGTTACCTATAAGGACCCGGGTTAGATTGGACCATTTACTTGTCCTAATGGTTTTTTTCATAAAATTTATTATATTTAAATTATAAGTTTATAATGACAGTTAACGGTTGTGTTTTAAAACTTTAAAAATATATATAAAAACATTTTTTTGAATTAAATTTATAAATTTTTCACTGATAAATTTAATTTTCAAAAACTTGTAGAAGAAGTATTAAATTTGACTTGTAGAAATTTTATAACATTTAACTTATAAAGTTTATAATACTTTTCCTAACTTATAGAATTTATAAGTTATAATTTTATTTTACAAAAATTGTTAAAACATTAACGTTAACTTTTTATAAGATTAACTTATAAAGTTTTCCTAACATTATGAAGTTAAACTATTAAAGTTTATTTTTTTCATAACTTTAAAGTTAAAAATATAAACTTTATAATTTTAACTAAGATATTTAGAACATTAATTGCATCAAATAAAGGATAAATAGCCTTTATATGTATTTAAATTCCGTATGTTGTACATTTATTACAAATATTAAAAGAGAATCTAATCTGCGCAGTCACCTTCTAGGAATGATTCTGTTTGAATTATTCTTCTATTCTAGAATCTTAAATATCTATAATGTCCAAATTATTCTGATTGTAACTTAGCTATTTCTTCAATGGATATATCTTTCGTAATTGTTCTTTTTTCTTGTTCCTCTATTGCTTCCATTCCATCATCATTGTTTTCCTTAAATATTTCATCTTTCGTCTTTAATTTGAGGTGGTAATCTTAGGAGCCCAAAATTTCTTTGTTCGGCATTGATCCAATCTCTAATTAATATAAACATCTCCAAACTATCCTTTGTTAATGAATATTAATGATCTCCAATTATAAATCTTTTCGTGCTAAAAGCTTGCTCCAAAGCAACTGAAGATTCTTGACTTGCTCGCACATCTTGAACCACCCTTGAAGCTTTGAAAATATTTTTATATGGGTTTTCCACCATTCTAAAAGTTGAAGTATCTCATTTTCATCTCTAATACTTTTTCGATCCTGAGAAAGATATGAATCAAAACCATTACTACTAGAGTATTGAAGGCCAAGTTCTTCACCCTTTTCCTCCTCAAAATCATCATATCTATGCCTAAAAGTAGGAGGTTCGGCCAGTGAAACATTTTGTTCCTTTACTTCATTCAAGTTATATAAACTCCTAGCTTTAGATACTATGTTAGCACAACAATTTCAACTAATGGCTTTTCATGAGGTCCAATTTATAAAGTTTTGTAAATCTTTTGAACCATTATCATTACACCAATTTCTTTGAAAAATGGGTCAAATAAAATAGTTGTCAAATAAATTTGTGAGATAGGAAAAAATATTTTTAAAATTTATCAATCATAGCTTCAATTGTCTCTTTGAAAGGGAAATTTTTTTATATTCAGTAAGTTCATTAAAAATAACAATAATATTTACTAAAATAGAAGAAATAGTTGGACTATATTGAGCAGATACTATGTTCGTAGCTTGATAAAAGGTTTTCAAAATTTTATGAAGTTCTTCTACTTCAATTCAATCATCATCTCCTAGTCTTAAATAAAGATTCAACTAATGAGCATTATAAACTAATTGTATTGGTTCACAATATGAATAAGCAACTTCAACAATTTGATATAAAGAATTCCATCTAGTTGGAATTTCTCTTGAAACTTTTCTATATAGAATATCACATTCTCTACATTGATGTTTAAAATCATCAATTATTGGCTTCTTTTTTATTTTTAAAAATAAAACTACAAGCAACTCAAACTTTAAAACAACTATTTTGAAAGAACTCAATACTGTCTTTTACAGTTTAAATTTAAAATATGTGCAGTATATTTCACACGAAAAAAATATCGTTTGTAGGACATAGTCTTGGTTTTAAAATCAATATTTTTCAAATTATTAGAAGCATTATCTAATGTGCATGCCATAATTTAATCAATTAGTCTAAAATATTTCAAATCATTCCCTATTGTACTAGTTAAATAGCTACCAATTTTAGTCTCGTCAACATATTTATAATAAATAATTCTTGTTTACATGATCCAAAGGTGATCAATCCAATGAGCAGTGAGAGTAAAATAATCATTGTCGTGAACACTACGACCCTGTAAGATCTCGCAAAATCCTAGCTCAATTCATCTTACCATAGTATATTAAAGGGGTCAAAGAGTTAGAAAATTTCACTAAGTGTTAGGACTTAGTTATTTCTAAAGCCCCTAAACTTTGATGATTTTATTTTCGACCTTCCCAACCTTAGAATGTTGATTTTTAAATTGATTCATTATCAGGGGTTGTCAAAGGTGCATCTTGGGTGAGTTTTAAAATTTTGAAACGAGCGTAAGGGCATGTTTAGATTTCCAAAGTAGTAGCAGCACCGAGATAAGCCTGCGGCGTGCCCTCCAGTACATTGCTAGGGGTGCCCACAGCAGATCCCGTAGTGTAGGGCTTAGACCACCGGTCCAGAGCCTGTGGTTCCTGGCTCATCGTCCGCCCCTATTTTTCCAATTTTTGATTCTGTTTTTTCAAGGTCAATTGGGTCTTTTCCCTTCACCTAATTGATCCATACACATAATTAAGGGTCCCAAAAGCATTATTTGTCATCTTTTACTCAAAATTCTCTTAAAAAAAAGCAATTCTCTCTCAAGAATAAACCCTAGCCTTTTCAAAAATTCAAGCTCAAGCTTCAAGAAACCACCAAGAGCTTTCACTAATTCATCAATTAAGGTATGTGTGATGTTCATTCATAGGTCCTTTTCTCCCATAGAGTCCAAGAATCCTCTACAAGTTTAAATTCATGATTTTTACATGTTATTATGAGTTATCTTCATGAAGTTATTATGAATCTTGATTATCAATCATATTTACTATGTGTTTTCATTGGAAATTGTCCTTGACACATTTGTATAATATGTTCACATGTTAAATCCTAAATCCATGATTTTACTATTTCAATTATGTTAGAATCACATCTTTTAACTATTCTCAGGCTTAAGCCTATGAATTTCAAGTGTTTGAAGAAATTCCTAGGTGATTGAGTTTTGAAAAATGACCACCTATTATATTTTTTAAGCTTCAGTATGTTCCTATTGCTATTATTATTAAGTCATGGGGGTTATGAATAACCAAAATTCAGCTGTTTACCTAGTTTTTAGTATCTACAGAATTATTTAAGTCATATCATGAGCGATATTATTCAGTCAGTAAGATTGTTAGTTGTGAGTCCAATTAAGCTCAGTTCAGTCTAGTAATTAGTAGTCTTTAGTTTGGAGTAAAACTTTGCACCGAGTAAACATAGGGATGGAATCTCCCCCATCAGTAGTCATAAGCTCATGTCTCCACTGTCAGTAGGCATGAGACTTTATTAGCGGTCCTTAGGTTCCAGACCTACAACACCACCGTAGACTTTGAGGGGTCCCCAGTTAGTTAGGAATGATACCCTTGTCCTTTGGGATATTAGATTAGTGGATTCATACAACCAATATTAGTACCTGTGGTATGGTATTGACACTCTTCCAACTAGGGTTGCAGGTTAGACCTTAATAGCACATTGGGGTATGTCTGTTCTAGCTAGCTCCTACAGTCCCAATTCATTATTTAGTACAGAGATCAATTTTAGGTTTGCTTGACCATAGCATAAAACTGTTAGTTATTTAGTATCATTATTTCAGTATTTTAGTTTAAAGACTATATCAGAATCATGTGTTATGCTTGGTCATGCATTCTCAGGTTTTTACAGTATTTATGCATTCATACTTAGTTGTCTCATGCTATTTAGTCAGTTATTATCTCATGTATATAACCTATACATTTCAGCCTAACCTTATCTCATATACCAGTAAATTCAAAGTACTGACCGCATACTCATTTTTTGCGCTATGATGTCTTATATCGTAGGTTCGAATACTTAGGATCCCGATCAAACTTAGACATTCCAGCATATCAGTAGCAGTAGTAGTGGTGAGTCCTCATATATCGAGGACCGTTTATGTTATTTCAGTCTTTCAACTCAGTAGTCAATCGGAGTTAGTTGGGGGCTTTACCCATCAACTCCTCAGTCAATTAGAGGCTTTTCAAACTATTTTAAATAGTTAGTTAGTTTATCTGTTGTTATTATCAGCATTCTCAATATTATGTTTTGGCGCTTTTAGAACTATGATTTTTAATTACATGTTTCAGTTTTTAAAACCTTATGGCATTTTTAGTTAAATTCTATACATGTTATATTTTATCTATTTTTGTTCAGTGCTCACGACAGGTAACAAATCATGGGTTAGTTTATGGTCTCTCAGGACCGTAAGCACTGTGTGGAGTCCAGGTTTTATTTTTGGGGCATCACAAACTTTGTATTAGAGTCTATGGTTTTAAAGTGTTATATGGAGACTGAAATCCACGTTGAGTAAAGTCTTGTGTATGGGTGTGAAGCGCGCCACACTTATGGATAAGAGGCTACAAGATATTTTAGGAGAAGTTTCCCTTCTTTTAGTATTCATGTCATGCGAATGAGAATGAGCTCTATCCAAACTCTCTTCTTAATTTGATTTTTCTTTAATTTATAGAACATGTCTCCCAGAAAGACTAGTGAAAGAAGAAATGAAAATCAGCCCCTTTATATGCCCATTCAAGAAGATCCTCTGAATGAGCATGTCTCTTATGCCAAGTTTAGAGATACGTTCACTACTTTAGCCCATTCAGTAGCAATTCAAAACAATCATCCAACTACTATTCTAGCCAACCCAGTGGCTAATACTGTTGCTGCTAGGATTTAGGATTTTACCCAAATGAATCCTCTTTTGTTTTTGGGATCCAAGTCTGATGAGGATTCGTAGGATTTCCTTGACATGGTTCAAAAAGTAACAGATAGGTGTTACTTTTAGTGAGAGTGCAGAGTTGGCTTCTGACCAAGTGTAGGATATAGCTCATACATGGTTTAAGTAGTAGAAGGGAGATAGAGGCACAGATGAAGGGCTAGTAGAATGGGCGGAGTTTACTACAACCTTTATAGACATATTCTTCCCTTTGGAGATGAGGAAAGCTAAGGTGTTGGAGTTTATTAATTTAAAGAAGGGGAGTATAAGTGTAAAGGAGTATTCCCTTTAGATTTGTCTAGGCTTATTGTCCATACTCAGCAGATTGAGAAGGAGAAGGTTAAGGAGAAAGAAAGAGAGAATAAGAGGGCTAGGACAGGTAGTTTCAACTTTTCTCAGCCAAGATCAGAGGGTGGTAACTATTCTCAATTCCATTAGAAATATTTTACCCCAGTTTCATCCTCAGCTAGTTCACAGTGCCAAAGTTTAGAAATGGTAACCAGGATAGGGCACCACGCTCTAAGACTCATGGTAGTGTGAACAGTAGTCAGACTAATCTACTTTGCTAGAAGTATGGTAGAAATCATCAAGGTGCATGTAGGGCTGGCAGTAATGTGTGTTTTAGATATGGCAAGCCAGACCACAGGATGAGAGAGTGTCGAATAGGGTTGTGGAAAGGTAGAATGATCGCCAACATATCAGGCTAACTCATCAGCAGCACCAGCAGGTCGCCCAACTCAGTAGGGCGCCATTTCCAGTGCCACCAGCGGTCAACACCAGAACAGATTATATGCTCTTCAGTCCCATCATGATCAAGAAAGTTCTCCGGATGTAGTTGCAGGTATGTTACAGGTCTTTTATTTATATGTTTATTCTTTGTTAGATCTCGGGGCTTTAATCTCTTTTGTAACCCCTTATGTAGTTGTCAATTTCGAAGTTGTTCCTAAAACCTTAGTAGAAGCCTTTTCGATGCCTACCCTAGTAGGTGTCTCTATTATAGCCAGGTAGGTATACATGAACTGTTCAGTCATAATATCCCAGAAATTCATTTTACTTGATCTTGTAGAGTTAGAGATGACTGATCTTAATGTAATTCTTGACATGGATTGGCTGCACTCATGCTATGCTTTAGTTGACTATAAACCAAAGTCATTCAATTTTTGTTTCTAGATGAACCAGCTATTGAACGGAAGGTAGTACTTCAATGCTTAGGGGACAACTTATTTTGTACCTTAGGGCAAGAAAAATAATATCTAAGGGGTGTGTTCACCATCTTGTTCAAATCAAAGACTCTAATTCTAAGACTCCCAATTACAAGTCAGTTTTATTAGTGAGGGAATTTCGAGATGTGTTCCCTGAAGACCTTCCCGGGGTTTTTCCCAAAAGAAAAATTAACTTTGGAATAGACCTTCTTCCACATACCCAGCCTATCTCTTTTCTTCCCTATAGAATGGCTCCAGTTGAGCTTACAGAGTTGAAAGAATGGTTGAAAGGTCTCCTAGACAAGGGATTCATCAGACCCAGTGTTTCCCTATGGGGTACTCCAGTCCTTTTCATGCGAGAGAAAGACGATTCTCTTAGAATGTACATCGATTACCGTCAGCTGAACAAAGTCACAATCAAGAATAAATATCAACTCCCCAAAATTGATGACTTGTTAACAGACTTCAGGGTGCTAGTTATTTCTCTAAGATAAACCTCAGATCTGGCTATTATCAACTCAAAGTCAGGGAATATGACATTCTGAAAATGGTTTTCAAAGCTCGGTATGGTCGCTTTGAGTTTTTATTTATTTTATTTGGTCTAACAAATGCTCTAGCAACATTCATAGACTTGATGAACCAATTGTTCAAACAGTACTTGGATATATTTTTCATAGTCTTCATTGATGATATTTTTGTCTATTTTCTTAGGGAAAATGATCACGTAGACTACCTCATAATTGTATTGAAGACTCTTAAAGCCCATCAGTTGTTCACCAAATTCAGTAAGTGTGAATTTTAGCTAAGAACAGTGTCTTTCCTTGGCCATATTATTTTCGGTGATGGCATTAGAGTTGATCCTCAAAAGACCAAAGCAATGAGAAACTAACCTAGAACTATCTCTCCATCAGATATCAAGAGTTTCTTGGGTTTGGTCAGCTATTACTGATAGTTTGTTTAAGGGTTTTCATCTATTACATCCCCTATGTCCAGATTAACCCAGAAGAAATTCAAGTTTCAGTAATCATATTCTTGTGAGAAGAGATTTTTGGAGTTGAAGACTCCACTCACCTCAGCTCCAGTTTTGTTGCCAGATGGTTCATATGGGTTTGTTGTTTAATTTGATACTTCCAGAGTTGGATTGGGTTGTGTTTTGATGCAGAGAGTAAGGTCATAGCCTATGACTCTAGACAACTTAAATACAATGAAAAAAATTATCCTACTCGTGATCTTGAAATGGTAGCTATTGTGTTTGCCTTGAAAATTTAGGGACATTATCTTTATGGGGTTTATATTGAAGTGTTCACGAATTACAAAAGTTTGCAGTATGTGTTTTTGCAAAAAGATTTAAATCTTCGTCATAGAAGGTAGTTAGAATTATTGAAAGATTGTGATATGAGTGTGTTGTATCATCGGGGCAAGGCCAATGTAGTGGCAGACGCCCTTAGTAGGTTGCCTATAGAGTAGTTTTGCTTATTTTGAGAATTATAAGAAGAAGTTAGTTTAGTAGGTTCATCAGTTGGCTAGGTTAGATGTTGGCTTGGTTGATTTAGCCGAGGGTAGTGTATGGGTTCAGAATAGTTCAGAGTCTTCTTTGGTTTCCAATGTGAAAGAAAAGCAAGATAGGGATCCCAGTCTAGTTAAGTTGAAGGAGTTAGTAAGAGATCAGAAAGTAGAGATTTTCTCCCAACTTGGATTGTTTTCAAGTTCATGAAATCAATTGAGTTTCAATCCATGATTAATTATAGTTTCCATGAAATTGAAATAGCATGTATATTGAATTATGTAATTCCCATGTTATAATTCTTGAATTAGCAAGTTTGGGTGTTGTAGTTATAATGTTCACATGTTATCCATAATTATATGCATTAAGTTATGCTCCCATGTGTTGGGTGGAATGTCCATGTGAATTAAATGGTGAAATCATGACATGCTGTCATATGTACAAGCTTATGCCCTACAAGGGTTTGATAAAATGTCTCTATGAATGAATTATGAACAAGTTGACCTTGTTATGCTTTTCCAGATCATGCTATGCTTTAATTTTCATGCTATTGATCCCTGAGGGTATCTAATACCGGACAATCTAGATATTTACCAAGAGCTACAGTAGTTATAGAATAGTCTCAGTCATATCACGAAGCAGTACTACTCAGTTAGTTATAGAACTAAGTGACCTCAGTCTCTATTTAGTCAGTCAGCATGATCAGTAACAGTTCAGTCAAATCCAATACAGTCTAGTAATCAGTCCTCGGTTTATTCAGTTGGGAGTAGGATTCAACACCGAGTGAACCCAAGGATGTGGGCTCACCTTCTAGTAGAGGGTGTGATCCTTAGAAACATTGCTTATATTCCAGAACTACGTAGCCAATGTAGGTTGAGACATCAACCTGCCAGTTGAGTGTTGATGAGGTGTTTTAACCTGCCAGTTGAGGGTACCACCATTCTTATTAGAGTACCTGCTAGATGAAGGTAACTCTTCAGCTTGTCTATACCCGTGGTACAATACTGACACCCTTTCAACTGGGGTTATAGGTTGGACCCCTGTTATCTTATTTGGGGCATGTCGGTTAGATAATTACCTCCCACAGTCTATGTTTCAACCTCGGTATAGAACTCAGTTCAGTTATACAGAATCAGGTCTGTCAGGTATAGTCACTAAGCTATTAGTAAACTTGGATATCAGGTGCTCAATTATCAGAACTCAGTACTCATCCTCAGTAAAATCTCAGATACAGTATACATGTATATGCACATTATTGTATACTCAGTATTTACAGCAGTTTTAGTTATCCATGTATTCTCATATTCAGTTATTCTATTTCACTCAATCAATTATTGTTCATGTATATGAACCATTGCATTCAGCTTTACCTCATCTAGAATACCAGTACATTCCATATGCTAACACATACTTTTTTCATTGTTCTATGATGTCTCATATCATAGGTTCGAACGCTCAGGGTCTTGACCATGCTTAGACAAATTCAGTCAGCTGTATCAGATTCAGTAGTGAGTCCTCATCTATCAGGGATATTCTCTTATTTAATTATTATAGTAGATTCAGTATTTCATTAGACGGAGTTAGTTGAGGGCTTGTCCTATCAACTCCACATACAGACAGTTTAGATAGAGGCTTTTCAAACTAGACTAGTTTAGACAATATCTTAGATTTCAGATGTTTTATCAAATATTATTACAGTTGTTATTCTTTATCAGTATTCAGATTATGAACCTTATGGAATTTCAGCCTATTATCCATATTATTATAGTATTATTATTCAGTGCTCACAGTAGATATCAGTCATGGGTTAGCTTGTGGTCCCTTGGGATCATAAGCACCGTGTAGAATTCAGAGTATAGACTAGGGGTGTTACAAACTTGGTATCAGAGCTTAAAGTTCAACAAAGTCCTAGAAAGTCTGAAAGCCACATCTAGTAGAGTCTTGTGTATGGGTGTGTAGCGCACCACACTTATGGACAAGAGGCTTTGAGGAATTTGTAAGAAATGCTTCCCTTCTTTCAATATTCATGTCGTGTGAGTGAGCATTAGCTCAATTTAAATTCTCAGTGTAATCCTTTTCTTCCTTCCATTTACAGAATATGCCTCCCAAAAAGAACAATGGAAGAAGAATAGGGAATCAGTCAGCACCTCAGCCCATTCAGTCAGATCCCCTTGACTTGCATGTCTCCCATGAAGAATTCAGAGTTGTGTTCACTTATCTAGCCAATTCCATAGCAGCTAAGAATGAATGGCCAGGTTCAATTCAGGCTAACCCAGTGGCTTATACTACTGCAGTCAGGATTTGGGACTTCACCCGAATAAATCCTCCCTTATTCTCATGATCTAAGTCAGAAGAGGATCCATAGAAGTTCCTCGATCAGGTTCAGAAAGTCACACATATTATGGGGGTGACTTCCAATGAGAGTGCAGAGTTTACTGCCTATCAGCTACAAGATGTAGCTCATACATGGGAAGAGTTTGCTACTGTATTTATAGAAAGATTATTTCTGTTGGAGCTCAGAGAATCCAAGGTGTTAGAGTTCATCAATCTCAGTCAAGGAAGTATGAGTGTTAAAGAGTATTCCTTTAAGTTACTCAGTTAGCTAGGTATGCTCCCCATGTAGTAGCAGACAATAGGTCCAGAATAAGCATGTTCGTGTCAGGGGTGTCGGAGAGTGTGGTTAAGGAGTGCCGAACTGTGATGTTGATTAGGGAGATGGAGATATCAAGGCTTATGGTCCATACTCAGCAGATAGAAGAGAGGGAGAGAACAAGAGAGCTAGAATAGGTAGCTTTAATTTCACTCAGCCTAAGTTAGAGGGCGGTAACCATTCCCAATTCTTTCTGAAGTCTTAAGTTCCAGCTCTATCCTCAGCCATTGCTCCTATCCCTAAGTTCAAATATGGTAACAAAGATAGGGCACTAGGCTCTAAATCTCTGGGTAGTGTTGGCAGTGCTCGAGTAAATCCCTTTTTCCCAAAATATGGTAGAAACCATCAAGGTATCTGCAGAGCTGGCAGTGATGTTTGTTTTAGGTGTGTCAAGCCAGGCTATAGAATCACAGATTATCCTCAGTCAGGTTCTTAAGGTCATTATAATCGTCCTTCAGCTTAATTAGATCTCTCGAATCGGTAGGGTACTGCTTCAAGTACCACCAGTGGACAACACCCAAACAGGCTTTATCTACTTCAATCCAGATTAGATCAGGAAAGTTCTCCTGATGTGGTCACTGGTACGTTACAGATCTTCCATTTACATATTTATTCCTTATTAGATCCAGGAGCTTCCGTGTTTTATGTAACTCCCTACATAGCATTCAGTTTTAAGGTCGAACCAGAAATCATAATTGAGTCTTTCTCAGTCTTAACCCCAGTAGGTCAGTCTATCATAGCTCAGCGACTATATAAGAACTGTCCGATTATGATATCTCAGAAAGTCACTTCAGCAGACTTAGTAGAATTAGAGATGAATGATTTTAACGTCATTCTCAACATGGATTGGCTACATTCATGCTATGCCTAAGTTGATTGTAGAAATAGAATTGTTCATTTTTAGTTTCCAAATAAACCAATCTTTGAATGGAGGGGTAGTATGATACGCCCAAATCACACCTCTCTTACAGAAAGTAAATGGTCACTGTCAAATATAGAGCCCAACTAGGTTGGGATCGAATACCATAAGTAATATGGTTCTAATTATGTTGTATGCAGATTAGTTGAATTTTAATCATACATTTCTGTAAAACAAAAAGGGGAATTTGATTCAGTTCACAAATTAATGGTTTCAATTTAACAAGATGAAATATGTGTAGTAGTATTGAAATTCAGACAAATAGCAAGCTAGGGTTATGTCCACCTTGTAGTTTTTAATACTTTCTAACTATGGGCTTTACGAGTTCATACATGCATCATACTTACAGAGAAACGAATTGCTTTTAATAACATAATCCTAGTGTTTCTTAACCATCAAGGACTAATTCACTTCAGTTCTCTCGAATCAAAAGTGTTTACAAAAATAATACAAAATCTCCAAGTAGTTAATTGTCACGACCCAAATGACCATGAGTGGAACCCACACTAACCTTCCTATGGGAGAACCATCTAAATCAAACCATTACCCAATCACTTAGTCAATATTAAAATGATAGTTTCATAAAACCATCTTAACAATAACAATCTGGAGTTAATCATCAGTAGCGCGAAAACCAAACAATCTACTAACTGAAATTCATAAGACCTGAAAGTCATCGTACAAGAACTACTAACAAAGATCATGTCTAAAGAGATATCCCAAAATAAAGTAAATAAAGAATGTTTCATTGCCCGAAAGATGTACAAGAACAAATAAGATGACCCATGGAAGCCTTGATATGGAGTGCTCACCCTTGGATCAAGATCTGCTATCAAACTTTAGAGGTGAGATCATGTATGAGCCTCTAAAACAATTTTTGCACTTAACAAAAGAAGAATACAGGGTAGTATCAGTACAAACCACTATGTACTGGTAGATATCATAGGCCAACTCAATAACATGTACACAACATAAATCAAATAACAAGTAGACAGGCATCATCACATAAAAAATTCTCAATGAATCAACAATACAGCAATAGCAGGTTAACAACGTTTACAAACAAGCGACATAACTATCAATAGGATCAACCATACTGTAAACATCCACCAAATAAACATAGGTATGCCATCCACCAAATCAACATAAGTATGTACACATATGTTATGGGACTATTTTTTCCCAAATAGTCATGACCTGCAGGGAACAATCTGTGTTCATGTACCATACCAGCGTGGTACCCGATCCAACATAAATATAAATGTACCGACGTGGTACTCGATCCAACATAAATATAAATGTACCATTGTGGTACCCGATCCAACATAAATATAAACGTACCGACGTAGTACCCGATCTAACATAAATATAAACGTACTGGCATGGTACCCGATCCAACATAAATATAAACATGTATTCTCAATATCAATTTAAACAACCTTACAACATACAACATAATGTACCATGCTTACAAGTACACTTAAAGTCATAAGACAATTCCATCAAGTAAATTTTCAATAACCATTTATACATGTATTAACAATCCAAACATCAACAATTTCAAGCATATACGAATACCAATCAACAAGTATCCAATTTTGGAGCATACTCACAATTAATCCAAGTATAAACTCCAATTAAACCATAACCTACCTCAACCAATGAATCCTAATATAATTAGTCCGCAGGTGCCTTGCCTTTCCTCAAAGTTTCAAAATGTTCAAAATCTATTTTAATATATAATCCCCGTAAAATTATGAATCTAATGACATCCGTTTTATAAATTTTTGCTCTAAAAACCCCAAACTTACAATCAAATTAATTAAAAAAAAAAAGTAACCATCTGATCTGCTTTACTGTTTCTCAACTAGTAGCAAACAAAAACCACTCTTCATCGTTATCAACCCATGATTTGGCCAACCGTTTCCTTATTTCTTTCTTTTTATTAAATACTTCACAAATAATATTATAATCACTATAATTAAGTAATCTTTATTCAAAAATTCAACAGTGGTCATCTATGTTTATGCAAATTCAAACATTGACCAACTATTGACCAATCATTGCATTAACCTTACTCTACACGACTTCCAATAATTAGAACAACTATTACAGAACAATTGATCAATTTTAAGTTAATCCATAATTAACATATTAGACTTCCACCGTATGACTATCTGGAAAATTCAATTAATCCCTAACATCATTAATAAGGCATAGCAGTACATAGGCACTAGGAATTAACTCACCTATCGATGCTCCTTCTACAAACTACGGTGAAAACTGCAACTTTTGTGCACCTCCCTCTTTACCCCAGATATCAGATGTTGTTATTATAATTATAATTATAATTATAAATATAATAAACCTTTTTCACTTAATCCAATTCTTATTAATAGGTCTCAATAAATAAGAAAATTATGGTTTGACCCACTAAGTCACTAATTAACTTAATTATCTAAAATACCCAATAGGTCCTCGAGCATTATTCAGAATCTCGAGAAAATAAGTCAAATATTTATATTGACTAAAAAGTATATTCCAAACCTATTAAAAATACTGCGATACTAACCTGAGGTCGTCTCGCTCAAAAATTGACCATGATTGGGTTTAACTTTATTAAAACTTAATAATTCAACTAATGAATCAATAACTTCCGAACACCTCCCGACATAGTACTACTCATCCCATGAGTTATAATCCACGTATACAAACTACGTAGAGCACTAAAATAGAGTCGATGAGAAAATTTCACAAACAACTGAGAGGGTCATCCCATTAATCCTGTTAAGGCATTAACATATGAAATAGGGGTTGGGAATCCTATTTTCTTGTCACTACTCTCTTTTTCGTACACCAACCATTCTATCGAACAAGTTGTGTTTTAAGGCATTTCCTCTATGTTTGCAACTACGAGAATTCAAGATAAACGAAGAGAGTTGATGTAAACAAATCAATGTATAATGAATTCAAAACCCAAAGTAATAGATTGTATGTTACAAGACTTCCATAACCCTAACTAATAAACTTAGCTACTCATGAATAAAATGGGAATCACAATAGAAATATTATTCATACCAAAAAGTAAACACAATCTTAGCGGAGAAGATGAAGTACCCTTTCTCTCTTGGTGCTAAGCCGCCACTCCTAGTGTAAAATTAATACAAAATAATGAATAATGATAAAAAATTCAGCTTCAAATCTTTTTATTAATCTTTTCTCTCATAATTTCTTTCTAAGTCCCTAGACTAATTATAAATGACAAATTAGTCTTGGACATAGTTTCTAGGCGTTATATTTGGTCCAACAAGCTACTTTTCTCTTGTGTGATTTGTCATCTGCAATCTGTAGTCCCGTCATGTCTTTATCTACCTGATTAATACTTGAAATCATGCTAATCACATAGGTTAGCTCAATTACATAAAAGTAGAGTAAACACATAAGAAACTAGGCACTTTGTTCTCAAAACTTAGCTAAAGTATCTGTAAGTTATGGTTCTTAGGCATATAAATACTCCCAAGATCACCTCCCCACACTTAAAGGTTTGTTCTTCCTCGAACAACTTATCCATTTACGCATACACAAGATTTAAAACCCATAAAGGAAACACAAAATACTCAAAGAGGTTCACACAATGAATATGAAACAAGAAGTAGATTCATGAACCATTACTGAAAACAACCACCTTCAAGAATAGATTCATCAGGTTGGAAAATTCATGCATACCATTTAAGCAACTATCTTCCCTAAGCACTTTAATACACTACATTATGCAACTAAGACTAATTTCTAACAACCAATTTTCACCACTTTCATCTATCCATATCTTTTGTTTTCACCTTATCCCATTAAACTCAATTAATAACACTATTATGGGAGTATGCAACCTTTTCAAATATATTTTTTTTTGCACCCATTTCATGTTACGCAGCCCTATGATAGCCACCCTCAACTTAAGAAATTTGCCTTAGTTGAGGTGAACAATGTCCAAGAAGGACCAGGGCCAAAACTAGTTTATTGTAATATATTCGGGATAAAATTTAGAACTTTTTTTTTCAACAATTTTTGCTACTCCTAACACATCAATTGCACACGCCAATAACTATACTTTGGGGCATCAATTTCACTTTTTTCCTCTTATTGTCAAACTTCTAACTTAAATTGATCTTACATTAAAGCGCTTAGCAGCTTTTGGATCAAATTACGATCTATTAAAGAACGAGTTAGGCTACATATGAGGCTAATAAAAGAACAAGCTAAAGGCTCAACGGGGCTAGCTAAGATAACATGCAAAGGTAGGTCAAAAGAAGGCATGAACAATAGTTGTCAAAGAAATGCCTAAATCATCTCCTAAACTTATAATCTTTATTTCACTTTACGCACACACCAAGCAAGTTCTAGCACCAGTTATAATAAGGAATATACAACAGTCTTACAAACTATTGGCACATTGTCAACTCAATTAGGAGCATTATAGATTCTCAACCCGATAATTAAATGAATTCAAATAAAACTAACAAGCACAATAAGAGTCAGAACTAGAGCCTAGGTGTTTCAAATATAATGATCCATCAAATACTTATGTTATAATGTTATGTGATCTACAAGAACAGTTACATGCAGGGAAATGACTAATTTTCTCTAGACGATCGTCATCCATCCATCATCGAGAAAAGCACCTAATTATGACTAAATCAAACAAACAAACATCTAATAAGAAACAAGATAAACAAAATAACTAATCCTATCATAGAAGTATACTAAGGCGAAGGTAATATTTTCTTACAAAACAAGTAGCAAAGTAACGAACCACCCCATACATAAGCTAAGCACTATCCCTAGTGGAAATAATAAGATAAAGAACCTAGCAAATACTGTACATCATCTATATTAAGAGTCATTCCACCTGTATGGAGATCATCATCAGAGCCATTTTTCCTGTATTCATCACATCAGCCACATCAGCCACACATAATAAAACTAGCTACAGTTAAGATGAAGGTGGTGAGTCACCACCCCATACTTGATTTTTTAGTATAAACCAATTAAGTGTTATTATCGGGTACTCAGACATCACCGACATACACTTTGATATGGTCTACTCACATTAGTCATAATACAATTCACTCACTTTGATTCCACCAATTTTACTTCAATAAAATAATTTTTGAACAAAGTTATGCCTTAGAGCTTCAACATATCAATATACAAAAAACACCATCACTTTCATACGATTTAACCTACACTATGTTCCATCAAATAAGTTGTGAAATAATGGCCACACAACTAAACTACGTTAGTCATGAACAATTCAATCATATGCAAAAGCTCAAAGTCCTACAACAATAGTGTCTACTACAACAATGATGTTATTTTCACAAGATGCTCAAAACCTCTCTTTGACATAGCCATGGCAAGAATTTAGTCAATAATCCTTAAGAAATCTATTAACAACTATAACATAAAGTCACAACACTTAAGGATTAAGTAAAGAAAAAACTTACCTTAAAGATGGAAGATTGAATAAATAAAGAGAGAATTATTGAGATTATGAAGAAAAGAAGAATCTTAAAGGACAAGGGGAATGTTGAGAGAAAAATCTTGTACAACTTAGGGGTGAAATAAGGATGAATTTGGGCCTTTAGGTGTGGAGTCTATTGAAAGAGTAAAATCCGAATAGGATTGACCCAATTAAAAGTCGGGTACTAAGCTAAATTGGGAAAGGTATGCGACACACAAGGGAAGGCGAATGTTTAAGTGTGCATCACATAGGTTATCGCACAAGTAAAATAGTGAGCATGTGCATTACAGTTTCTCTCGGACATGTTATCTCACAAAGAAAAGTGTGCGCCACATAAGGTATCGCATAAATTAGGTTAGGCGTTGTATAGGTAGTCATACAAGTAAAATAGTGAAGGTGTGCGATTAGGTGTGCGACGCACAAGCAATGGCCAATATTAAGGTATGCGCCGCATAAGATGTTGCACAAGTTAAGGTGTGCACCGCACATGGTAACACCTACTTAAGGTAGTGGGCTTAGGCTATGTCTTAGGCAACGCCTTTGCCATGGACTATGTAAAGTTGGGCATCACACACCCTATAGTATACTTAAACTAAAACGCCATGCACCCCATTCTCCATCTGAGGCATCGAGAAAAATTTGTGCAACTCTAGCACGAATCATGACTCGAGCCTTCACATTAGAGCACTCCAACTTACCTGAAATGTTCCCCGTTTCTCCTAACTTACCACCTTTAGTATGGATCACTTTCAAACTGTGTTTTAGAACCTATCACCTCCTTAGTTCTTTGAACAACTATACTTAATAAAAATTAGTAAAAAAGATGATTAGAAGGATGGGTTGCCTCCCACCAAGCATCGTAGTTTTGGTAGCCCAACTCTTATTTTTGAAATTTTATTTAACATGATAAAATAAGAATAAAATCATAGGTTGCCTCCCATGCAACACTCGATTTAATGCCACGGCACGACTCGATTATGCTGACTACTCAGGCTTCGTCAAGATACATCGATAATACCATTTGTACCTCATACTTACATATACATCAACGATCGAGAAAACACTCATCTCATTTTGTTGTTTCATGGATTTACACACTTCAAAACTAACCTCTTTCCCATTGGACCAAAATTTCAGCTCATTTAACTCCAGGTCAACTAACACTCTCTTGGTTGCTAAGAAGGGCCTACCCAAAATTATGGGTACTTTAAAGTCCACTTTGCAATCAAGAATTACAAAGTTAGCAGGAAATATAAAATCATCCACCTTTACAAGTACATCATGTAGAATCCCAACCGGTCTTTTCACCAATCTACCTGTCATTAAAAGTCATATATTTGTGGGTGAGAGGTCTCCCAAACCTAACTTCTTATAAATAGCTAGCGACATCAGATTGATACTAGCTCCCAGATCATATAAGGCCTTAGCAAAATCTAGAGACCCAATCATACAAGGGATGGTGAATGCTCCTGGGTCTGCCTTCTTCTACACTAGTGACCTTGTAAAAATAGCACTATAATAATAGAGATTATCCACCAGTTTGTAGCTTACCGCTCTTTTCTTCATCACAAGATCTTTCGTAAGCTTAGCATATTCGGGCATCTGTTCCAGTGCTTCAACTAAAGGCACGTTCACTATCAATTACTTCAACATAACCATGAATTTGTTAAACTTGCCTTCATCTTCTTTCTTCTTTAATTGTTGTGGAAATGGTTGTGGTGGCCTTGGGATTTTAACTGGAGAAACTTTTACCTCTTTTCTTATGCCTTGCTCCACATCACTAACATCCTTTGACTTAAGTGGTTGTTTCACTTCTGAACTTTTCTTTTCTTAACCACCCAACTCCACAGGTACCATTGAAGATTTATCAACCATCTCTCAATCTATTTCGACCGCATCAATATGAGAGAATGCTCTCAATATTTGACTAGATAAAATCTTACCACTCTCAGTGGTAATATCCATACACGATCCATCAGTTCTCGAATTCTGAACTGTATCACTTAGTAGAGTCCTATTCTGTCTTTGGTTGAATGTTGTGGATAATTGGATCATCTATTTCTCTAATGATTTAATAACAATTGAGTGCGAATTTACTAGTGGACTCATGGAATAGATGTCAGTCTTCATCGTAGTCACCCCATAATTGGTTGCCTTAACTCCCTTTAATAGTTTCTCCATCATGTACTCCATGGGTATTTTGCCTAAACTGGTGGCAACATTATCACGGCTTCCAGGAGGTACATATAGTCCACTCCTGTCACTTTTATTCTTCTAATCTCCTTGATAGTACCAACCTTAGTTTCCTTGACCACTGGTCTGGAAACCCCCTAGTTATGAAAGTAGTTGCCTCTTCCTCAGTGTTCTATTTAGCTTCCTTATATGGGACCCCATGGTTTTTATGTTTTCTACATTCCCTGATAGCAAATATTTCATGAGCAGATCCATCTGGGTTTTTATGTGAGCCATATCCTGATTACATTTTTCTTCTCTCTTATACTGCTCTGTTGATATTACACTAGACATAGTAT
The DNA here is from genome assembly GCF_002878395.1 of Capsicum annuum. Taxonomy (NCBI): domain Eukaryota; kingdom Viridiplantae; phylum Streptophyta; class Magnoliopsida; order Solanales; family Solanaceae; genus Capsicum; species Capsicum annuum. The sequence goes on along the minus strand of NC_061117.1, from coordinate 75,137,932 downwards.
TTCTTGCTACCATAAAATCTCTGATATGAAGAGCTCTACTAGTCTTAGTCATTCTTTCTAACATGTCTGCAGACTCAATAAAGATGAGCTCCATAAAAGGTCCTCCTGAAGCATTATCTATTATTGGCTTTGTAAGTGAGTTCAAAGCTCTGTAGAATGTTTCTATCAAGTGTTTATTAGTCATTTTATGGTTTGGGCATTGAGTCAACTTCTTTTTAAACCTCGCCAAAGTCTCATACAAAGCTTCATTAGCTAATTGCCTAAAGTTCCTGATCTCATCCCTCAACTATAAAATTTTGGAGGGTGGAAAGAACCTTTCTAGGAAAGCTCCTTTTAATTTCCTCCAGTTTGTTATAGAATTAGGATCAGCTCATTCAACCACATAGTTGCCTCTCCAGACAGAGACAATGGGAATAATCTCAAATGAATAGCATTTTGTCCCACTCTAGGATTATCAAATGACTTACAAATATTAATGAAATTCACCAAATGTAGATTTGGATCATCACCAGGTAATGCACCAAAGAGTCCATTCAAATTTAGTAGCTGGATCATAGTACTCGTGATGTTAAATTTCACCGTAGGAGCTAATAGTGGTAGAATGATTACCTCTGTAGCTCCAGCTCTATCTAAATAGTCCTCATTATTGTCAATATCAAATTGCATAGCTTGGCAGTCTAATCTTTCTCTAAATGGATGATTTTGATTTACAGATTCAACTACTTCTATTGCAAGCCTCCTATTAGCTGGGTTAATTAAATCATCATATCCCAGGTCCTCTTAATTTAGATTAGGTACCCGACCTGGATTATCTATATTCTGTTGATTTAATTGAACATCAGACAAAGTGGCTAATCTTTCAGCTTCCTGTTGGTTAACCATTCTTTCAATGAGATGAGGTTTAGGATTGAAGGGTAATAATGGTTCTCCTAAACTTCTAGTTCATAGCATAAACAATAATGAGCCTATAACAAACAAAAAAAAATAAAATGTAAAATAAGGAAACTTGACTAACAGTTAATTAACACATATAAACTCAATTAACAATCGTATTCCCCGACAACGGTGCCAAAATTTGATTCTCCTAAATTATACCTCTCTTATGATAGAGTAAGAGGTCGTTGTCAAATATAAAATCCAACTAGGTTGGGGTCAAATCCCACAAGGAATATGGTGATAATTAAGTTGTATGCAGATTAGTTGACTTTTAATCATTCATTTCCATAAAACAAAAAGGGGCAATTTGATTCAGTTCACAAATTAATGGTTACAGTTTAACAAGATGTAATATGTGTAGTAGTATTCAAATTAAGAGAAATAGCAAGCTAGGGTTATGTCCACCTTATAGTTTTTAATACTTTCTAACTATAGGCTTTACGAGTTCATACATGCATCATGCTTATAGAGAAATGATTTCTTTTAATAACATAATCCTAGTGTTTCTCAACCATCAAGGACTAATTCACTTCAGTTCTCTCAAATCAAAAGTGTTTACAAAAACAATATAACATATCCAAGTAGTTAATCCTGTTAAGGCATTAACATATGAAATAGGGGTTGGAAATCCTATTTTCTTGTCACTACTTTCTTTTATGTACATCAAACTTTCTATTGAACAAGTTTTGTTTTAAGGCATATCCTCTATGTTTACAACCAGGAGAATTCAAGATAAACGCAGAGAGTATGATGTAAACAAATCAATGCATAATGAATTCAAAACCCAAAGTAATAGATTGTATGTTAAAAGGCTTCCATAATCCTAACTTATAAACTTAGCTACTCATGAATAAACTGGGAATCACAATAGAAATATTCATCATACAAAAAAGTAAACACAATCTTAGCGGGGAAGATGAAGTAGAGTTTCTCCCTTAGTGCTAAGCTTCCACTCCTAGTGCAAAATTAATATAGAATAATGAATAATGACAAAAAAATCAGCATCAAGTCTTTTTAATAATATTTTCTCTCATAATTGACTTCTAAGTCCCTGAAATTATTATAAATGACAAATTAATCTTGGACATAGTTTATAGGCACCACATTTGGTCCAACAAGCTACTTTTCTCTTGTGTGATTTGTCATCCGCAATCCGTAGTCTCATCATGTCATTCTCCACCACATTAACACCTAAAATTATTCTAATCACATAGGTTATCTCAATTACATCAAAGTAGAGTAAACACATAAGAAACTAGGCACTTTTTTTCTAAAAACATAGCTAAAATATTGGTAAGTTATGGTTCTTAGGCGTATAAATATACCCAAGATCATAGTACAACAACGCTTAAGGGTAAGTGGATTTCATACCTTAGAGAGAAAAAAATAATATCCAAGAGATGTGTCTATCATCTTGTGTGAGTCAAACATTCTTGTTCAGAGCCTTCCAGTCTTGAGTCAGTTCTAGTAGTAAATGAATTCTCAGATGTGTTTCCTGAAGATCTTCTCAGAGTTTCTCCTGTAAGGGAAATTGACTTTGAAATAGACCTTCTTCCAAACACTCAGCCTATATCTATTTCTCCATACAAAATAGCACAGAAGAACTCAAGAAATTAAAAGAACAGTCAAAGAAACTTTTAGATAAGGGGTTCATCAGACTCAGCATTTCCCCGTGGGGTGCACCAGTCTTATTCATGCGTAAGAAAGGTGGTTCACTTAAAATGTTTATAAACTATCGTCAGTTCAACAAAGTCATGGTCAAGAATAAATATCCACTTCCCAGAATTGATGACTTGTTTGACTAACTTCAGGGTTTCAGTTACTTTTCTAAGATAGACCTCAGATTAGGCTATCATCAGCTCAAAGTCAGAGAATGTGACATTTCAAAAATAGCTTTTCAAACTCGGTATGGTCATTTTGAATTCCTAGTCATGTCCTTTGGTCTTACAAATGCCCCAGCAGCCTTCATGGACTTGATAAAGCACGTGTTCAAGTAGTACTTGGACATGTTTGTTATAATCTTCATCGATGACATTCTTGTTTATTCCCATAGTGAGAATGATCATGCAGATCACCTCAAAATTGTACTTCAGACTCTTAGAACCCATAAGTTATTTGCAAAATTCAGTAAGTGCAAATTTTTGTAAAGGTTAGTAGCGTTCCTTGGTCGTATTATTTTCAGTGATGGCATTATAGTTGATCCTCAAAAGACCGAGGTGGTGAGAAACTTGCTTAGACCCATTTCTCCGACAAATATCAGGATTTTCCTAGGTTTAGCTGGCTATTATCGTCGATTTGTTAAAGAGTTTTCATACATTGCCTCCCCTATGTCAAGATTGACTTATACGAAAGTCAAGTTTTAGTGGTCAGATTCTTGTAAGAAGAGTTTTTAGGAATTGAAGACTCGACTCACCTTAGGCCCAGTTTTGACTCTATAAGATAGTTTAGATGGATTTGTTATGTACTGTGATGCATCCAGAGTAGGTTTGGGTTGTGTCCTCATTCATAGAGGTAAGGTCATAGCCTATGCCTCTAGAGAGCTTAAGCCCCATGAGAAGAATTACCCTATCCATGATCTTGAGTTAGCAGTTGTAGTATTTGCCTTAAAGATTTAGAGGAATTATTTGTATGGGGTGCATGTTGATGTGTTCACAATTTACAAAAGATTTTAGTATGTCTTTTCTTATAAAGATTTGAATTTGCATTAGAGAAGTTGGTTAGAGTTGTTAAAAGATTATGACATGAGTGTTCTATACCATCCCGGCAAGGCCAATATAGTGGATGATGCTCTAAGTAGGTTATCTATGGGTAATGTTGCTCATATCGAGAGTGGTAAGAAGAAGTTAGCTCAGGAAGTTCATCAGTTTGCCTGACTAGGTGTCTGCTTAGTTGATTCAGCATAGGGCAGTGTGTGGGTACAAAATAGTTTAGAATCATCTCTAGTTTTTGAAGTAAAGAGAAAGTAGGATAGAGACCCCAACCTAGTTAAGCTGAAGGAGTCAGTCCGAGATTACAAAGTAGAGGTTTTCTCCTAAGGAGAGATAGTATGGTGTGTTGCCAGGGTCGGCTATGTTTGCCATATGTTGGTGACTTAAGGCAACGAATTCTTGCAGAAGCACATGAAGCTCGTTACTCTATCCATATAGGGGCCACTAAGATGTACTGTAATTTATGGAAGATCTATTGGTAGAGTGGGATGAAGAGAGATAGTACAAAGTTTGTATCCATGTACTTAACATGTCAGCAGGTTAAGATTGAGCATCAAAAACATAGTGGGTCCATGTAGGAGTTCAGTATTCCTACATGGAAATGAGAAGAAGTAAACATGGACCTTGTGATGGTTTTGCCTCGTACTCATCATCAGCATGATTTTATTTGGATCATTGTAGACAGGATGACCAATTCAGCTAACTTTTTGCCAATTCAGACTTCCGATTAAGTTAAAGACTATGCCAAACTCTATATCAGGGAGTTGGTCAGGTTACATGGAGTTTCGGTATCCATTATATCGGATAGAGGTACCTAGTTTACTTCTTACTTTTGGAAAGCATTCCAGAAGGGTCTTGGTACCCATGTTTACCTCAGTACAACCTTTCTCCCTTAGACAGATTGTCAAGCAGAAAGGACCACTTAGACTCTAGAAGATATGTTAAGAGCATAGATTGTTGATTTTAAAGATAGATGGGATGACCACTTAACTTTGATTGAATTCGCATATAATAATAACTATCATTCCAGTATTCTAGTGAATCCATTTGAGACTCTTTGTGGTAGGAGATATAGATCTCTAATTGGTTGGTTCGAGGTCAGTGAGGCCACAGTAGTAGGGTCTGACTTAGTGTTTGATGCCTTAGAGAAGGTTTAATTAATCAGGGAAAGGGTTAGGGTAGCCCAGAGCCAACAGAAATCATATCCAGATGTGAGAAGAAAAGATCTCAAGTTTGGGGTCAGTGATTTTGTGTACTTAAAAATATCTACCATGAAGGGAGTGAAGAGGTTCGGCAAAAAGGGGAAGTTCAGCCCTGATATGTTGGTCCCTATAGAATTTTGTCATTTCGTAAAGGTAGCTTATGAGCTTGAGTTGCCTTCAGATCTAGCTTCAGTGCACCCAGTATTCCATGTCTCCTTCCTAAAAAAATGCATTGGTGAACCAGCAGTCATAGTTCTCTTAAAGGGCATCGATATTCAAAATGATCTCTCTTTCAAAGAGGTTCCAGTCCAAATACTTAATCGTCAGATTAAACAAACTGAGGAACCAAAAAGGTCTCTTGGTCAAAGTTCTTTGGTGGAATCTGTCCATTGAGGTAGCCACTTGGGAAGCAGAAAGAGATATGTGGACCAAGTATCCTTACCTCTTCTCTACAAACTCAGATTCAGCTAAAGGTAACAGTCTTCTTTAGATTTACCCAGTTCTATATTCAGTTATAGATACAAACTTGGTATTCATTATCGATGCATATAATTTTCATGATAGTCATGCATTCATGAATCAGTTCTGCCATGTAATCATGCATCAGATATGTATATTCAGTATGAAAACTCAACTTATCAGTGATTTCAGTCATGCAATCATGTTTCAGTTATGCATGTTTAGTGTGTAACTCAGTCTATCAGTATTTCTCAACTTAAACAATTTTATTCGAGGACAAATGTTCCCAAGGAGGAGATATTGTAATAACCCATATTTCCATAGCTTAATTCAACTCTCAGTACATGAGTAATCCTATATAAAATTTTTAAAGAACTAATGATTTTTCAATTTAGAGCTTACCATTGCGTAGCAAATTCATCCAACTTTCCAACGATATAAAATTTGCCTAAATTCGATAACCAGATGAGAAGTTATAGCATATTTTGTAAAACAGTGTGCCACCTGGTGCAATACCGCATTGCGGAGACCAGCCAAATAGCAATTGTCCGTTTCTAGTGAGCTAACAGGATAAGCCCACTTCACGGAGCAGTGCCAGTTCCCAATTGGCATTTTATAGTGAAGCTCCACAATAGCATCGCGTCGCGCCTAGGATAAGATTCGTGTCCAGTGAGGCACTGTGATGGTGCCGCATCGCTCCATCAGTCCAGTTCCCAGTTTTCCCTTTTCCAGTGTCTCACCGCGATGGCACCGCATCGCAGTGAAGCCAAAAATTGGGATTTTCAATTTTTAGGTTCTGAGTTTTTAAATCATTCTAGGGGTATTTGGGGCTTTTTTCATGACCCTAATCAGTCCTAAACACAAAATTAAGCCCTAAAAGAGAACTGATTTCTCATTATTTCATCATTTACTCACTTTTCTCAAGATTAAAAACATTTTATCTCAATTATCAAACCCTCGTCTTCAAGAAAACAAGAACAAATTTCAAGAATTCCTCCAAGAGCCTTTAAGAAATTTTCTTCTCAGGTATGTTAGGGGTTTATCTATTGGTTCCTTTCACCAATAGAGTTCAAGAATCAATTTTTTTAAAATACAAGATTATTGATTCATGATTTACAGGCCAGAAATTGGATTATATTCATGTTCATGACATTAATTGAGTTTCAATCCATGATTAATTATAGTTTCCATAAAATTGAAATAACATGTATATTGAATTGTTTAATTTCCATGTTATAATTCTTGAAATAGCTAGTTTGAGTGTTTCATATGTTGTCCATGATTATAAGCATTAAGTTGTTCTCCCGTTGTGTTTGATGGAATGTCCATGTGAATTAAATGGTGAAATAATGACATGCTAGCATATGTACAAGTTTATGCTCTACAAGTGTTTGATAAAATGTCTCTATGAATGAATTATGAACAAGTGGACCTTGTTATGCTTTTTAAGATCATGCTATGCTTTACTTTTCATGATATCGAGTCCTGAGGGTTTCTAATAACTGACAATCTAGTTGTTTACCTAGAGCTATAGTAGTCACAAAATAGTCTCAGTTATGTCACAAAATAGTAGTACTCAGTCAGTTATAAAACTTAGTGAACTCAGTCCCGTTAAATAAGTCAACATGATCAGTAACAGTTCAGTCAAATCCAATATAGTCTAGTAATCAGTCCACAGTCAATTTAGTTATGAGTAGGATTCAGCACTAGTGAACCCAAGGATAGGGGCTCACTTGCCATTAGAGGATGTGATCCTTAGAAGCAGTCCTTATGTTCCAGAACTACTTAGCCAGCGTAGGTTGAGACATCAACCTTCCAGTTGAGGGTTGATGAGGCGTTTTAACCTGCCAGTTGAGGGTACCACCATTCTCATTATAGTACCTGCCAGATGAGGGTAACTCTTCAGCTTGTCTTCACTCGTAGAACGGTAATAACACCCTTTTAACTAGGGTTATAGGTTGGACTCCAGTTATATTATTTGGGGTATTTCGGATAGATAATTACCTCCTACAGTCTTAGTTTCAGCCTTAGCATAAAACTCAGTTCAGTTCTATAGAATTAGGACTGTTAGGTACAGTCTCTCAGTTATTAGTAAACTTAAATATCGGTTGCTTAATTATTAGAACTTAGTACACAGCATCATTAATAGATCAGATATAGTAAACACGTATATGCACAGTATTATATACTTAATATTTACAGCAATTTCAGTTATCCATGTACTCTCATATTCAGTTATTCTATGTTAATCAGTAAGTTATTGTTCATGCATATGAACCATTGTATTCAACCTTACCTCATCTAGCATACTAGTACATTCCACGTGCTGACGCATACTTTTTTCTTTGCGCTATGATGTCTCATCATATCATAGGTTTGGATGTTCAGGTTTCTGACCGTGCTTAGACAAATTTAGTCAGTAGTATTAGATTTAGTAGTGAGTCTTTATCTATTAGGGATATTATTTTATTTCATTATTACAGTAGATTCAGTATCTCAGTAGTTAAACTTAATTGGGGGCATGTCCCATCAACTCCACATTCAGACAGTTTAGATATAGGCTTTTTAGACAAGACTAGATCCGAAAGTATTTTAGATTTTAGATGTTTTATCAAATATTATTACAGTATTTCAGATGTGTGAGGATAAAATTTTAAAATAATCTTGAGAATATAATGAAGTAAATAGATAATACACATATTTTTATAATTTTTAAACAGAAGAGGTTAGGGGTGAAACACCTAGACTTTGAACCACTGAAAAATTCCCTTATTTGATGTCTCTAGACTTGGTATGACTATGGGTACCACTCATACCCTTTGGATACAAGTCAGTGACCCACCTATCATAACCTAGGTAATATGGTGAGGGTCACTTACTATCCCACGCATGAGTAAGGCTCCAACCAATTATACCTTAAGGTATAAGTCATACCAAGACTAATCGTATAGTGTGATTCCCCGATCAAGAGTAGACTATTTTTGGTATGAGTAAAGCATACGAGTTAGGGGTGAGTCGTACCCTTTGGATATGAATCAATGGTGTATGGTTGTATCCTTAATAGTGTGTGTGACCTAGGATAATCCTAGGGTGCAATTCAGGGTACCAATTGTACCCTAGGGTATGACTACTTAAGTCGTATGGTGAGTTATACCCTTGGACAGATTCAATTTTTAGCTTTTAAGTAAGGGACTTCTGGTCATTTCCCATGTATAAAACCTTAAGCCCTCTCACTTTATAAGTATGTGTATCCTTATAAACGTCTATTTTTATAGATCAAACACCCTAAGTACTATCTTAAGCTCATCTTTGAAGGATTGGAGGCTAGGGTTGCAAGAGTGGTATTCAAGAGGAAAAAGGGAGTTAATATTCTTTGTGATTCATCTTGTTTAAGGCATGTAACTATTCTCCTTTCTAAATAACTTTAAACCCATGTATTAGTAAGTTTACATGGGGGTTTTGAAATCAAATAAAAAGGATTTTGTTGTCTAATAATGAATAATGATGATTCTTGCTTAGAATTTTATGTATACATGTTATTGATGGTAGTTTTCACACATGAATGCTTGTTGTATGTCGGCTAACACATGGGTCTTGAGTAACCCTAGTCTTGATGATTTCTACCATAAAGTTGGCATTGGTAAAGGCATGTACACAAGGTGTGTGTGCAAATGCCTAAGTGAGATATCTAGTTACATGATGATGATGTTTTGAACTAGGGAAATGGCCCAATATGTATGAATGATTGATAAATGATATTGTAAAGGTAAAGTGAGCCATGTATTATGTAATTTATGACCTTGATGGTTTGATAAATAAGAAGGGGGTTAAAGTCCCTAACATAAAAATGAACTTAAATTGTGTGTTAAACTAAATTGTTGTATAGAATTGCTAATGAAGTATCAATGGATTATAAGGGTCTTAAGGACCATAGTTTGAATTGCATGATGAGTTGAATTAAGACATTGGACTGTTGAAATGGTTGAGAAATAAAGGCTTCCATGAGGACCATGTGGTCATGTATGGTGTTGAATTTACTAAATGGGATAAAGTCCTTATGTAGGGAATAAATGTATATGGATGCATGGACAAATAGTTAGAGTCTCAATGTTGGCTAATGATAGTCATGGGGGCTTGAGGTTAAAGTCTCTTGACTAATGGAATTGCTTATGGTTAATTTCCCTTGCATAATGAGATCTCATAAGGTCAAAGTGCCTTGCCAAATAAATTGTTTTGGTGTTAGAGTCACCTATCTAATATGGCATAAGGTTAGATTCCCTTGCCTAATATGTGATCATGTGGTTAGAGTCTCTTTATTGAATGAATGTGTGTGATATGTTAGAGTCTCTCACTTATATAAATGTGTGTGGGTTGTTAGAGTCCCTCACTTAAATAGATGTGTGCATGGTAAAGTTCTATGTCTAATGAGAAATTCTTAAATCTATAAGTGTGAAAGGTTGAAGCCCTCCATTGCATGTATGATGAATGAGTGCTTCCAAAATGGTGATAAGACTTGCCCCCCTCTGATTAGTATGTGATATACATATAAGGTTATAAATGTGATTGAATATGATATATTGAGTTGTTGAATGATGATGCAACTTCATCCTTATTATTGAGTTACATGCTAGTGTTCCAATTGTTAACCGTCTCCGAATGCTATGTCCCCACACGACATAGGGACCGTGATATGCTAGCTTTCTATTATCACATTTAAGGCTTTTAACTTGGAATAAAGGTAAGTTCTTAAGTAACTGTCATTGTTTTTAATGATATTTCATGTGATTTTGTAGGAAAGTCAATATGCATGGAAATATATGAAAGTTGTGTCAAGGAGGATGATTTTTTGTGAAAATAATTGAGTTTTGAAGAATTCACACTTGTAAACAATTCTGACGACTTGGGTGATAACTTATCAGATTTGTGATAGGTCGTCACACATGTCGTCACACTGAGGTAGAACACAAGAAATTGGAAGCATGTCTGATGACATGTGTGATAACTTATCAAAAATCTGATAAGTTATCACAGAAGTCAACACATTGAAGCAGAAGTTCTGACGACATGCCTAATAACTTATCAGATTTGTGATAAGTTATCACACATGTCGTCACCTAAAAGAAAAATTCTGAAATTTTTATTTCAAATTTTTCTTAAGTTATGGGTATAAATAGCGGCTTTTAGGGTTCATTCATGGGGGACGGAACATCTTGAGCTCATTCCATAGATCACTTTACTTCTTTTTGGGCTCTGAGCTTGTAATTCAGTTTTCAATCCTTTGATTTAGTTGTGGGAAATTCTTATTATACTTGGAGGAGAATCAACTTTGAATTTCAACTTTTGTAAGTTTAATTTCTTTAAATTATGAATTCAATCATTGTTATATCTTTCTATCATATGAGCAACTAAAACCCGCAACTAGGGTTGTGGGATCTATGACTATTCTTTCATTGATTTAATAGTTAATTAGGGTTTGAGTAATTGTGGGAACATCTTGATAATTCTTTTGTATTAATTATTTTCTGTTGGTTGCAAACAATAGATCTCGCCTTATGTTGATTTGCTCAAACTGAAAAATAAATTAAAGGTAGCAAATTATCAATGAGGATTTGGGAAGGTTAAGATCTCATCTAATGATTAATGTTGTACTAAGATTGATCAACTTGAGATAAAATCAGTATGAAAATAATGATTTCCTAAGTTTGAGAGAATTAGGGAGTTCAACATCTCGGTAGGTTGAGAAATACTTAGATGGATTGTCGAAACTGATAATCAGGTGTCTCCCGCAAAGCATAAGAATCCAATTCTATAATTGTCATTTAATAAGGATTATTAATCATAGTGATCACAACCCTAGTTTTTCTTTATCATTGATTTGAACTATTGAAATTTAAGTTTTGAGTTTCTAAAGCAAGTTTAAAAGTTATCAGTTGTTCAATCATAAAAAATCCCCATTTTGTCTTTTCGTGTCAGTTGTTTGAATTTAACTTGTAGCTTTAGTCCAAATTTGTTTAATCACCACTGACATGGTTCCCTATATATTCAACCCTGACTCCAAAGTTGGATAAATATATTGACGACGACCGTCTTGCACTAAATTGACGTGTAAGTTGAGTATTATCAGACCGAAGTATATTCTTCTCTTCTTGCATAGTGGTTAGGTGATCAAAGTGGTTCATGCATTGACTATGGAGTAGTGAGGTTCCTTATTTTGAAAGACATTCATTCTTGGTCCTCTATCTTTAGATTTAGTCATATTTTGACTTCAATTGGCTATTATTAGGGGCTTGTCTCGACATATACATTTTTAAACATCAGTTTGTATAGAGGTATTGTGGATGGTTGTGTACTTAGGTATAATTGTCGGTTGATTAAGCTAATAAAGTGTTTAGACGTGTTTAAGTTATGACTTCTAATATTTTTTCCGCTATCTTATTATATGGTCAGGATTTAGCCAAACCTTGTGATTGGTGAGATTATTGTGATAGGTTATCGAGGCGACCTCCAATCCATGTGAGCTTAAGGTGCCCATAAGAAATGGCTCAATTTTGGGGTGTGTCAAGTTGCTATCAAAGCCTAGGTTTATGGTCAGTTGGGTGCCCAAAATACAGTGTCAAGTAAAGTCTCTTTTATGGATGTAAAGCATGATACACATAAAAGAGGAGCTATGAGGCATTTTAGGAAATGTTTCCCTTCTTGTATTTCAATCTTAATCTATAGAGTCTAAGGTCTTGGACTCCTCTAATTTCTTCTTGCTATCTTTCAAATCATGCCTTCAAGGAGATCTGAGACATAGGCAAACCCTTATGAAGGCCCTATGGATAAAGCACATCAAACTTTTATAGTTTGGACCCGAGATACGGCTGCAAAATCCAACCATATTTATGGGGTTCCACCTGTCCCCACAATCCCGACTATGAGAGTGACCCTCCTATTTAGTCATCTCAAAAGGATGCTACTAATTTTGAGTTTTGTTTCTCTATCAACCTCTTGACTCAATTGGTAGCTTTTCAAGCGTAGTGTGGTGCTCCTACTATCATTTCTTCTGAGGACACAAGAATTAGATAATTTATAAGTTTTATCTCTCCTATATTCTCCAGTATGAAGGTTAAGAAAGATCCTCAAGGCATCATTGATGAAATAGAGAAGATCTTCCGAATCATGGATACTTGGAGATTGAGGCTGTTTAGTTTTCTTTCGACAAATTTAAAGATGTAGCGTACCAATAGGATGAGGGGTGGGAGTTGTTTATAGGTGTTTATGTTTGTCCCGCCATTTGGGAGGACTTCTCTAAGGCATTTTTAGACCGTTTCTTTCATCAAGAGTTGAGGGAGGCTAAGGTGAAAGAGTTTTTGAATATGAAGCAAGAGAGGATGTCCGTTCAAGAGTATGCCTTGAAATTCCATCAATTATCAAGGTATGCTCCCGATATGGTTTCTAGCATGAAGGGTAAAATACGTAAGTATGTCTTGAGACTGTCCGTGAATTAGTCCTTGAGAGCAAGGCAGCCTTGTTAATTGAAAAAATGAATATTTCTATGTTGATTGTGTATTTTCAACAAGTGGGAAAAGAGAAAAAGAAGTAAGTTGAGCTTAGTGAGAGGCAATAAAAGAAATTTAGGCCTTCTTAACATAGCGGTGGTGATGATGACAAATGGAAACCAAATAAGTGAGGGAGTTTGAGTTCTTTCTCCTCGACTAGTGTTCGCTCTCCTTACCCAAAGTTTTTGGGTGGTCGTTGGTCTTAGTTTAGTAATGGGTCCCAGGCACTCGATGCTTAATTCTAGGCTAGTGGTGCCCAGTCCACTCCACTCTGCCCTCCTTACAAATTTTGTGGTAAGATTCATCATGGTTAGTGTGAGAAGGAGAGAAACTAATATTTCCATTGTGGTAAGGTTGGGCACATGCAGTGTGAGTGCCCTTCTCTAGAATCTTCTTGGACCAACAAGGTCCCTATTACTACTCCATCTATTCCCACACTGAATGGTGCTGTGTCTACCTCTGCTTTTATTTTTGGCACCAAAATTAGCCGAAACTGCTTGTTTGCACTTGCTACTTACGAAGATTCTGAGGCGTCTCCCGATGTTGTAACGAATATGTTGAGACTTTTCTCCTATGATGCGTATTGATTGCTTGATCCAAGGTCTAGTCTTTCTTTGTGACCCAGTATATAGTTGTGCATCTTTATTGTGGTCTCGAGAGTTTGTCGGTTACTTTAGTTGAAGACCTTGTGATAATTAGAAGGGTCTATATGGGGTATGTGATATCAGTTGTTGGTAAGGATACTCTTATAGACTTGATTGGTTGGACATGGTTGATTTTGATGTCATTCTGGTGATGGATTGGTTTCACTCTTGCTATTCTTCCTTAGATTTTCGGACACACAGGGTTATGTTCCAATTCCCTAATGAGTCGATCACTGTATGGGAATGTGATTCGCTAGTGCCTAGCTTGACGGTCTGTCGACCCTCTCTATTGCACGTAGGCAATTTTGACTGCTTTTTGTAAAACGTCCATATCTTTCTCTTTCGATGTCGGATTTTGGCTAAATGGATATCATTGGAAAGATTATTCAATTTCCTACATAATAAAAAGTCAAAATTTGGAAAACTATATATAGTTTAAACACTAATAACTTTGGAATTCATTCCTAAATCTTTTAGAAATGGAATAATACTTTACTTGACATGTTCTACAGGCTTAGATTACGAGGGAACATTGAGGGGTCTTAAGAGTACATTCGAAGTACTGACGCATACCTTTCTTTTGTGCTATGATGTCTTATATTATAGGTTCAGATGCATGGGCTCCCAATCATACTTAGTATCCTGATCCATCAGTAGCAGACTAGTGGTGAGTCCTTATTGTTCAAGGACAGATTTATTATTCCAGTATTTCAGTACTTAGTTCATTTTAGTAGCCGGAGTTAGTTGCAAACTTTTCCCATCAACTAATTATTCAAATAATTAAAGGTTTTTCAGCCTAGAGTATTTTTCATATAGATGTTTCGTTTACAGTATTGATTTAAGTATTTAAAAATTGATTTTCAGTTTTGAAACTTGTGGCTCTTTCTTCCTAAATTCTGCATATAAAAGTGATATTATTCAGTTATTGCAATAGCTTATAGTTATGGGTTAGCTTGTGGTGCCTTGGAATTACAAGCACCATGTAGTGTCTGGGGTATAAACTCGGGGCGTTACAAACTTGATATTAAAGACAGGTTCAACAGAGTCCTAGGAAGTCTAAATACCGCATCTAGTAGAGTCTTGTGCATGGGTGTGTAGAGCGCCACACTTATGGACAGGAGGCTATCAAATATTTTAGGAAAAGTTTCCTTTCTTTCAGTATTCATGTGGTGCGAGTGAGCATGAGCTCCAGTTAAACTCTCAATCTAATCCAAAGTTTCTTTTCTATTTATAGAATATACATCCAAAGAGGACTAAGACAAGAGGAACAGGAGATCAGCAATCACCTCAGCCCGTCTAGTCAAATCCCCTGGATGAACATGTCTCCCACGCTGAATTTAAAGTAGCTTTCACCACCCTAGATCATTCTGTGGCAGCCCAGAATGAACGCCCAGTTGTCATTCCGGCCAACCCAGTGGCCAATACTGCTGCAGCCAGGATTCGGGACTTTACTTGAATGAACCCTCCATCTTTTATAGGGTCAAAGTCAGATGAGGACACATATGAGTATCTTGATCAAGTGCAGAAGGTTACATATATTATGGGGGTGACAACTAGTGATAGTGTCGAGTTAGCTGCATATCAGTTGCAGGATATGGCTCACTCATGGTTTAAACTATACCTGTCAATCGGGCCGATTTGACTCAGCCCAAACCGACTCGGTCTGGCCTGGCCCAGTCAGCCCACGGGCTGTAGGGTACAGGGTCCTGAGTTGGGTTAATTATTTTTTGGCCCGGTAAACCAAGCCCGTACATAAACCGATCTAGGCCTGTCAGTTAACCAGCCCGACCCGGCCCGGTTAAGCAAAATAAAAATATTTTTTTAAAAATGAAATTTTTGAAAACATAGCCATTAGGCCCAATGGTAATATAGTCATTGGGAGCCTAAAATGGCTAAAATCCCCTTTTTATTAGAATAAAAAACTTGTTTTCAATTAAATTATTTTTTTAAACCCAAAAAAATTCCTATAAATTCCCTACACTTTCAAATCATTTTCCACACAATTTTTCATTCTCTCAAATCTCATTATCTCTCAAATCTCAATTCTCAATTCTTAAATATTCTATATATTTAATTTTATAAAGTTTTCCCTTTAATGTTTTAATTTTGTGATTACAAAGTACGAGTAAAAGTTTTTAAAGTCGCAACCTTCAGATATTTCCAAAATTTGGTATTGTCGTTCCATCTCTTACGTTTAATTTTTATTTAGTGTATTAATTATTGAATATTTAATTTTATTATATTTGTTTATTTTGAATTTTTTAGTTTAATTTAAATTATGTATAAATTAAGAAACGTCGCTACTAAAGGTGTTAAAATTTTTTGTCCTGGAAGTGGTAGTGGTAGTAAAAAATGAATTACTAGCGGTAGAGATACTTCAAGTAGTAGATATACCCTTCTGCCTCCGGCACTGATTAGTCAACCTTTTGAGGAAGAAGTAGGTGTACCTTTAGGTGTAGGTGCCCACGATATGGATTATGTAGAAGCGTAGAAAAATTATTCTATAGAAGAAGAAAAGGAAGTAGATGCGGTTAATTTAGACGAAGATGATGAAAATATTGGTGAGACACCTGTAGTAGGAAATGCTAACATTAGATCCAAATCGGTTAATCTCCTTCCCCGTCCTCCCGTGCCCCAAGAGTTCGTAAACCAACTAGTATTGTATGGTAATTTTTTGAATATATATCAGATATTGAGGTGCAATACAAAATTTGTCAATAAATATATAAGCATAAAAGAGGAGGTAAGCAAGGAGGTACGGGTACGTTAATGAGACATATAAGTGATAATAAAAAAAGAGAGTTATTTATTGTAAAAAGGTGGTCAGGATGTTGGTAGGACAACGGAAACTAGATTGGACCCAGCAACCGGTCAGATAATGAAGAAGTATAATAAATTGAGGGACTAGGAAGAAATAGCTAAACTCATAGCTGTGGATTATTTGCCTTTTTGTTTTCCTTCTTCTGATGCCTTTATTCATTATATTCAAGCAATTTATAATCCTATGTTTAATGGTATTCCAAGAACTACTTGTAAGGCCGATATTTTTAGACTTCATTAACAATATTGTTTTTATTTATCAACATTGCTAAAAGATATTCAGTGTAGAATGTCCCTAACTTCTGATCTTGGTCGTGCTGTAAATAAAAGTGATTATTTAACCATTACTTGTCATTGGATAGATAGTAATTTTGTTATGCAAAAACGTATTCTTGCTTTTTTATATGATGAAGATCGTAAACATACCGGAGATTGTATTGTTGATTCGATTGCTAAAGTTACAGAATATTACGGTATTGAAAATAAAACTTATGTATTGCTTTTGATAATGCTTCTAACAACAATACTACAATAACAAAGTTAAAATTTAAGCTATCTTCGCCGTTACCTGCAATTTTTCATGTTAAATGTGCTTGTCATATATATAATTTAATTGTAAAAGATGGTCTTGAGTTTTTTGAGCTTTATATTGAAAAAATTTGTCTTGTCGTTGGTTTTATTAACGGAAATAATCGTAGATGTAGAATGAAAGACTTTAAACTTAAATGTGAACAAAATTGACTTGCACCGATATTGATACCTGAAGAATGTGAAACTAGATGGAATGCTACGTATGATTTTTTGAAAACTTGTTATAAATATATAGTTCCTATTAAACTATCTTTTAACCAATATTGTGTTTCGTTTGCTAATTTTTTCCACTGCATGCGACATGACTCTGACTAGGTTATAATTAAAGACCTTGTTAAGTTTTTGAAAATTTTTTATATATTTACAGTTGAATTTTTCGGTGCTTATTATTCTACTGTTTGTAATATTTTGGCATATATAGCCAATATTTCTGATTTTCTCAAAGAATATAAAAACAAAGAAGGTTACAAAGAAACTGTTGGTGCCATATTTGTTAAATTTAAAAAATATTTTTTTTGATTCCCCCTATTTACTTGGTTGGTGCTATGCTAAATCCGTGCATGAAATATACTACTATGTTCCACTTTAATACTCTTATTTATGCTAAATTAGAGATAAATACTAATAATGATTCTGATGATGAAGAACAAGAACAACCTGATTTGTGGACGGCTATGGCCGATGTGAATGATTAATAGATAAAATTATATAACCACTATGATGATTTAGTTGATTTAGCTGTACCGATAAATATCACTCCAACTGTCACTCCTCATCCTCCCGTGGAGCCATCATCTTCTAAAAGGCCGGCACATAGTGGTTTTCCTGATCACTTTTATGGTTTACCTTGTTGGAGCAGTGTTGAGAAGGGAACTTACACAACAACTTATCGGGAACAGCTGAAATACTATCTATGATCACTGCTAGAGAATCACAGATGAAGTATCAACATATTTGATTGATGGAGGAATAATGAAGCACAATATCCTGTGCTTTCAAGATTAGCTAGAGATATCCTGAATATTCCAATGTCAGCCGTTGCATCGGAGAATGCTTTTAGTCAGGAATGACAATAGCTTTGAGACAGCCGACATTCATTGGGAAGCAATGCAAAGAATGTTCTAATTTGCCTTAGAGATTGAATTAGATCCGAACGAAGAAATCAAGGAATGGAAGCGGAGCCGAACAACGAGCAGAGCCTTGAAGAAATTATGACTTCACGGGAGAACTCGACAGAATCAAGTCCATTGCATGGTTTTGCCCCTGTTGACTTTGACTATCCTATTTAAGTTCTCGTTAATATTAACATGAATGAGTTGAAAAAATGATGTAAAATTTGTAGATTTTTCATCCATGTAAATTATAAATTTTTGATCACTTTGCAATCAATAAATTTCAACATTCATTCACTCCTTAGTCCTTACTTTATTATTTTTTCCATTTAATGATTTGAATTGAATTTTTAGTTTAAATTAAATTCTTAGTTTTAATATATTACTAATTTACTATAAAGTATTATTAATTTATTATATTAAGTAGCATATGTTTTATTTAAAGAAATACATATATTTTAAAGTAGTATACATATATTGAATGGTATGTATATATGTGTATATATTTTCTAAAGTACTATAGATTTAACATCTACATGTATATATATTTTATAAATTAGTATATAATTATATATATATATATATATATAGTGTGTGTGTGTATAAATTGTAGTATATATATATATATATATATTGTAGTATATCTTATTTAAAGTAGTATATATATATTGAATGGTACGTATACATGTGTATATATCTTCTATAGACGTATATATTTAGCATATACATGTGTATATGTTTTACAAATTAGTATATAACTAGATATATATAGTATGTCTATATATTGTACTATATTTTATTTAAAGTAGTATGTATATATTGAATGGTACGTATATATGTGTATATATCTTCTATAGACGTATACATGTGTATATGTTTTACAAATTAGTATATAACTATATATAGTGTGTGTATATATTATAGAATATTTTATTTAAAGTAGTATGTATATACTGAAAAGTACATATACATATGTATATATCTTCTATAGACATATATATTTAATGTATACATATGTATATGTTTTACAAATTAGTATACAACTATATATATAGTGTGTATATATATTGTAGTATATATATTTAGTATGTCTTACTTAAAGTACTATGTATATATTAAATGGTACATATATATGTGTATAAATCTTCTATGGTATGTATATATTACATGTGTAATTGTGTATATGTAATATGCGTGTATATTTTTTAAATAGTAATGTAGTATGCTATATATAGAGTGTATATCTATTATTTAACATATTTAAAATGTATATAGGTGGGTATATATAGTGTATAATGGAGAAAAAACCTTTTATTTGCTTTTTCACTGATTTTGACAGAATTTTTAACCGGTTTTGACTAGGTTTAGGTGGGTTGGACCAGGTTGGGTTAAGTGGGCTGGGTTAGGGTTGTTTTAAAAATTTTTACTATTTGGCCCGAAACTGGACTGGCTTATTTAACTAGGCCCTGGTTCAGATCGGCCC
Organism: Capsicum annuum; assembly: GCF_002878395.1. Classification (NCBI taxonomy): domain Eukaryota; kingdom Viridiplantae; phylum Streptophyta; class Magnoliopsida; order Solanales; family Solanaceae; genus Capsicum; species Capsicum annuum. The sequence continues at coordinate 75,118,436 of NC_061117.1, read as the reverse complement.
ACAACCCAGATAACTCTCATGGGCTGATTACGGGTTAACCCAGCTCAGCCCACTCTCATGGGAGGAGTTTGCCACTGTTTTTCTGGATAGGTTCTTCCTATTGGAGTTGAGGGAAGCAAAGGTTCTAGAATTTATTAACCTGAAGCAGGGAAACATGACAGTGAAAGAGTGTTCTCTTAAGTTTATTAAATTAGCTAGATACGCTCCTCATATGGTAGCAGATAGAAGATCTAAGATTAGTAAGTTTGTGTCTGGCGTGTCTAATAGTATGGTCAAGGAGTTTAGGACCGCAATATTAATTAAGGAGATAGACAAATCCAGCCTCATGGTCCATGTTCAGAAGATAGAGATGGCTAAGAATAGAGAGAAGGAAAGGGAGAATAGGAAGTTTTAACTTTGCTCAGCCTAAGTCAGAGAGTGGAAATTATTCTGAGTTCTACCCTAAATTCTCAGTTCCAGCTCTATCCTTAGCCAGTGGTCCAACGCTGAAATTTAGAGACAGGTCTCTAAGCCCTAAGCCTCAAGGTAGTGTCAGCAGCACTCGAACCAATCCTCTTTGCTAGAAATGTGGCAGAAACCATAAGGGTATCTGCAGGGCTGGCAGTGATGTGTATTTCGGGTGTGGCAAGTATGTTACAAGTTTATCATTGGTATGTTACAAGTTTATCATTTACATATTTATGCTTTGCTAGATCTAGGGGATTCTTTATCCTTGGTAACTCCATATATAGCTGTCGACTTCGGATTCAGTCCTAAAATCCTAGCAGAGCCTTTCTTTATCTCTACCCCAGTGGGTAAATCCATCATCGCCTGGCGGGTATACAGGAACTGTCCGATTTTGGTATCTTAGAAAGTCACTTCAACAAACTTAGTCGAATTAGAGATGATCAATTTTGATGTCATTCTTGACATGGATTAGCTTTATTCTTACTATGCCTCTGTCGACTGTAGCAACTGAAATGTCCAATTTTAGTTTTTGAATGAGCCCATCCTAGAGTGGAGAGGTAGTACTTCAACACTTAGGGGTCAACTTGTTTGAAACCTTAAGCCAAGGAAAATGATATCTAAGGGATTTCTCTACCATCTTGTGCTAGTACAAGACTTTAAATCAGAAACCCCTAATCTTGAATCAGTGTCAATAGCATGTGAATTCCTACATGTGTTTCCCAAAGATCTTTTCGGAGTCCCTCCTGAAAAGGAAATTGACTTCAGAATAGACCTTCTTCTAGAAACTTATCCCATATCTATTCCATATAGAATGGCACCTACAGAACTTACAGAATTAAAAGAACAGTTAAAAGATCTCTTTGATAAGGGATTCATTAGGCCTAGTGTGTCCTCGTGGGGTACAACAATTCTATTCGTGCATAAGAAAGACGGTTCCCTTAGAATGTGTATAGACCACCATCAGCTAAATAAAGTCACAGTTAAGAACAAGTATCAATTTTCCAGAATCGATGACTTATTATACTAACTTCAGGCTGCCAGTTACTTTTCTAAGATAGACCTCAGATCAGGCTATCATCAGCTCAGAGTCAGAGAATATGAGATTCCAAAAATAGCTTTCAAAACTAAGTATGGTCACTTCGAATTATTAGTCATTGCTTTTTGTCTTACCAATGCCCCAGCAGTTTTTATGGACTTGATGAACTATGTGTTTAAGCAGTACTTGCACATATTCCTCATAGTCTTCATATATGACATCCTTTTCTGCTCCTGCAGTGAACATGATCATGTAGAACATGTTAGAATAGATTGCAGGCTCTCAGAAACCATTAGCTATTAGTTAAATTCAGTAAGTGCAAATTTTGGATAAGGTTAGTAGCTTTTCTCGGCCATATCATTTCTGGTGATGGCATTGGAGTTGATCACCAATAGACCAAAGTAGTGACAAACTGGCCCAGACCCATCTCTCCATCAGATATCAGGAGTTTTTGGGTCTTGGACGGCTATTACCGATGGTTTGTTGAGGGATTTTTGTCTATTTCATCCCCCATATCTAGATTGACTCAAAAGAAAATGAAGTTTCAGTGGTCAGATAGTTACAAGAAGATTTTTGAGGAGTTGAAGACTCGACTTACCTCTGCCCCAGTTCTTACCTTGCCAGATGGTTCAAATGGCTTTATTGTGTATTGTGATGCATCCAGAGTAGGTTTGGGTTATGTCGTTATGCAGAGAGGTTAGGTGATAGCCTATATCTCTAGACAGCTTAAACCCCATGAAAAGAATGATCCCACTTATGATCTTGAGTTAGCAACAATAGTATTTGCCTTAATAATTTGGAGGCACTATTTGTATGGAGTGCACGTTGATGTCTTCACTGACCATAAGAGCATACAGTATGTATTCTCTTAGAAAGACCTAAAAATCCATCAGAGAAGGTGGTTAGAGTTGGTAAAAAACTATAACATGAGTGTTCTGTATCTTCTGGGCAAGGCCAATGTAGTGGCTGATGCTTTAAGTAGGATGTCTATAGGTAGTGTTGCTCATATGGATGATTGTAAGAAAAACTTAGCTCAGGAAGTTCATCAGCTTCCCGACTAGGTGTTCGATTAGTCGATTCAGCAGAAGGTAGTGTATGGGTGCAGGGTAGTTTAGAATCATCTCTGGTTTTAGAGGTGAAGAAAAAGCAGGATAGGGATCCTAACATAGTTAAGTTGAAAGAATTAGTCAGAGATCAAAAAATAAAGGTTTTCTCCCAAGGGAGAGATGGTGTATTACATTTTCAGGGTCGACTGTGTGTGCACGGTGTAGATGACCTAAGATAGAGGACTCTTGCAGAAGCGCATAGTATGCGTTACTCTATTCATCTAGGGGCCACTAAGATGTACCATGATTTGCATAAGATCTATTGGACGAGTGGGATGAAGAGAGACATTACAGAATTTGTAGCTAAGTGGTCGATATATTAGTAGGTTAAGATTGAGCACTAGAAACCTAGTAGGTCTATGTAGGAGTTCAATATTCCCACTTGGAAGTGGGAAGAGGTGATCATAGATTTTGTGATAGGTTTGTCTCATACTCGTCGTCAGTATAATTCAGTTTGGGTCATTGTAGATAGGATGGCCAAATTAGCTTATTTCCTACCAGTCCATAGCTCGTATTCACCCAAGGACTATGCAAAGTTCTATGTCAGAGAGTTGGTTAGAGTACACGATATTCCGTTGTCTATTATCTCAGATAGAGGTATGCAGTTCACCTCTCATTTTTGGAAAGCCTTCCAAAAGGATCTTGGTACCCAAGCCCACCTTAGTACAGCTTTCCACCCTCACACAGATGGTTAATCAGAAAAGACCATTCAAACTTTAGAGGATATGCTGAGAGCGTGTGCGATAGAAATTAAAGGTGGTTGGGATGACCACCTTACTTTGATTGAGTTCGCATATCATTCCCTAATTCAGATGGCTCCGTTTGAAGCGCTCTATGGGAAGAGATGTAGATCTCCCATTGGTTGGTTTGAAGTGGGAGACACCATAGTAGTAGGGCCTGACTTAGTGTTTGACACCTTAGAAAAGGTTTAGTTGATCAGGGAAAATCTTAAGACAGCTCAAAAATGACAAAAATTGTACGAAGAAAGGATCTTGAGTTCGATTGTAATACCCCAGGAAATTTTTCGTTGAAATTTTATGCGTAAATATGTTGGGTTCTATCTTCTAGAATGAATTATAAATTGTTCGTATGGAATGTCTTAGATTATAAAACACCATTACGTAGAGTATCAAATAAGCTTTCCAACGATATATGGATCATCCAAAACAGACACCCGAGCGACGAGTTATGAACATTCCAATAGAACTATGAATAGTAGTGAACAGTAAAACGTGCAGGAAAAAGTACTGAGGCCTGGCATATTTTTTATTCAACTTTAAATGATCATAACCTCTTGTACAGAATGATTTGGGTGATCTACTATATATCAACGGAAATCTCTGCAAGTCCTCATTCCAATGAAATTGGTTTCATCCAATTTGTCTATCGGAGCAAAAAGCTGTGGTCGATCTACCTCAGCCTATCAAAAGTGAATTTTTGGGTCAACTTCGAACGATCATAACTCCTTGTACTCAATAATCTGGGTGAGATACTATATATCAACAGAAAGATATGAGAGTCCTCTTTCTAATGAAATTAGTTTCATCCAATTTGGATATCGGAGTAAAACGTTATGGTTGATCTACTTCAGACTATCAAAATAGTCCACCAAAGGACAAATTCGAGAATTATTTGACTTTTAGGGGCATTTTGGTCATTTTCCCTCACCTAAAATCCATTCAAACCCTATATTAAAGCCTATTAGAAGCATTCTATGTTATATTTCATCAAATTCCCTCAAAAAGAAAACCCTAAGCTCCTACATCCAACTTCAAGAACCTCCAAAGTTCACCATTTATTCTGCAAATTTATTCAAGATTCCAAGTTTCTAGTTCAAGAACTCAAAGAACCATCACTCAAAGGCACGATTTACATCTCAAAAATGAGTATCGATCTAAAGTTCATCATTCAAGGTATGTGGATTTTTTCAACAAGAACTCTCTTTCGTTCTTGTGCCCAAAAGTAATTTTCTTTACAAAGGCATAATTTTATTTGATTTTTTATGAATTTGAAGCATGAAACCATATCTTATGATGATTATTTTTAAATCTTAATGTTTATGATTTTGAAAGATGAATTTACATGTGTGGAGATATAAAGCATGAATCTTGAATGATTTTTATTATGATTTTGATATTTGGGTCGTGAATCCCCATTGGAAATTATTTTTTTTATGATAAAGTGTGTGTTATAAGCACGTTGATTTTGAATATTTGAGATATTTTAAATGAATTAAGCTTTTGGTCTTAATGGAGTTTTTTTGAACTCGATTGTGAAAGAAATCCACAATGTGATTGATTTTGATAGATGGGAAGCATGATGGCTCCCGATGTATATTTATATATTACTAAAAAAATTTTGTTGTGGATTGTCTTTGAAATGATCTGAGATAAGTCCGGGAGAAATCTTTAGCACCGAGTAGAAGGTATAAAGCGACCTTACTTCCCTAGAACTACGTGCCCCCGTAGGAGTAAGCCTGAGGCTGATTTATATAGTGATCTCTAGGTTGTGTGGATTTGATATCAATAGTCCTACTCCGATGGAAAGGATAGGATGGCTCTCCCCAACGTGGGTTGTACGCTGGACTCCATTTAGCTCACATGGTTTACGTCGGTTATAGGATCTCCCAGTATGTGTGTGTTTCCTTGTTTCTATGGTGAATGATGAAGTGATTTGAAAGTGGAATTGTGAAAGTTATTCTTTCAAAAGATTTAAATAATATTTACATTATGATAATTGATATTCTTGATGAACTGAAAGTGATTGACAAAGTATATGATGACTCACATGTTTTATTGTACTTATTTCATCCTCTCATGATTATGATGATTTTTTTTGGGCTATGTGAGTCTTTTATACATCCTGCATATTTCTTATAAATATTTATGATGATGATATTTATACAACTTCATACGCCCCCATATACTCGGTTCCTTTCCATGGTACTGACCTATATCGTCGGATGTGGGTTTCATTTTCTCAGAATGTAGATTCAGGTGCTTGGTTTTAGGTTCAGCAGTGATTCTTCGAGCATGCTATTTTACATTCTCTATCATGGTGAGTCCTCATATTCTGAGGACGTGATGTCTGATATTGGTTTCAAGGAATTATTTACATTTGATAACGGAGTATGAGTCAGTTGGGGCATATCTCAATGGCTCGCTGGTTTTATTGATTTTCTTAGAGGCTTGTTAGACTAGTATAGATATTGGGAGTTGACTAATAAGTCATAGTTTGTTATCTTTCTGAAATTCTTTTATTCTTGGATAGTGATTAATCTATTGATATATGAGGGTTATTTATGAAAACCCCGTTGATTCGTGTTGAACTGAATGAAAATGGCTCAAAGAGTTAGCTTGGGGCTACTCGTAGCCTCAAGTACCGTGTGACGCTCTGGGACCTATTTTTGGGACGTTACAAACATGGTATCAAAGCGTAAGGTTTTAAGGTGTCCTAGGGAGTTTGACAAGCCACGTTAAGTAAAGTCTTGATATCGGTGTGTAGCGCGCCACATCTATGAGCAAGAGGCTACAAGATATTTTAGGAAAAAGTGTGATTCTTTCTTTTAGAAGTCTATCATGCTTAAAGTGTCTCTCTCTGCTATTTATTCGTGCTCTCCTCTTTCAGAAATATGTCTCCATGTCGAGCAAGAAGAAATAATAATGGTTAGCAACCTCAACCCGCTGACCTATTGAATGAAAACGTGTCTCATGATGAATTTTGGGCAGCCTTTCAGGCGCTGGCCTAAGCTGTTACTGCAAATGTTCAGGCCAACCCGGCCCCAGTTCCACAGCAGCAGGGAGGTAATTCAGCTGCTACCAGGATCCGTGACTTCAAGCGGATGAATCCGTAGGAATTCTATGGGTCCAAGTCTAATGAGGATCCACGATTATTTTTAGAGGAGGTGCGGAAGATTACTCAGGTGATACATGTATTTGAGGAACATAGTGTAGAGTTGGTTGTGTATAGGTTGAAAGATCTTGCTTATGACTGGGTTGTTTCTTGGAGGAAAGGTAGAGGTGTGGGAGTTGTCCCTACAACTTGGCAAAAGTTTCGGGATGTATTACTGGATAAGTTTTTCCCTTTGGAGATGAGAGAGGTGAAGGTGGAAGA